>NC_083609.1:59251739-59851739 GCF_029168945.1 Cannabis sativa
GTTAGAAAGGTGGGGCGAGAGGAGTCCCGCGAGCTGGCTTTCGTTGAGGATGAGCTGAGCCACGCGGTGGTGGTGACGGTCGCAAAAGACCCCGTTGAAATGACAAACATGGACGGTGTGGTTCCAATTGAAAAGGGTTTTGTAAGGGTCATGGAAGATTGTTTTCTTGAAGGTGAGAAGAGATGTTTTATCAGTGGCTAATGAGTGGCCTAAAGTTGTTGGAATGAGGTGTTGGAGTAGGAATAGTATGAACATGGTTGTGGTGATGAAGATTATGTTGAGATTTTCATTATGTTTGGGTGTTGTGTGATGATTTTGTGTCATCTTTGCTTCTTCATAAGATTGAATTTTGGCTAAGTATAAGAGAGAAAGATGTGATATGGTAAGGCTATTATGGAAATGCTATGATAGGTTACTATAAATGTTATTGTAAAGTTATTATTATAGCTATATAGGCACTAGCTCCTATTCAAATTCATGGCCTTGTTGACATATATTTATTTGCTATATATACATATAAAGAGAGATTCATGCTCATTGGGACGGTTACAAAAGTTTGATGGTTAATCTCTCTAAAAAAAAGATAAAGAAAAAGAAATTAGGTATTACCATAGTTTATGAAAGTCTAAAATTGTGTACTAGAAAAAGAATAAAATATAAGGGTATGAATATCCTTTTTAACTTTATTACAATACTTTTAGGACCATACTATGTCCATTAGGAATTATAAATTATAGTAATTTGCAAACCATATATATGATATCATTGTTACCCTTTTTATATCTAACTTTATTCTATTAAATAAAATTTTTATATCTACTTGATCATAAACTAAATGGAAAATCATGACAAGAAAATTAAATCAATCATTATGTTGTCTATTAAGTACTTAATCTACTTTAAGGTGACTACTACTACTAGCTCCATTCCAATGTAAGTCAAGTAGTTTTTACTAACACAACCTAAATTAACCATATATATTTCATTGCACACATTTAAACCCATATTTTATTTTAGTTTTTCTTGTGGTGTCCATGATGATTCTTTGTTGTTGGGTGCTATATTGAGTTTTTGTGCGGGCATCCTTCAACCAGACCTAGCCGAAGCACTTGGGGGTCAAAGAAGCTCTTAGTCGGATTAAGAGTAATGCGTGAAATAATATTATGGTGGAAACAAATTGTGTATAGTCGGGTAACTATGCAATTTTACTTTGGTTGTATTGTAGATGAGTTTGAGGCTTTGCTGCGTGAGTTGAGGATTTATTCTTTGATTTTTATTAACCGTTCAACTAATAAAATGACTTATTATCTTTTCAAAAAAATTTTATTATCTATTATTTATTGAGAGTTAATAAGACAATAAAATCAATCATTATTAATTCTCTATACACTAACAATGCAACAATAGCTCATATAAATATATGAACTCTATATGTACTCTTCAGTATCTTTTTCATTTAATCAATCCTAAATTTCAAACGACATACATTACTTAATCAACAATTTCAATCTTCCCAAACTAGGTTATCATCTACTACTATATATTTATATTTATTTTCGTAGGGCCATCTCTATTCTAATCTAATTCCCACTAATAATAATTAGATTAATTATTGACATATACCAAATCGTTATTGTAATTTTTGTAAGTCAATATAAATTTCTCTCGATTGAGATTGTTAGAATTTTCGTCCAATTTTATTTAAAAAGCAAGAGGTAAATAAAAGTTCGAAAACACCATTTATTATATATTAAAATTTGAAAAGCACAATTCAATATACATTAAAGTTAAACACAATTTGGTACATAAATAATTACTACCTTAATAAAATTGAACAAGACAAAAATCATTTAATTTAACCATCTCAATATTTTAACAATTTGAGAGAAATTTTCAAAATTCTATGATATACGTCAAGAAAAGAAAATTCCAAACCTTTAATTAATATGTATTATTATTTATTGGCCCTTTTTTACCCTCTTCTTTTCTGTTGCTTTTAAAAAATTTGCTATCAATAATGTATGTTAATTATAGCTACGTGAGTGATAATACTAATTAGACCATATAAGTTAATTAGGTAACTAATAAGCTGTTTATTATGTATAACTCAATGATGTCTATTGTCTCTATAAAAATAAAAACTCGTTAATGTTTGTGCTGCATGCATGTCTCATTGACTGAACCATGAAACACAAATAAACTTTAACAAAATCCCTATCAATAAAAATTAAAACGACTCCATTGCCCTCTTCAGGCAAAACTACAATTCGTCCTTGAGAGATCCGGCGTCATCACCATCGTCTCCGGTGGTGGCAGCAGATTCTTTTGTCTCACTTTCTGCCTCAACCTCTTCAACTTCATCATCCTCCTCGATCGTTGCATCTGGATTGATTTTCAGGTTGGACTTCACGGAATTGTAGATTCGAGATGCAAAGTCCTTGGGATCGGGAAGATTGAAGCCACTCTCGATGAGTGCAGTCTGGTACATGAGTTGTGCTGTTTGCTTCACGTTCTCATCCTGAAGATATTGACGGAAAACATGTCAGTAAATGCATGAGAGAAAAAGCAAAAAACAGGAGCTGGTGTAATCATTCATTCACACCTCTGGGTTCTGAACAACTCTCTCTCGGAGTTCCTTGATGATTGGGTGTCGGGGGTTGATTTCGAGCACCCTCTTACCACGCATATATGCTTGTTTGCTAGCATCAGATAGAGTCTGAGATTGCATAATCTTTTCCATATTTGCACTCCAACCATACTTGGAGGTAACAACAACGCAAGGAGTGTCATCCAAACGGTTGGAAACCTTCACATCATCAACATTGTCACTCGCAAGAGCGCTCTTCCACCACTTGGTGAGTTCCTTAAATGACTCCTTGAACTCCTTGTCTTTTGAGTCTTTACCGAGTTTCAATCCCTCCTTGGACACGTTTTGGAACTTCTTGTCTTCGTAATCCATCAAGTATTGCATCAGGTATTCATCAACGGGATCTGTGAAGAAAATAACCTGCAAGAGTTGAAGAAAGTGAGAAACCCGTAATGTGAATAGGTAAAGGTTTTTTATTCAAGGATCAAAGACATGAATTGATACCTCAAAGTTCTTCTTTTTAAGACGCTCGAGGAAAGGAGATTTCTCCAATTGCTCTTTGCTGGTTCCTGTAATGTAGAATATATCCTTCTGTCCTGATTTCATTCTTGAAATGTACTGATCCAAGGATGTTAGTTTGCCATCAGACTTGGAGCTGTAAGAAAAATCAATAAACAATATTAACGACATGAACCCATGAAAATTCACAAAATGTAAAATTCGAACCTATGAAAATTAAATTTTAACGGTAGATTACCTCTCGAATCTTAGAAGTTTAGCCAAACGATTCCTGTTAGTGGCATCCTCTATGATACCTAATTTGACAGACTTTCCGAATTCATTCCAGAATTTTGTGTACTGACCTCTCTTCTCCTCATCATCGCCGGCATTTTCAACGTCTGATTCCAACAAAAATCGAAGAAAAGAGAATTGTAAGGAATTCATTAGCATTTAAAATAACAGACAGGTTGTAGACCAGCAAACATGAACAGACAGACAACACACCTTTCTTATCTTTGTAGCTGGCCTCATCGGGATCTTCTTCAGCAAGCTTACGAATCATATCAAGTGCCTTGCGAATAAGCTTCTTCTTGATAGTTTTCAAACTGCTGTGCTGTTGAAGCATTTCTCTCGACACATTGAGTGGGAGAGTGTCAGAATCAACAAGACCCTGTTCAAAGTGGAAGCCAATTAGAAAACAATCTCTCAAACATAATGCTTAAACTTTAAAGTATTATCCTGCATTACCATTAAAAAGTTCAAGTATTTTGGCAAAAGCTCATCAAATTCATCTGAGATGAAAACCCTTCTGACATATAATTTCAAGTTGGATTTGTTGGCGTTGTAGTAACTCTCATAAAGATCATGAGGAGCTTTAGGGGGCACAAACAACACAGCCTTGAACTCCACATCACCTTCAGCAGTGAAATGACTCCATGTTAAAGGCTTATCATCACTGAAATCCTGTATGAAAACATAGAAGATTCAAAGCTAAGAATATGTGTGTGACAGGCCTAAAACAATTAAACCCAACGTATAACATATTTGCAGCTTCTGTACATGTGTACCTTAGCAAGAGAGTGGTAGAATTTGTTGTACTCTTCTTCTGTCACCTCCTTGGGACTCCGCAGCCAAATAGCTTTGACATCATTCAAAAGTTCCCATTCATAAGTTGTTTCCTTCACCTTCTTTGTCTTTGGTTTTTTCTCGGAGTCTTCATCTTCAGTTTTCTCAGCATCCTCCTCTTCTTCCTCAGATGTTTTAGTTTCAGCTGTTTAAATGATTAAAGGAGCAAGAACATGTAAACAGAAATTACAAACAGCAAAATTTAAATACAAATCATATATGGAATTCTGCTATGAGTAACAAGCTCCGAATGAAAGAAATAGATTCTGAATAGAATAAAGCATACTTGATTCCTCTTCTTCACTAGTGTCATCTTCATCAGCAGGAACCTCTACTTCAACCTCCTTGCTTGCCCAGAGGTATATGGGAAAGTTGATGAATTCAGAATACCTTTTTACTAAGTCCTATAACAAGATTACAACTGCATGTCAGAATCACAAGAAATAATGCAAGATAATCATAGCAATACAAATAAGAGATACCGAGAAGTAGTTGCTCCTTACTATGATAAGACGAGTAACTAATTATTTTAAAAAATAAAAACTGACTACACTCACCTTTAGCTTGCTCTCTTCCAAGTACTCCCCAGCTTCATCTCTAAGGTGCAATCTGATCTCAGTTCCACGTCCTAGTGGTTCATTCCATGTATCTTCAGAAATAGCAAACGCACCATCAGCCTTTGACTCCCAAACGTACCTATATAGACAAGTTTTTTTTATCATTGTCAGATTACTCGATATATGTGTGTGTTTGTAATGATTTTGAAACCTTGTCTCAATGCATGATACTTACTGTTTGTCATCATTGTTCTTACTAATGACTTCAACATAGTCCGCAACAAGATACACAGAGTAGAACCCCACTCCAAATTGACCAATGAGATTGAGATCTCCACTGGTCTGCATCTTCTCCACAAATGCTGCAGATAAGGACATTTTCCAAATCAATATAATCCTTCTAATAGTTAAAAATTACACTATAATTGTCAATGTTTTAATTTATACATACCTGATGTCCCAGATTTTGCTATAGTACCCAAGTTCTTAATCAAGTCCTCCTTAGTCATGCCTATACCTCTGTCACGAATTGAAAGGATTTTCTTCTCTTTGTCTAATTTAATCTGTAATAATGTTTTGTTTCATTTTCAGTTGTTCAGTTAAGAGCATTATATATAGCACCATACTTATGTCCAATCCAAACGCATTAATTTTTATGTCTTACAACACTAACTAACCTGAATGTCAAGCTTAGCGTTATCACCTTCGCCCAAAATTTCCTTGTCTGTGAGGGAAAGGAATCTAATCTTGTCCAATGCCTAACAAAAGTTATCAAAGTTTTAACATTAAACTCAACTCCAATCTGGGCAGCAATTAATTAAGGTGATAAGAATGATAACAACTAAACAAACTTACATCAGAAGCATTGGAGATCAATTCCCTCAAGAAAATGTCTTTGTTACTATAAAGGGAGTTGATAATGATATCCATGAGTCTAGACACCTCTGCCTGGAACTCAAACTTCTCCGCAGTGTTGCGAAGAGATCTCCTTGAAATTGACTCCGCCTCCCTAAAAAGAAATGCAACTTTTGTAATTTATCACTTAAATAAATTCAAAAAATAAACCAAAAATACAGTAAAGTGAGCTAATAACGTAAACGAGACGAAGAAAAGAGGTTTGTACAAACCTCTTAACGACATCGGAGTCGGTAGATAAACCATTTGGAACGGCACCGATTTTGTCTTCGATCTTCGGTGGATCTACAAGCTCATCGGAGTTGTCCTCCGCATTTACGTGTATTTTACGACCTGAACCGCCACAGATCCCCAAAACATTCACATTAAGCAAGTTAATTCTAAAAAACAACTGTTTCTCACGAAAGAGCTTAACTATATGCGATCTTAAGATGAATTTCATCAAAAAATGAGGAAGATGAACAGTATCGGATGTGTACAAGATCCATTCAAAGTTAATTCCGAGAAGAAAAAACAGCTGATTCTCAGGAATGAGATGAGCTTAACTATATACGATCTAAGATGAATTACAGCATTAGAAAGATGAACAGTATCAAATGTGTCCAAGATCTATTCAAATTTGAAAATGGCGGAAAAAGTACAAAGATCCAAATGGAAAGACATAAGATTACCTTGATCTGGTAGAAGACAGAGAAGGCAGAGGAGAAGAAGAACCGAAGGAATAGTCCACTTCCTCATCGTCGTCTAGATAGTAAGCTAGCTAGTTCTAGTATCTTCTTTCACTAAAAAAATTAAGAAATGAAAAAATAGGGTCAAAAACAACGAATCTGATCCTAAAATTACAATAATGAGCAGAAAAATTATAAATCATTAATACTCATACATTTTCTGTCAAGAAATAGCAATAATGAACACAAAAAAATTAAATGAACAAATTAGTTGTTACGAGATCGGAGAAGGTAAAAATGTTGAATACCTATTGGAGAGTCATACAGAGCGAGGAGAGACTGTCAAAGCCGGTCGCCGGAAAAAATGGAGATGAGAGAGAGAGAGGTGGATCGAGAGAATTGGAGTGAGAGACTGAAATGAGATGAGAGTGAATGAGTCAATGCAGATGAGTTTACTTTAGATTTAGGGTTTTATAATATTAAAAAAATCAATATAAAAATAAATACCAAATTAAAAATTCGTCAACCATAATAAGAAAAGAACTCATTTTATTACATATTGTTTATAATTGTTTGATGTTTATCAAATTAAAATAAGTTAAATTCGATATTAAATTATATTAGTAACAAAATTATTACTTATAAGGATTACTACGAGTACCTCAATTTTTTTTAATGTTTTGGTTCTTCTTTCTTGATTTAATCTTCTGCATCCCTCTTAAGTATCCTTTATCAATTCTCTAAAATTAATTATAAAAAACTACAAATTAAGAAGCTTTTTTTGTGGATTTTTGTGTTGGAAACTATTTTGATTTAAAATCTTAAGCTTATAAGGAGCATGTAATTAAATTTAATATAAATTGTGTATGAATGAAAATAAATATTATATTACTATTAGTATAATTTAAAATTTTTTTTTTAACATAATATATTTTTTTTGTGATTAGCTAACAATTCTTTAAAAATTACTATATTAAATTTTATAAGAGTCAATAGATATTAATAGAATAATGCTAGTAATACGACTACTTTTAGCATTTATCTTTAAAAGTAAATAAATTCTTAATACTTAGATGCCACATGGCAAGTTTGGATTGGTACTTTTAGTGTCACTTTGACACGTGGCAATCTTTCATAGTGGTTTTGGTGTCATAGTGGCTTTGCAGGCACCTCCTAAAATGGTCTTGATTCTTGAATAAAATTTCTTAAAACTGTGTCCAAAAAAACAAAAAATTCTTAAAACTGGAGTGACATGTGTCAAGATTCAATTGGTATTTATGCTGTCACTCTGACACGTGTCAATCTATCATTAGAAGAAAGAAGAAGCGATGACACAACGACGCCACTTGTCGCGTGCAGAAGAAAAGGAGTGAGTTTTGTGGTGCTTTGGACCATGCGTGAAAGGCAATCCCACTTGCGGGGGTTGTGTATGACGCGCACACACACCTGAACCAGGTGAGGAGGTGAAGTTCACACGCGCGTATGAAAAGTGAGACACAAGAAGGACGCGTGAAGCTCCTGCGCGCGACACGTGGCTAGTGGGACGCGCAGCGGTTATTGGGTCTTCTTGGGCCGGATGGTGGGCTCTTTTTGTGGGCTTGCCTTTAATTTATTTAATTTTAGAAATGCCATTTTAATGTGTTGTGGGCCACAATCGTCATTTTCATTGAGAAATTTACATGGTATACTAACTTTTGCCATTTTCTTACAAAAATACTGCCAGGCGGAATTTTTTACTCTTTTACTGTATTTTTTATAAGTTTCATAATGCAGTATGCAGTGTTAAGTTTTCACTGGTGTTCTACTGGTGTTTTACTAGTGTTCTACTGTTGTTTTGAGTTGTTCTGCTTTGTGTTTTACTGGTGTTTTATAAAAACACAGTATTTTTGAAAAGATTTCCGTGTGACAGTATTTTTATAAAAGTTAACTCAAATTCCAGTATTTTTGTAAGTTTCCCTATTCATTTTATTTTTTGTTTTGTTTCATAAATGTTATAATTTTTAATTCAAAGACAAAATTAAATCTAATCTAAATATTTTCAAAAAATATATCACATTAATTCCATAAAAATATCCATTTAAATTTCTATTACAATAAATATGCATATTATTTTTTTTTTAAATTGTGCCATAAATGCTATTTCTATTATATCCAAAGACAAAATAAAATCTAAGCAAAATATCCATTTAAATTTCTATTAAAATAAAATTTAGCATACTTATTCAATCTTTCCCTCTCTCGCGACCGTTTGGCGGCTTCGTTAATCTCTCCATCTTCCTCGGCGATGCAAAAACCAGTACGGCAGCGCAGCAGCGACGGCGCTGGCGCAAAAAGGTAGCAACTTTATCTCCCTCGGACTAGCTCTCTGTCACGGTGCCACGGCTTCAAACAAAAGGTACATTTAATCTCTCCATCTTTCTCTGTGTATATGTTATATATATAGATATATTATGTTATTCAATTTTTTCTTTGAATCTGCATCTGCATCTGAAACTGAAATTGTTTTGTTTCTACTCATTATGATAAAAATGAGTTCAATATTTATTATTGGTATGTGCTTAATTGCCTTTGGGAGATACTACTGTGATCATAAATACCTTGAATAAGAACATCAAATCCAGACTATATTCTTGCATATTAAGCTTGTTTAATCAGTTAATTTGTTCTTATTCTGATTGTTACTTAGTTTAAGTAAAATATATATCAAGATTTTGGTGTTTATGAGAAAAATTAACCATTACAGATTACACATTGTATATTTATATATATATCATCTGTTATTATTTTCTTCTCAGGATTGAAGATTATGACTTTATTCAATATCATACCATTCTATGCCAATCTCCTTGAACTTAGCTTTTCCACTAAGAACCTCAGAAGCCTAAAGCAAATCCATGCTCAAACCTTGATGCTTGGAATTTCAAGTCATGATTTCATTAGAACAAAACTTATAGCTTCTTATGCTTGTTGTGCCCAATTGCATCAAGCAAATCTTCTCTTCTCTTTCGCCAATCGCCAACCAACATTCCTCTTTAACACCCTCATTAGAGCACATTCCTCTCTCAATCTTTTCTCCCAATCTCTTCATATATTTCACCAAATGCTTCTTGCACACAAACCCATTGACCACCAAACCCTTCTTCCTGTGCTCAAATCTTGTGCTGCTTTGTCGGCCTTAAGGCTCGGTAGACAAGTACATGGAGCTGTTTTGGTTAATGGGTTTGGCTTAGACTTGCCAAACTCGAATGCATTGATCACAATGTATGCCAAGTGTGGTGATTTAGTTGGCGCTCGTAGAGTGTTCGATCAAATGCCTCTGAGGAATGAGATTTCATGGTCTGCACTAATGGCAGGGTATGGTATGCATGGGAGTTTTAGTGAGGTGTTTGGATTGTTTGATATGATGTTAAAGGCCGGTGAGAGGCCAGATAGTGTGACTTTTACGACGGTGCTTACAGCCTGCAGTCATGGCGGGTTTATAGAGAAGGGGAAAGAGTATTTCAATATGATGGAAGAGAAGTTTCGAATAAGACCTGTGTTGGAGCATTATACATGTATGGTGGACATGTTAGGGAGGGCTGGACGAGTAGAGGAAGCAGAGGAGTTGATTTTGGGTATGAAAATAGAGTTAGACGAAGCCTTGTGGAATGCTTTGTTGGGTGCTTGTAGAATACATGGGAAGGTAGATGTGGCGGAGAGGGTGGAGGAAAAGCTTTGCAGAAGGTGGATGAATCCAGTAGCAGCTGCTGCATAAGTGATATTTCGGACTAGCTTGTGTGCACTTCAACCTAGTCCCTCGAAGCCCTAACAACTCAACCATGACTCTGATGAGTACCTGCTGCAATAAACTCAGAACAGTAAGTAATTTCACACACAACAGTAATTAATAGAACAGTAGCTTGAGAGAGATGAAATGGGGAGCTGTTATTTCATTCGAGGGAAAACTTGAGACCAAGGTCTCTTACAGAAGTAGAGAGCAAAAGCTCCCCATGATGCAGAGAGAATTACTCTAATCTTTGCATAACCGATTCTAGCTTTACTCACACAACAAAAGGCAGCTCACCCTACACAAAATCACCAAAAGACTCTCACTAGCCAACTCAGCATTGTTTACCCCTTCTCACATAAGTAAAACCTTAGGCCTATGGTGTCCATCAGAGTTTGCCCCCAATGGCCTCGAGAATTTGATGTATGGAAAATCAAACATGGAAACCATATGCCTTACCACACATCCTAACTGTCATCTTTGCCACTTGGCAAACCCTTGGGAGTTTAAGCATTGTTGCCTTATTACTCTTTATTATAAGTCTCAAAGAAGAAACTTTGTCCAAAGTAACTTTTGAACTGAGTTCTTGGCTTGAGAAATTTTGCTGTGTATCTGGGATGTATATGTATTTGCTTGCAGGTGAAGATGGACAAAAAAGAGTGTCAAAAAAATCACCACTTTTGTCAAAGAATCAGCTGTAAAAACCGCCACAAGAGAAGACAGTAATCATGAGAACTGTTTTTTATTCCCTGCTTGTAATAATATCTTATGTTACTATGAGACCAAAGAAGGACACTTTATGAGATTAGGGTGTGATTGGTTTAGGATTTTAAAACTATTTTATGTTTTTGAAAATTAAAATGGTGGGGTCCACTTAAGAATTCTTGATTGGTTGAGTGTTTTCAAAAACAAAATTTGAATACTATTTTGAGTTTTAGGCTAAAAAATGAAAACACTATTTTTATATTTTTTGTGTTTTCAAATCATTGAATCAAAAAACTCTCCAATTATTCTCTTACTTTTTTAATTTGAGATTCCCAACCAATCACATATTTAATTTTTTAAAACTCAAAAACATTAAATCACACTACAATTAATCACATATTTAGAAACAAATTTTCACTTTTATTTCCAAAACACATTTTTAAAAAACACAATTTTTGAATCACAAACCAACCAAACCCTTAAAGACTCTTTTATTCTTAGGTGGTGTTTGGTCAGATAAATTGGAATGGAATGGAAAAGAAACAATTTTTATTTTATTTTTTTTATTTGGTTGCATTTTTAAGTAATTGAATGTCATTCTAAATGGAATAATTTTTCCATCATATTGGTGGAGTGACTATTCTATTTTAAAATAGAAAAAAAGATCATTCCAATACAAGTAGAGAAAAAAAATTGTCAGTTTTTTTTATGCATTTTAAATTTGATTCAATTTTATTTTTATTCTTATATTTTTATTTCTTCCAATTGAACGATATATTAGTATGATCTCATGTGCTCATTTGATATATTTATTGTATACTATTATCTACTTTAAGAACTTTCTTAGGTTGTTTAACTGATTTTGTAATCAATCTAATTTTTGGAATTGGACTGCATTTTCCAAAATTTAATGGATGTATTAATAGAAAAACTCTTGATAGGCATTTCATGAAGATTCTTATCCAAGCCTTTACAGAAAATTACACTTAGTATGGGATTTTAAAAGTTCTTATGATAAATATGGCACATTTAAGTTTGGCCAATTTATATGGTATTTTTTTATTTTTAGGTTTTTGTATGGTATTTGATATGCCATATATATGTAATTAGGTTTCTAAATCCCATATTTACTGTTTTTATTTGTTTAGGAAGTTTTATTTGTCATTGATGCCGGAAAAGTCACCGGAGTTTGCTGTCGGTGCCGGAAAAGTCGTCGGAGTTGCTGCCGGCGCCGGAAAATTCGTCAGAATTGGCATTTTCGTCGGAAAAATCACTGAAAAATCACCAAGAAACCGGTTTCTTAAAGTCTAAGAAACCGGTTTCTTGAAGTCTAAGAAACCGGTTTTTTGATGATTTTTCCGTTGACAATGCCAATTCTGACGACTTTTCTGACGCTAGCAGCTACTCCAGCAACTTTTCGGCACCGACAGTAAACTTCAGAAAAGTCATTAGAATTGGCATAGTCGCCAGAAAAATTACCAAGAAACTGGTTTCTGGTTTCTTGATGAAGAAACCGGTTTTTTGGTAATTTTTCCGGTAATTTTTCTGACGACAATGGCCTGACGAATTTTCTAGCGTTGGTAGCAACTCTGACGACTAATACACCGACATTTACTCGGTGACTTTTTCGGTACCAACAAGAAACTCTAGGAAATTCGTCAAAATTGTCATTGTCACGGAAAAATTATTCGGCTAATCACCAAGAAAGCTGGTTTTTTTTCGGTTTCGATGAAGAAACCAGTTTCTTGGTAATTTTTTTATATTTTTTTTCTCTATTTGGTTGATTGATGAAACTGGTTTCAATTATTTTCAGTGTATATCATTTTTGTTTTGTTTTCATAATCTTTATTATTGTTGTGTAACAAAATTAGTTCCTTGATGAAGAAACCACTTTCTTGGTGAAGAAACCAGTTTCTTGACGAAAAAACCACTTTCTTGGTGATTTTTCTAATGATTTTGCTGGCGACAATGCCAGTTCTGACGACTTTTTTTACGCCGGCAATAACTCTGGCGATTTTTCCAACACCAGGAACTACTCCGGCAACTTTTTCGGCACCGACATCAAACTCCAGAATAGTCGTCGGACTTGGCATTGTCACTGGTAAAATTACCGAAAAATCACCAAGAAACCGGTTTCTAACATCAAGAAACCGGTTTCTTGGTGATTTTTCCAGCGACAATGCTAATTCTGACGACTTTTTCGGCGCCGGCAGCAACTCCGGCGACTTTTTCGGCACCGGCGGCTACTCCGACGACTTTTCCGGTGCCGACAGTAAACTCCGGTGACTTTTCCAACACGAGTGACATTTTCGGCAATCACTATAGTTTTATTTGTTTTATTTTTTTAAAAAAAATAAATATGAAGGGAATTTTAATATTTTTTATAGTAATTTAATTAAGTTTTTATTTTTTATGAATTTTAAATTCAGATTTCTTTTTAATGTTTTGTATGGTTTTTTTTAGAAAAAAACCATATTTTTAGTTTGATTGGTTAGATAATGCCATATTTAGTGGTATTTACTTTTTATGCCATATTTATCATAACCTTAATAATTTTTCCCATATTTTTGAAAATAGCCCTACTTATTTAGTAATGTACACTTTTATCCATCATGGGCCAATACCAGCTATAAGTGTAAGAGGCTGCAATAAGGGAATTTTCATTTGTACGATTTTTTTAGCAAAAGTTTACAAAAATATGACTTTTTGTAAAAAAAAAGATTTTTTATAGAAAAAAACTAAAAAAAAAAAAATATGGGAAAATCTGCTTAGGGTAACCAGTTTAGTTACCTTTTTTAACTTTTTTTTTTTTTAAATTTTTCTCCTAAAATAACTTTATTGAAAAGAAAGAAAAAAATTTATATTTTATAAAAACCATAAAATGTGTAATTTTCATAAATATTTCTACAAATATCATAAAATTGAGTTGGCCATGCCTATCCCTTCTTTCTTATTATCGTACTCAATAATAAGTTCAATAAGGTTTTTCAAAAAATAAATAAATAAATCCCAACAAAAAAAAAATAAATAAATAAATAAGTTCAATAAGAAAGTCTATTACTATTACATTATTATTATTATTATGAAAATTTTCACAAACTTGCTAAAAAAAATTAAGAATAAAAATAACATTAAAAAGTCAAAAGATTATATTTTTATAAATAAAATTTAAAAATTTGTAAAAATATTTAAAATTTTGTACAATTTTATTTTTGTATTACTATTATTTATTATTTTTTTTTTTTTTGTATATTTTTAAAATAATTCCTTATTATTATTGTTATAGAATAATATATGTCCAACACACAATAACATGACAGATATTTTCAATATGTATTGATATTTTTACACATTATTGTATACATTATTAAATCTCATTTATGATCATACTTTGACACAATTTAAGTAATACATTAATTAATTATCCAACATGTTTGGTTGGAGGAGTCCACATGTCTACTTGGACACGTCAACGTAGGGTCTTTAATAAGCATTTGAAAGAAAACCAAAACATTTATATAAAGATTAAGAGCCCCTAAGATTAATGATAGTTTACACATATATTGATATTTGTATGAAAAAGTTAGAGGTTTTTCTATTTTTTACTTTGAAGTAATTATTATTTTTTTTACCAAAATTTATATAGAAACTCATATAATAATTATTGAAACAATTTACACTGTAATTAAAATACACATATCAATCTATATAAAAATCACTGGAACAATTAGCGGAACAACTCAAATATAAATTAAAAAAATAATTAAAAAATAATATTTAAAGTAATTCCCTATTTTTAATTAGTAGAACTCATCTCAAATAAATACAATTAATTAAAAAAAATAGCTACTTAAGTGTGTATTAATAATTTTTTATTGTCTAAATATCATTACTTTTAATTAAATAAACAATGCACACTTAAATTATATAAATTTTCTTACATATTTTATAGAGGAAATTACACTCTATACCCTTTTTATATTGTCCTATTTTATTTTTACCTTCTTTTTTAAAATCTATCATTTTTACCTCTTTTTTTAAACATTGTACCAATTTTACCCCTATCACTTCAAGATACTCTCCATGTGATTCTCTTATGTAAGGGTATTTTGGGTACAATACATATAAAAAGAGGTATGTTTCAAATAAACATAAAATTAGAGGTAAATTTGATTAATTGATGAATAAAAGAGGCATTTTTCAACTTACCCCTATTTTATAATTATTGATTTTATGTTTGTTGATTCTTTAGTGAGCCATAACAAAATCTCGTTACTTATTTAGAAAGAAAAATAATATTTTCAAAATTAATAAAACATATGTATTTTTAAAAAAAGAATTTTTCGGGAACCCCTAACTAAATAGACCTTAAGGCCAAGCTTAATTTATTTATGCTCATAACTAAATCTGATATTGAAATAAATGACAACGACCTTTGTAAAAAATATGTGCCTTAGGGCATTAGTGGATGATGACCGCGAGGTCTATTTATTTGTTGTAATTTTTCTCATGTTAGTAGGACTTGTAACTTTGTTGCCCATAATGTGGTTAAGTGGACTTTCTCCCACCAAATGTATGACTCTATTCCGATCTCCTCTTTACCTAGGAATCTATTTTGTAATGACCGCGAGGTCTAATTGTTTTAATTGCTTAATGAATGTTTCACGCTTATTTTCAAAAAAAAAAAAAAAAGTCGACGATGACTTCACGTCATTCTCACCTTCTTCTAACTTATCGTTGAAAATAATTTATTTAGGGTTCCAAATTCAATAGTAGCAACTAAATCTATATTTAGATGTATATAAATATGAGTTTTTTTAATTTGAGGAAAAATAAATAAATTGTAGCAATTTTGTTAAGAGGAAAAGAAGAAGACACATGTCATAAACAAAAACAATGTGGTGTGGTAGATATTTATTAATTGGTTTAGAAAAAAGATTCCTTTAAGAAGTGAATATTAGAGTTGAGTGTTGAGTAGTAAACAACACTCTATTGATCTGTATTTGATTGAACAAAACGTTAAGATAAACAACTTATATCAACGTGTCCAAGCTTTGATTGCTTTAGCAATATGGTGCCAATTCACACACACACACACACCACCACCACCAACTCTTCCACAAAATTACTTAGTGAGTGATTAAAGGACTGACACATGAGAGGCCAAGCCATATGCATCTAATATTCTAATAATAGTTGAAGGTGTGCTATGTCAAAGTCTTATTATAATCTCTTACTAATCTTGTGTTCCAAAATATATGATGGAATATTTTTTTAAAAATTTTTTTATTGCAATATTTGTTATAGTTATAACATTATTTTTGTAAATTTTTGAAAAAAAATTCGAATAATTTACAGTACCAAAAAATAAATTTAAAGTTTTTTAAACATGAGTGGTAAATTAGAATATTAAGAACTCTGTTTTGATACGGTAAATTATTCAGATTTTTTCAAAAATTTATAGGGATGATATTATAATTACAACAAACAGAGGTATGAAAAAAAAATATTTCAACATATAATTTCAAAGGAAGATTAACTAAGAAGTTGTAATTAACATTTTATTTATATTATTTATAATAACCAATTGTAGAATTTGTGCATGGTAGAATTTTTTAACAAATTGTTTGAACTTTGTTTTCGGTATGTTAAGTTTTTTAAAATCTCTCAAAATTCTGTAAAATGTCTTAAATAACTATAACATAAATAGACAATTATAAAAAATAATTAAACTAAAAAATTATCTCGGATTTCGAAACAAAAAAAAGTTTATTAATAAACTACTTTTAGGAGTGCTGCAGAAGTATCATATAATATTTTATAGATTCTTAAAAAATTGGTAAATTTTAATAGTGCCCAAATCAAAATTCAAATAGTACATTTGGTACATTGTTTTACAAGAGTGTGTGTTTGTGTGTTAAGGTAGGGAAGCCACGTTGAGAGGTGCACTAACACAAACAAACCCCTTATCCATAAAATAAGCTACTTTTTGAAAAAGTGATTGGTTTATTGTGTGTGGTGGTCCAATTCCAAACAAACAAACAAGCATTTCCAAATCAAATCATATCAAAACAAATAATACCCCACTTCCTTTTTATCCTCTATTCTTTCTTTTTAGTTTTTCAAATTTTTGAAATATCCAAATTTCAAAGGCAAATAACTTATATAGTATAGTGACAATGTAAACAACTTACAAACAAAACACAAGACATTTCTTGAAGCTTCTTTTTAGGCCTTATTCTCTCCTTTGCCATTAATTTCTCAATGTGGATGGATGGCTACTATGCCAAGATTTGACAAGTCATTTGTTTGTTTTTGTAAACAAAAGGTTGAAACTTTCAAATTACATTAGTAAAATATCTATACTCATTCAAAGGATTATTGTTGATTGCATAACCAAAACTCACAATTTAGTGTTTTTTTTTTTAAATTTTAAAAAAGACCCTCTTCGTATCACTATTTGTATATAGTTATTCTGTATTTCGAATTAACCATTTTGAAATTTCCAAGTAAAAAGGTGCGTGTATATTGGAGTCCCGTTCGAGTCCTGCGTTATCGTAATATATAAACGCTTAAATAAAAAAAATATATATTTTGTATTTCGAATTGAGTATAGTTCAAAAAAGTTATTAAAATTTGCGTGCTTGTTTAATTATTGAAATGTCATTATTACATTCTTTAATTTTCATAATTTATAATTACACGATATTATTATTTTTAATAATTAGTTATTAATGTAATTTAAATTACTAATATTGTTGTTGAACATAAAATAATAATTATTTAATTACTAATTTTTGTAATTTATAAGATATTTTTGGGTTTCCACCCATTTTCCATTCTGTCTATAATATTTATTTTTCACTCATTTTCACTTTGTCAATAATTATGTGTCACTTATAGTCATTTAGTATAAATTCACAATCAATAAATTACTTTAAAAATAGAATATTTTGAAAAGTTAGTTTACCATTAAAGCTTATATAGCCTAAAACCTTTTTTTAGTAAATGTCCTAAGGGGCACTCTAAAGCTTTTTTTTTTTAGACTTTATGAAAAATAAACAACTAAATGTGGGAGGTTGTATATATTTTGTGTCTAATTTTATGTTACTAGTTTAAGGCAAAATAAACCCTAATAGAGCTCATCTCTTTTTAGTATAATTAGAATGCCTAAAAATATATATCTCAATATGTTTATAATAAAATCTTGTGAATGAGGATAATTATCTCTTGGACATGGATTTCACCTACCAAATCTTTCTTTTTAAAAAAAGCCAAATCTTTGACACTAACTAACTATAGCAACTTTGTAGCCCTAAACAGTACATATTTTGGAGAAAATAGCTTATATCTCCCTATTTTTGTTGAAAGTTTTTAACTTTATCTTCACATTCACACCATTTAAATTTTGTCCACACCCCCACAATTTTTTGAAATTATAATGTGATTTTAGAACATACTAACTTTTACAATTATGATGCTAATTCAGTTAATTACTTGATAAAGTTAGTGTTTTATCTACTAAATAGAATGATGTATTATTATTTTGAACAACCTAATTTAAAACCACACAATTATACATGAAAAGAATCACTATAACTTTTTCTAAAATATACAAAATTTCATCATTACAAATATTTATGATAAATTTACCAAACTAATTATGTAAAATATTAAAATTTACAAACTAATCTCACTTAATTTACTTCATTTGTATGTCACTTTGACTAATGCACCATTATTTTAAACACTATCAAAGTCTACATATAGCTGTACACATGTCCCATGGAGTATGGTTTTTCCAACAACAAACAACACATAATTTCAACTCTATATATAATGCACTCTCACCAAACTTTATGAAAATAAAATAAAAAACAGAATACAATTATTGTTATGTACTATTTATATATATCTTCTACATGAGAAGAGATGAAGAACAAAGCTTTTTACAATCACAAAAACAGAATGTGAGTGAGTTTTTTTCCCTCCACAAACATAAAAGAGCAAATCAACAAAAAACAAAACATCATTTGCTTTGCTCTTCTTAAATATATTACCAAATAATAATAATAATAAATAGAAAAAAAAAACTACTAAGGCCTTGCCTTGGATCCAAAAAAATAAATCCAAAGGCCTAAAAAAAACCATAAACAACTTCTTGGGGTTGGGACATTATTCAAGTACAGTTGATTTCTTTGGCTGTCAAATTTTTTTGACATATCTAAAATGGATGGTTGGTGGATAATAATACATGATGGTAATGAAAAAAAGTATAAACCAAACTGTACATCATCATCTCCCGGGGACGGCGAAAAATTAGTGCATCATCTCCCGGCGGTGGCACCAGCCAATGTTGTTTTCTCCTCAGCAATAGAATCTTGAGCAAGGATTGATGTTCTTGGAAGAACATGTTCTTTGCTCGAAGATGATGAGTTTGCTTCTTCTGTTACAACAACTAGGTGTTTTTCGGTATGAATAGGCTCTTTCTTCTCTTCCTCTTCCTTTGGTGTGTAGTTGAATGAAAGATCTTTGTTAGCAGCAAGAGCTAAGAGCTCTTTCTCTTCTAGCCCTTTTACTGGCCCGATGCTGCATCGATCGGTGGTGTGTTTTGCTAATGCATCTTTGAATTTCTTGATCTGTTATACACAATAACCAATTGCCATATTAGATGATATAGCTCTTGGAAAATTTAAGACATTTTTCTAAATAGAGATCAATCAAAAAACTAACATAAAAGAGCAATACTAACTCAAATCAAATATGTATTTATCAGACTCTTCAACATTCAGAATTTCAAACATATATTGTGATGATAATTCTCTTGAACCAATCACATTTTCATTTCAGAATCACAAACCAATCAGATCAATTGAGACAATTGAGAGACTAAGCTAACACAAAAAGCAATACTATGAAAACTCAACAATCAAAATATTCAATACAGTTATGAAAAATATTCAAACAAAACAAGATGGGATTAAGAGACTAACAGTGGCATTAGTACAACTAAAGCTGCATAAACGGCCATGAGCTCCTCTGTAAAACCTAAAGAAGGGTAAAACATGAACATTAAGACTATAACACATGGATTTGTGTTCTTCATAATTGATCTGAAGAAATTGAACATCTGGGTTCATCTCAGCCATTTGACATATCTGTTATCAAACATCAAAAATCAAACAATAGTAAGAAAAAGATCAAAGATTCCATTTTTATAAAAAATAGTCAAAAACAAATTTATTGTTACCACCTTGGGATGAAGAGCTCTGCAACCACCACAACCAGGAGAAAAGAAATCAACAATAACAAGCTTATCCCCAGCTTTTGAAAGGGATTCAACCAAGTCTTCAGCAGATTCAACCTCCTTCATGTTTGGCTGAACCCCTTTCTCCCACCATTTCTGAGCTTTCCCAATTCTAAGAGTCTGTAAAAACATGTCAATCAAAGATTATGATTATTATAAAATTAAAATTGAAAATTGAATAAATTAATACCAGAAAATCAAAATTAAGAACTAACCTGGGCTTTTATAGTTAATGATTGGGACTGAAAAGTTGTTCCTCTTCTGGGAAAGGTTGCACTTTTCTGAAGAGAAATTCTTTTTCCATGAAAATCACAGGTTGAATTGAGTTTCAGAGAACAAAAAGTTCCTAATTTCTTCTCATGATGATGATGGTGGTGGTGGTGATTCTGATGCCATGATGAAACCAGATTTGTTTTGCTCAGAACCTCAGCCATGGAAAAAATAAAAATTGAATCTTTCACCAAATTTCAAGCTAAACAAACAAAATCCCTCAAACCCAGAAATTGAAAATGAAGAAAAAGTTTTCTTGTTAAGAGAGAAAAGTGGTTCTCAATTTGCTTTTAGCTAAAAAGCTTCGTCATTCAGAAGAAAAATGGATTAGGGAAGAAGAAAACAGAATATATATACAATACAATATAATGTAGGGGTAATTTCGTAATTTCGTTATTAAGATGTTGATGTTGAACATTTTGAGCCGTTGGATTAAAAAGTTATTAATTAATGGGTTTAAATCAAACGGTGATAAAATTGTCAAATTTTGTGGTTTTGGACTTGACCTCTTTTTTATTTTATCTAAAAATTATTATTTATTTTATTTTATCCACAATCAGATTTGGGAGGACCATTTTATACGGTTGGATAGTAATACAGGTGTAATTATTGACACGTGGCACTATGTTGGAGTGTTATTTGTTTTTTGAGGTGAGAAAAATAGTTACTTTTTTTATTAAAAAAATAAAAAGAAAATAAATAATTTTTTTTGGAAAGAACAAGTCAATCTATCCCACATTTTAATTTTATAGACAATATGTTATCCACAAGTTTTTCACTAAACTCTCTACATCTAAAATTATAATAATAGTAAATATATAATTAAAAAAATGTAGATATTATAATAATAAACCAAATAGAAAATATAACATTTTTATGATAATTATATATTATTGGTATTTTTTAAAAAAATATATATTTTCTAAAAACAAAAATTTTCAAATATTAAGTTTATATTTTGAATTAGTTTCTTAAAGCAACTCTAATAGGGATTTACATCCCACAAATGTTACCGATCAGAATAAAAATATGTTGACGTGGAATATTTTTGACGGTTGGATTAAAAAGTTACTAGTTAAATAGATTTGAATCCAACGGTAATCAGAATCTTACATAAAGGCAAATTTTTAAGTTAAGATAATATTTTTTTATAAATTTTTCACTACACTATCTCCACCTAAAATTATAAAATTACTAGTAAGTAAATCAAATAGAATAATTATATACATTTCAACATTATTAGATGTCTAACACTACATCGATGTGGGATGTAAATTTTTAATTTGATAACTATAGGTCAAAATAGTAGTGAAGTCCCCATAAAATTAAATAAATCTAGTAAAAGTAATTATAATGTAAGTATAAATATTTTTTTATAATAAATAAGCCATCGTAAAGTAACAGTTCTAAATTTATCACTGCTGAAGGTACAATTTTTTTTTTTTTATGTAAGGTCTCAAGGTACAAATTTAACTCATCTATATTGGTGAAATACTTCTAATTAGAAATTTTTTTCCCTGACTTTAGACATGCATCAAATTATATCCCCGAACTTTCTATATCGTTAAAAATTCTTTTTAAATTTTTGAGGTTGTTTGATTTAAGAATTTATCTCAAATTCTATTCAATTTTATTAAAGTAACGAGGATATTTGTCCATGCACGAAATCGTATTCTCCGAACTTTGACATCTAGTAAATTGCTACTCCCAAACTTTGACATGTACTAAATTATCTCACTTGAACTGTAATCGACATATGACTTTCATTAGTAAAATTGAACAAAATTTTTTAAAACTAACAATCTTAATAGTTTGGGGTAAACTTTTAACGGTCTGAAAAATTCAAAAAATATAATTTGATACATGTTAAAGTTCAGAGAAACAAAAAATCATTAGTCTTCCTTTTCTGTTGTTCACAAATCTCTTTTAGGTTCTTGAATGTGGTGTTCAATAATTGTTTGGACTGCATTTATTTACAATTCAATAATTTTTTCTTGTAACAACAAGTGAGAAACTTGATTGTAAGAAAGAAGTGCCTCCATAATTATTAGAAAATTAGTAAAGATTATGTTATATTGCATATTGGTCTTTTAGAAGTTGTTAGTGATTTTGTTGGGTCCATAGGGTCACAAAATAATATTGCCCCATTTTGCTAATGCAATAGAATATTCCAACATTGATCAAAGAAGATTCGGTTACCTATCACTTCCTAATTAGATATTTTGGTCAAAATAATAATAATAATAATAATAATAATAATAATAATAAGATTATTTAGAATTTTTCCCCCCTAAATTATCATATATATTATTATATTTTTAGATTTTTCAACTCATTAAAAATAGACCCCAAACTATTCACTTATGTTAAATTTTATCACACTTAACACTAACAAGTAAAATGATGATACAAATTTATACTATTATCATATCATTACCACATGTGTAATATAAAAATTAAAAGAAACAACATAAAATTATGGATAAATACCATTTTGAATTTTATGTTTTGCAAAAGTTACCGATTGGACCCTGTGTTTTGTTAAATGATAAAATGGATCCTATATTTTCCAAAATAGTAAAAATAGAACCCTGAGCTTAATTTTTGACAACTTTTTTTTTAATATAATTAACTTGAAAACAATTCCTAATACGAACAGATACAAAAATTATAAATAATTTTGTCATAACACTTTTAAATCAGATTATAACTAAATTTATTTTGACAAAAAATCAATTCAGGATCCTATTTGTACCATTTTAGAAAATACATGGTCTATTTTGTCATTTAACAAAACAGATGGTCCAATTGATAATTTTTGCAAAACAAACATCCAAAATGGTATTTACCCTAAAATCATTAAAAAAAAAACTTCTTTAAAAAGGAAACTCCAAGTTGGAATCTCCCTTTCCAATATACAAAAATATCAATTAATAATTAAAAAGATTAAATAAAACTAAATTAAAAAAATTTAAATTATTTTTTTCAAATTTAATTATAGATATAGCGGTGGTATTAATGTGGCAATATTCTATACATCCACATCATCATTATGTTCGTCACGTATGACAAAACTTAACAAATGGACTACATTAAAAAGCTGTGAATAGTTTGAGAATCATTTTTAGTGGACTGAAAAGTTCAAAAACACAATAATACATAAGTAATAGTTTTGGAGATAAAAATACTAAATAACTTAATAAAAGAAACTACTTATCGAGGAAGTTAGAACAATACTCTCCATCCCCATTGAAACAGTCTCCCAAGCCTCGCGGGGCTTGCCTGCAATCCCACAGTCCTACGTTGCTCGGGAGGCTGCTCGTGTTTGGGATGAATAACAACAAGTTACAAGAAGTTATCATTTAGGGTTCAATCAAGTCCATGAACCAAGAATCATGTTTCCTCTTCAATCACCTTCTTTAAAATTCTAAGAGTTTTAATCAAGCTCTCCATTACTTTCAAATAATAAAAATAAAAACCTGTAATTTATTGAATAAATGAAAAGACTACAAAAAAAAAAAATGCAACTGAATGACAAGATTCCTAGGTGAATGTTATATTGAATTTACAATGAACATTTCTCTTTCCCTATATAAATAACTCCATTAGTGATGGTGTAATAATTTTCAAATTTGAATGACCCAATGAATTTACTTGCACCAGAGGCTTCAATCATGTTCTTCTCAGCCTCTTTCACAGAATGCCTGGATTGATCTTAGCCATTAATTATGTGACATTTCGGCGTGACATTTTGCTCGTGTGGCAAATCGTAAATGGTGTTTAGCTGTGGTTAAGCAGAGTTAGAAAATATGTTAAGAGAGGGGTGTATGGAGGCATTGGCATCAAAATCGCAAACAAAATGAACCTTCGAGTTTTGGCATCGGTATGTTCATTTTTCTTTGGCTGCTGCAGGGTTGCGGCCGAATTGAATGACCATCGGCTTGCCTTTAAACTCGTATCCATTCACTAGATTCTGAAACCAACAATGATATGTTTTGAAAATAAGTGGACATAGTCATGAACTGTAATATTTAGTTTATTCTGATACTTACCAAAGCATTATGGGCTAATTCAACTGATGGGAATGTCAAAAAAGCTTGGCCCCTCATTCTTCCTTCCTGGCATTGAAAACAATAACAATTCATTAGCATAGGGTACCAGGAAAGAAGAGAATTATATAATGAACAAATTTTCTGAATGACAATATTTTCTATCATGGTTCTGAACTCTAGACTGAAAAAGCTTCAAAATATTGAAAAGAGCCCATAACTAATGAGTCAAACAAAGATGGCTTACGCCAAATACATAAACCGAAACTTCTTGCTCGAGTACTTTGAGGCAGAGACTGTATGTTCATTTTCAAAGAACAACACGATACACTACTGGATTTCGAAAAACTTGACTGTGTTTAGTGATCATACCTGCATTAGCTTCACACTGAGATTCGATTTAGCTAGATCGGTACTTCCAAACAATGATCCTACAGCACGACATAAGCATTATATCGGGTCAAAATAAGTTCTTTCATAGTATTTTTTACGAACATTTTTATTCGATTCAAACACCTATGCTAATGAATGAGAGCTCACCAAAAATGTAGTAGAAGTCATCTGCAACAACATCCTTTGCCAAGTTCTTTATATACAATACAGGAGCAGGGTTCCCAGTTTTATAATTCTGCAAAATACAGGTTAAATTTCAAAATAATATTTCCTTTATGTCTAATTATGAAGCAAACACCACAGAGAAAAAAATCCATGACAAGGTTTCATGCCACTCTCTGGACAAAAGTGAAAGAAACGAGTAAAAGAAATCGACTTTAAACTTCTCGTAGTTATCACTTGGATCGATACCAAGATTTAAAGTTGGTACCTTAAACACTGGAAGTGATAATAATTCCTCAAGGCCTAATTTTCCACCCTGTATTTCTTCTGGACTTGCATAAGGTTTATTAATATCTAAATCCTCTGATTTCAGATCATCTGCTTCTTTAGCGATTTCATCATCATTGTGTTCCCTCTGGACTGCCTTATGTGCTAATTTTATCTGCAAAAAGAGAAAAAAGAAAGTCGAATTTTTAGGACAAGAGAGCAAATCATATTACCATCTTTCATGACATTTAATTACCTGCATCACAGGATTCCTCTTTTTTATAACTGGTCTTTCCTTCGGTACCAGTGTTGCTGATTTTAATCCCACAGTTTCGTGAGCTACATCTTTATCAACTGCAGGACCTACGATTGCTTCCCGCCTGGCACGCTTTAATCCTCTTCCACCTCCAGCGACATTTGCAGCATCCTATGATCAAACGACACAGCACGATACACATTTTCATTTACATTTAACTCATGATTTAAGCTGTGCCCCCATATGTCTAAAATATAGCATTCATAAGATATCATCACAGACATAAAGCTCTGAGTTGAAAAGCAGGGAAAAGTACATGAACGAAAAATAAGATGTTTAAATGTGTACATATATGAACTTTCGTGTAAAAAAGGAAGATATAGAAGAAGCAAATTAGACATAAAGATTGAAACTTTTTCCTGTTTTTCTGCCCAGAATTTTACAAATGTTACCTCATCTGAAGATTCCATCTCTGACTCTTCACTAGACGATTCCGCCAATGATTGCTTTGCTGATTCAAGAGGGAGAGGTGGTGGTGGTGGTGGTGGCACTGGTGCTAACGGTGGTAGAGGCGGAGTTGGCATAGCCATTCGAAATGGAGCTGGAATGTTCATTTTATTCATCAAGTGCAAGACCTATTGTTTTTACATACTTGTAAGTAATATGGTAATGCTCGGTGCTCCTTAAATGTTAAGAATCTATTTAACTGATTAAGATTAATTCTAATGCCATTCATAAACTCATGGAAACTGTAATTCTAATAGTAGCTTCAGATGAGTTAGAACGAACCTGCGTATAAAAGCGAGGAACAGCAATCAGAGCGTTTACGATGTTTGTAAGGATGTTACCATCTGGTGGAGGGTAGGCATATCTGTAGAAAAAGCTTTTTCAGTAAAATCAAATCAACCAAAATCTGTACTTTAAACATAATCATAACTATACAAGGGAGACAACATAGATATTACTTTCGGACATTTTCAAGCATGCATTATACTAGGTACATGAAAGGTCTGTAAGAAGACAGGCAAAGGCAAGAAACTAATTGAAAGAAGTTATCTGACATTGAAAAAATGACAAAAGGTATTCATCAGTGAAAAATTCCATTATGGAGAATCACCCTTCTGCAAATATAAAACTCAGCATGCAACTTTGCCTGAAACACCACCTCGAGCTGAATAAAGTTCAGCAATAACACCCTCCTAACAACCAATGCTCAATGCATCTTCCCCCAAGGACAATCATAGAAGATCCCCTTGCTTCAATCCTATAAACCGACGAAATCTTCCCATTGACCTTCCATTTACAAATACTGAAAGGGATAATGAAGAAATGTATACATATACCTAATTTTGCCATTTCGCAACAAAGTTTCTCTTTCTCCAGCGTAAGAGAAGGAAAATAAACAAATTCTTTTTGAAATCAAACCCTTCCTCCCCAAAACTCTAAAGTATTACACTACTTCATTAGCAATATCATTAGTACTTCGTCTAAGATTTATCGCCCGGCAATAGAAACACCTTGAGCTTTTAAAATCGTATCTATCATACTTCTCTAAGCCTCAAAGAGAGTACTTTAGCTATGATCTTATACAAACTTGAAGTGAAACTATTGGATCAAAAATCTGACACTTTGCAAAAAATGAGTTTTCCTCATCTACAACTCTAATCCTTTTACTCTTTCATTACTTTCATAACAACTTTCTTCACCACTTCCCCTTTCCAATTCTATAGAGAGTATTAGCTTTAAGTTCATCGTTTCTAAATATTCCTCCACCCTCTTCCAATTACTTAAAGTGCCATCCTTACTTTGATCTTTACTACTTCACCAGTTTCTGCTCTCTCCAACTTAACATCAATCATCTTTCAAAAATTTATCTCAGAAATTGGGACTCCAATATCTACTTCAAATTCTATAATCATCAAGTGTGTTCCTACACTTAACATCTATATTCAAACTCTAACTCTCAACTTCAAATGCAAAAGAAATTGATCACTAAACAAAGCATATATATCTAAACATGGTATTAAGTTATTTCAATATGTTACTAAAAGTGGCAAAAACAAATGCTCACATACTCAAGATAAGGAGGAAATGGATAATCCACACCAAGTCTAGGTGCAATGGGTTCAAGAGCAGGCAAAGACCCCGATTTCGAAACTTGCTCAGAAGCATTTTCTTTAGAGTAACAAGTGTTCAGAACTGATGATTGAGCTTCATGAGAACCTGGCTGAGCTTTATTATCATCATCATTCTGGGGTTGCTTAGATGCCTTTTCAGCTTTCAAAACTTTACCAAGAAACCTCAACCTATTCAAAAAAAAAAAGAACCTCATAATTTTTCAAAACTGAAAGTGGGTTTATTCTAGGGGTGAAAATTCGTGTTGGCGTGTCGTGTTCGAGGCCTGTTGAAGTCTTAAATTATCGAAACACGACCCGTGGCATGAAAAGTTCATAAAACACAGACACGAAAACGACTCCAATAAATCATGTGTTGGCGGGTTGTAAGCTAAATTATTACTTTTAGTGTCATCATGTCACGTGGAGTTCTTAAATTTATTTTAGATGGCTGATACGAAAAGATTATAAAACACGAACACAGCTCACATAATTTTCGTGTAGTGTAGACCAGTAGTGTTTGTGTGCAGATCATGACCTGAATTGCCACCCCTAGTTTATTCAAAATATGAGCTTTAAGTCATACCCATTCAACTGACGATGAGCTTGAAAGGCCAATGCTTCATTTTGAAAATCTAAAAAAGCACAGTTCCTCAATCTGCAGAGAAAAGCCGTTTAAAAGTTCAAATTGGTGGAATTAACAAAAAAGGGGAGTTTTTATTATTATACATGAATAAATAGAGTACCTGCCATTGGAGGAGCATGGGCGAACAGAGGAAGCACCGTAGTGGGAGAAGAGTCGAGAAAGAGTGTCTTGGGGAATGGCTTCGGGAAGGTGACGAATAAGAAGAGTGGCTGCAATGGATGATGGTGGTGGTGGTTGCATTTGATTGAGATTGGGATTTGGGTTTTGAGGGTTTGTGGGATTAACTCCCGCCATTGTTCCTTCCTTCCCAACTGATCAAAACCTCATTTTTCACCAGTCTTTAAGGCTTTATCAACCTTCTCTTCCTTTTTTTTCTCGTAAAATAAATTAAATTTTATAGAATTATTTAAGAGATTTGCTAAAAAATTTAAAAATTCGGAATAATATGCAAATATAGAAAGTTTAGAAAGACTAAAAACACGAAATTTATTTTTAGTATATTAAATTTTTTTGAATTTTTTGAAATTTACAATAAATTTTAAATAACTTTATAATTTTATATATTTTTTTAAACTACTATATAATTATATTTTACACTCATAAATATATATAAAAAGTTAAGATTATAAAGTTTGATATTCATTCAAAAAAAATAAAGTTTGATGCATCATTTTAGAATTTTTTAATTTTATAGTTTACTTCAAGTGTTTTTAAAAGTAATTTTATAATTATTAGGTAAATAATTTTTTTTACTTAACTAAAAAGGAATTATGTAGTTAATTTCTTTTTGTTAATTTTTTTTATCGGAGACCAGACCACGTGTTAGTTATAAAGGTTTTATACTTCATTCTGCCTTAATTAAATTATTAGTAATGACCACAAAAGTTTCTATGAAACAGATAACACTACTTACAATAAATTAGCTTTCACAATATCACACTAGCCTAATTATTTATATAAGATGTGGTAATTAGAATTCTCAATATTTTTATTTGGCGAAATAATTAGTTTTTTACAAAAAAAAAAAATTAATATTTTTAGTTGTAAATATTTAAAATATATATTTTTTTTAATAATTCCGAACGCACTTAAATCTTTTTTTTTTATTATTTTATAATTCCTGGCAAATAATTATCTAAATTACCCAAATAATAAAAAAAGTTTTTTCTAAATAATTTAAGAGTAATTAATGGTTATGATCCAAGGCCCAACTTGGGACGAGTTGGGCCGTTGCCTAAAGCCCGGTACTAGTCTAGAAATTTCTTAATAGTAATACAAAATTTAATTTATTGTTTTTAATAATACCATATTTCAAATATTTTACATGGAGAAATAGGTCAGAATTCCATCACTGAATTAGAATTAATCCTTTTCCAAGCTAAGAAAAAAATTAATTTTATTGACAATAGGTAGAAGTTCAAAAATTAATGAAAAAACAATCAACCATGGCAAGGATTTAGCATTATATTATATAATTTTAGCAATTGAATAAATACTATGTTTGATATAAGATCTTTTGAAAGAAAAAGATTACTTATTTCATCAATAACAATGCTTATCTTTATATAATTTAGGGTGAGATTAAAATAAGTTAATTAAATAGAAAACCAAGGCAAATAATATAATTATTTAGAAATTTATAGCTGTGCTTACTTGTGCATAAAGTATTTAGTTAGAAAATTATTAGTTAAATTATATTATTTAGTTGAATACAAGAAAGAACTGATAAATTATTTTGAAAATAATAATTTAAAATTAATTATTATTAATATGTTACAGCACTATGATTGGAGATAATATTCGGATACTACATTTTTTTAAAAGGATAAAAGATTGAGGAAATTACATTCTATACTCTTTTTATATTGTCCTCTTTTATTTTTACCTTCTTTTTTAAAATCTATCATTTTTACCTCTTTTTTTAAACATTGTACCAATTTTGCCCTTGTCACTTCAAAATACTCTCCATGTGATTCTCTTATGTAAGGATATTTTGGGTACAATACATATAAAAAGAGGTATGTTTCAAATAAATATAAAATTAGAGGTAAATTTGATTAATTGATGAATAAAAGAGACATTTTTCAACTTACCCCTAAAAGATTACCCTTCTATAGAGTAATATTTTTTTTCTACTGTAATGGGATTTGGAACTTTGGTATGCCACCTAAGTTAAGGTCTTTTTGTAGCGAATGTTTTATTCAGTCTTACCAGTAGCAACGCGACTGATCTCCTAAAAGGTTTAAGTTTCAACTTTGTGCTCGAGATGCGAAGAAGCTGGTGAAACTCTGGAACATGCAATTCTATTTTGCTCTATTCTGCATCCTATGTGGGTTCGCCTGGGGTTTGCCTTTACTATGTTGATGTGGCCAGGGTTTTTTAGAGGATGTTTTGATTTTCATTTTTGAAGAGTAATCCCTGGAATGCTTTGAATTGGTAATGATGGTGATGCGGTGGTCGTCGTATGACAAAAATTTACCGTTGTTTGGTGGTGCTCAATCAAGAATTGATGTTGTGTCGGAGCTTGCCGAAAACCTTTATGGAATTTCATGAACACCCACGCTACAGTCTCTTGATGGATTGTTCCTCTTCAACACCAACGGTCTGTCGAACTGTGCAGTAGTCACCGCCGCCTGTTGGATGTTTCTCGTTGTCCACAAATGCATCGGTAATTCCTAGCAAGGGGTTTGTTGGGCTGGGGTTGATCTGGGGTGATGATGGTGTTGTTTGGTTGGCTTGTTTTGAATTTAGCTGTTGTTGGTGGTGGTTTTTATAATATCATTTTGCAATCTGCGAATGATGTTGCCCATATACCTGCTACTTCTGTTACTAGTGTAAGAGAATGTATTTAGACAGATGCTTAGTCAAAATTTATAAGTTTTCCTGTAACAATTGATTTATTATTATTATTTTTTAAAAAAGAGCATTCATTACTAAAATAAAAAATTAGATATCATGGTCATTATAAATAATATTTGCTGGGATATTTGGCACAACAATTATATCAGTTAAGTTTTGGGTAAAAACTTACTAAGCTACATTGTGAGCCGCAAAATTATCAAGTTTAGAGATAAATGCAAAATTACAACTCAACACCTATTTGGAGAGTCTGTTACAATTCAAAACATAATTATCAATGCTCCAAACGAAAACTTTCCTTTATAAAGCCGTCATAACTATCTCGAAGTCGCTCTCTATAATCACAAAATTATACTTCCACTTTAAGGGCTAGATGGCAAGGTGCCGCTTTACCAATAAGGGCTTAGGATCACTTGGGAACTGTATTGATTTATGATCTCACTTCTCTCTAAAAAAAACATAACAAGATGAAAGATTACATATCTCATAAAATATTATTATAAGGGAAATGTTAAAAGGTATCAGTGGTGCTTAGTATTCTCTTACATATCAATATTACTATTGGTGCAATTAAGTATTATGTCCCATATAATTTAATATAATAACTTTCAGAAAATATTACTAGTTAATTACAGAGTGACATTGTATACAAGTTGCTAATAACAATTACACAATACTAAACAATCTCTTACAATAATGAAAACTCAAAATACCTACTCTAGCCTCCCATAAAAAAACAAAAAATTATTTCTTGGTTGGTGAGATTTCAATTATTCAAGTTACCCAATCTCACCATATGGAATATCATGATTCGATATGGGAAGATCAAACACAATAATGAAATAGAATAATTGTCATATCAATTTTTCTTTTTTCTTTTTCTTTTGGACTATTGGTGCCCACCACGTATCTCTCTTTATAATAATTATAATATTTTCAAAAAAATCCTATCTCCTTTTCTTATTTCGAGTGCACATTTCTAAATTATAAATTCATTTTTTATTCCTAAACAAAAATTAGTCTTAACTACCATACCAGTTTACTAACAAATATTTGCCACTTACACAATTTTAAGGTGTTCAATATTACAATGTCATCTTATATTTTCTCAATTATTAATAATTTTGTTATATTTATTTAATTAAAAAAATATAAATTTCACTATTAAATTAAATTATATTAACAATATTATAATATTGTCGGTGTTGGACAATCTAAAATGTTGGACAATTTATTAAAAGCATTAAATAATTATACAAGGCCAAATCAATTGAAGCCAACTAATTCTTAAGCACTACATGATCTTTGAGGCAATCTCCTATAATTAGTTAGTAACTTTTTACAATATTTATTAATTTAAATCAAAATATATAAAATGTTTGTTAAAAAATATGATATTAAATTGTATCGATAACATTGTATAACTCATAATAATATTAGTACTAAGCATTATAAATTGAGAGTGACAAAATAGATCAAATACGATAATAAGACTTGGATTAGTACTAAGAATTATAAATTGAGAGTGGCAAAATAGATCAGATACGATAATAAGACTTGGATCCATACGAAATAAATAAGTTTGAATTTTCTTTAAACGAGTTTGGATCATTTCCAAATTAAGCATGATAATAACCAATTTAAATGTATACATTATTATAAATAAATGAATATATTCATTCTAACAACAATTTATATGTTTATATATAATATTTTTGTCTCTGAACTTTTTATATTATTAAGTGGTGCTCTTATAATACACGACTCGTTAATAATACCCCTCGAAATATAAATTTATAGTAATCTTTTCATCATATTCTATTCAATTTTATCATAAAAATAATGAATAAATAGTAATTTTACCTTCTGAACTTTCAACAATACCAATTTTGCCTCTAAGTTATACGGTTTCTTAAAAATTCTCCTTGAACTTTTACATTTATAGAAATTTAGTCATTCTATGAAGTTCCGTCCAATTATTATGTTTAAATGCTGACGCGTGTTTGTAAGTTAGCAACTTTTCCTTCTAAACTTTGATAACTATCAAATCATATCCCGTCAAAATAAAAATGAGAAAAATTCAACATTTTTTTAGTAAATCTTAAAAAATTAATTTAGATCTTAAAAAAATCATTTTCAATAAAGAAAATTAAAATTTTAAAACTAGTGAAAAGATTTAAAATTATTTATTTTTTTATTAGATATAAAATACATGATAAAAATTTAATTTTTGTAAAAATAAAATTTTATAGGAACACATGTTTGAGTATGTTTTTTTTTTTCAAATATCTAGATTTGTTAAAAAAAAATTAATAGAAGAGGATAAAATTTTGTATTGGTTAAAATTTAAGAGTAAAAATGCTAATTTTTTACATTACAAGAAATAAAATCTAACAGAAGGGGTAAAGATGGAAATTGTGAGGTTAATGTATGGGGAACGCAATTCCCGCGCCCATCCCTGCTACCTATTTATGTCCCCCATCCCCGCCCCATCCCCGTCTAATAACTAGCGAACTTGGGATAGGAAAATAATTATCAATTATGGAGAACCTAGTGAGTATCCATTAAGGTAAAATAGAAAAAAAAAATACAATAATTTAAAATAATTAAACAAACTTTTAAATTTAAATCAAACCAATATTCTCACAAATATTTATTATACTATATATATACATTAAAAATAAAATAAAACTATATATATTGGGGTCAGATATAGTGCGGATAATATTATCTCCGCCCTTGCCCCGTCTCTACTTCGGGTATTGAAATTATCCCCCACTACTGTCCCATTAACGGCGAAGTTGGGGATGGTGCGGTCCGCGATTATCCATTCTCACGGTATAAATTTCTATTTCAAAGAAGGGGCATAATTATGTAACTATTATATTTTAGGGAAAATTTTAACAAGACATATATTTTAAGAGAGAAGTTCAAGTAGTGCCCAAAGTTGAGAGGATAAAAATACTAATTATTCTATATAAAAAGAATAATTATTATTTTTACCTTCTAAACTTTTTACACTATTAAATTGTATACTATTATAGTATAAACTCTCTCATAATACCCAATCCAAATATAATTTTTACAGTAACATAATTTTTTTATCATATTCTATTTAATTTTATCATAAAACGAGTAATGAAATAACTTGTACGTAGGTGATACATTTCACATTTTTCTACTTCAATAATTAAAAAATTAAGAGCAAACTTTCAATTGCATATAATAATATCTAAGTTATATTTTTATAATTTCTGTAACTAGAAGATTATTAAGTATCAAATTAATGATAAGTGTCCCTAATTAGTTTACAGCGATAATGACTTAAATATTTATGCCGAAAATTATTTTAAAAATATAAAATTAAAAGTATAAATTATTATAAAGAAAAAGTTTTAGGAAAATTCTACAATGCACACTCTTAAAATGGATATATTGATGCACCCCTATTTGTTTTAGCATCCGAAATAATTTTTTAGTCAAATTTTTTCACATGGTCATGTACGTTATAGTTATTTAAGACATCCTGCAAAATTTTAAGTAATTTGGAAAAGTTTAACATGCCGAAAATTATGTTCAAACAGTGTGTTGTACGCGTGACTATTTTATTTTATACGCGTGTAAAATAGACTATTTGAACATTGTTTTCTATATTGTAAATTATTCCGAATTTTTCAAAATTTTGTAAGATATCTTAAATAGCTATAACGTACATGAATATCGAAAAAAATTAGACTAAAAATTTTTCTGAATGCCGAAACAAGTTAAGGGTGCACTAGTACATCCCTTTTAAGGGAGTGCATTGTAGAATCACCCAAAGTTAAGTTTTATTCTCTTATAAAAAAATCTAGATATTCCATTTTTGATTTCTTATTTATTTATTACTACTACTACTACTTCTTCTTCTTCTTCTTCTTCTTCTTCTTCTGCTCTGTTCTGATCAAAATCCCAACAATGGAGTTTCCCTCATATGGCCACACCACTCACCACCACCACCACCGCCGTGACGACGAAGACGACGATGATAATAGACAAAGACCAAACTACCCTCCTCCAGGTACACACTACTCTTCTTTCAACCAACAACCACCACCACCACCACAACCTCCGACCTCCCATTTCCCCCATGATCACTCACCACCTTCCGTAACCCATCTCCACCACTCAACACCCACCCAAGATTATCAAAATCCTTCCTTTCCTCCTCCCCCACCTTCCTTTGATTACGGCGGCTCCACCAACGTTCTTCACGTGGGTCATCATTTTGAGCCGCCACCTCCAATTATGGAGCCTGGGTTTCATGGTGGTGGTGGTGGGTTTGATCATCATCCTCACCACTCTCGTCCTCATCATCAACAGACCCATGATCAGGGTATGGGGGGATCTCTTTCTGGGCTATCTGGGAAACGTACTGTTAAAGTTTTTACTAAAGCTGAGCCTAATTACTCACTCACCATTAGAGATGGTAATGTCATTCTTGCTAGGTCTAATCCCTCTGATGAGTTTCAGGTTTGATTTTCCAAAACCCCTCTTTTTCTTTTTCTTGTGATTTTTCAGAAGTTGTTAATTGTGATAATTAATTTGATTGGATTTGGAATTTGCAGCACTGGTACAAGGATGAGAAGTACAGTACAAGGGTTAAGGATGAAGAAGGTTGTCCATGTTTTGCTCTGGTTAATAAGGCTACTGGTCAAGCTATGAAACACTCCATTGGAGCTACTCAGCCTGTAAGATCATCACTGGAATATGATAATGTTGAGCTCAATAGATGATTGATCATTATGTGAAATTTTGATTTTTGTGTTCATGGGAATTGAACTAATCTGAAGTTAATTTCGATTTTAGTTAGCAGTGTTCATAACTAAGTATTATGAAATAGCAGTGTCACCTAAGGGATAGCTCAAATGGTATGATTTGCTCTACACGGTCTGAGGTTCGAGTCCACATACATAGTTTCTATAGTTTTGTTCTTTTGTTTTCTCGATATTAGAAGAGGGTGATTCGAACTTGGGACCTTAGTAGCAGGGTCATTAGTAGCATCAATGGCTGATTTAGTAGTACCAGCTTAGATTGACCCCACAAAGCTCACAAAGCACATCATGCTGCATCTTTTTTTTTATTCATTTCTTTCTTTACAAATCACCTTACAAGTTCTTTGTAACCTTACAATTTTGATGGGTTTTCATTTTTACTTGCATATTGTCTGTAAAAACACACACACATGACACATTGAACAATTGCTATGACACTCTTTTAGCATTTGGGGGTGTACTTTGTTTCTGGTATGGATGATTATTTAAATGCCACTTGTGATATTCTAGAACTATATGTGTCTTATTGTCCCAAAAAGGAACACTTTACACTGAAGCAAAGTAATCTTTTCAGGGAACATTAACTATCATCATAGAAACTTGCTAAGATAGTTTTGATTACTAGTTTGTCTTGTTTGAATTTGAATAATTTGGGTGACTCGACTATGTTAGATGTTTTCTTTTCCATAAATTTCTAGTGTTAGGCTTGCAAGCAACCATTTGTTATGTTCTTTACTCTTCTCAACTTCTCTCATGCCTTATTTTGCTCCACTATTTCTTGTATCTTTAATGGAACCGTTAAAGAAGTGCAGTAATTGAAAATCCTTATCCACACTCAAAATCATATACATTAATAATTTTAACAAGAAATTAAACATGTCATAACCTTGAAATTATGATTGCCCCTGATTGGATTGAGAGAGCTTTGGTTCAATTATCTATGCTTATAACCGAAAATTCCATGTTAGATAAACTACATCTTTTACCCTTCTCGATATGCAGGTACAACTGATACCATACAACTCAAATGTTCTCGATGAATCCATACTTTGGACCGAAGGCAGGGACCTAGGCGATGGCTTCAGACCCGTTAGGATGGTCAACAACATTCGCCTAAACATGGATGCTTTTCATGGCGATAAGCTTTCTGGAGGCGTGCACGATGGAACCACTATAGTGCTGTGGCAATGGAACAAAGGAGATAACCAGCGTTGGCGAATCACACCCTATTGTAAGTTTCTCTTCTCCCAACAACAAGAAATCAAATTTTGTAGCAACTTACTGAAACAAGTGCTGCTCTTTTTTATAGGAAATTCGGGATGATGCCTTGGTTTGGTGGTGGTGGTGCTGCTAGAGTTGATGCTTTTATGTGTTTGTTGTGACTTGTTAGAGTGATCTTGTGGTTTGAATTTTGAGTATTGCAGCTTGTATCTTACTATATCTATTATCTATATTGATGAGCTTATGAGTGTATTTGTAATAATGAGATTTAATGAAGCATTGCTATATTGTCAGTTGTTGCAATGGTCTAGTAGTTTAGCCAATCTATCATGCAAGAGTATTAAACATATGAATAAGAGAAGCCACTAAGGCTAGCTTAGTGGTGGGATGGAAAAAAGAAGAAGTTATGAGTTCGAATCCATGACCTTTAAGCTATAAGTTATTAGTTGATTGTAAAAATACCATACTCAAAATAAACATACGAATAAGAGAGATGTCTTTAGAAAATTGAAAAATAGAAAAAGCATTACTTAGGAGAATTCAAAATGTCGATTTTGAGTCTAGAATATCAAATGTCTATTTAGATAAAAAAGAAGCTACACCAATAAGTAAACACAACAAAAAATATTTAAAATTGTCCACTAAAAATAACTATGTTTAACTAATTTATTACCTATGTGCACATTTTTCTAAGGAAATATTTTACAAAAACAACAAAAAAAATATTATAAAAATACGTTGTATGTTATTTAAATGTTTTTATGAATTTATTTATAATAAATAATGTATTTTTATGTTATACTATTGTTGATTTATTGTTGATTATTAGTTATTTGTATGTTATTTCTTGTTGTTATTTTGATATTATTTAGATATTATTTTTTGATTACTTTTATGTAGTTTTCTTGTTATTTTTGTATTTTTTTTTATAGAACACTATAAAAATGTAAAAAAAAAGTCTTTGAACGTAAAATGTAAAATTCTTACAAAAAAAAAGAATAGTATTTTATGTAATTATTAATTTTTTTTTTATTATTAAGAGTATTGAAAATAAATAAATAAAATAATTACCTAACACACCAATGGGTTTATAAAAAAAGATATTTTTTTTTTTTTTAAAAAAAGTGAAATAATAGCAAAAAATAGTATCCCAATTTTTATTTCTTTATTTATTATTTGAAGTATTTATTAATGAAAAATACTAAAAGGTACCACTAGTAGTCCTTAACATCTTTTATCTTTTATAGGTGTCTTACAATTGATTAGTGATATTTCTTTAAAAACTATATTCTTAAGTTTTACAAGATTCAATACTTATCGAAGAGAGTATTAGACACCAGTAATACTTTTATTTTAGTAATTAGCAATTAGCAATTTTCTCCTCAAATTTTGACATATACCAAATCATGCCCTCTAAATTTTTTTTGCCGTTAAAAATTCCCCTTGAACTATTGAGATGGTTAGATTTAAGGACTTTTGTCTAATTTCATTCAATTATACTGTTTAAATCATGTCCCTTGAACTTTCATCCATGTTAAATTTTTTTTCCTAAAATTAAATAAAAGTCTTTAAATCTAACAATCTTAATAGTTCATTGGGAATTTTTAACGACAAAAAAAATTTAGGGAACATAATTTAGTACATGTCAAAAGTTCGGGGGAAAAAATTACTAATGAGCCCTTTGAGAAATATTAGTAAGTAATAAGAGGTTCTTCCAAATAGCAATCCTCTTATTAAATTTGCAGTTCTTCTCTCTTAGTATGAGACACTCTCACTCTCATCAAGCTCAAGTTCAAAGAACTTAGCTGAAACCCTAAAACAGAACATACATTTCTTGAGGAGGAAACCCAATCCCTCAATCTCATTCTCAATCCTGCAATTCAATGAATGTTTAATCTTCATTTCGGTTAAACAACCACACAGATTTAGGAATTAATCTATCTACCTTTACTTCTTCCAATTCATCTAAAGATTAAGTTTTTTTTTTTCTTTCTTTTCTTTGTTGTCACAGTATAGGAGCATGAAAAGGACTAAACGTACATCATCATCATCAATGGTGGTTGGTGAGGATGACATAATTTCGAAACTTCCTGATGCATTGATCATTCACATTCTATCATTTCTCCCAACTGAAGATGCGGTTCGGACATCCCTTCTTTCCAAGCGTTGGAGACCCATCTGGTATTCAGTTCCCACACTCTTTTTCTCCAAAAATACTAAATGGAAACAGGGTAATGAAGATAAGTTGTTCGAATTTTATAACAATTGTTTGAAATACCGCAAAAATGTTAAGCATCTTATTGTTAATTCAGACATAACTAGTTTTAAGCTTGACATAGATGGTTACTATCAAACAAGTAAGGCTGGTTTTGTAGATAAATGGTTAGGTTTTGCAGTTGAGAATAAGGTTAAGGAAATTTGTTTATCCATAGGTCAGGAGGATCTTGATGATGATGATGATGATGTCATTGATTACAGTGAGATATGCTACTGCTTACCTAAAATACTAGGCAATGCAAGATATTTGACTATTTTGGAGTTGAATGGGGTGTTTTTGGATACTTCTTATTCATTTAGTTTTCCATCTTTGAAAACTTTATCAATGGAGGATGTTTATCATTTACCTACTGCAAAGGAAGATGGGGTAGTGAAATTTTTGTTGGGTTGCCCTTCTCTTGAGAGATTATGGTTACATGATTATAAATTCTTAGGTATTGATAGTCATCATCGATTACAAAGTTTAAGCCTCAAGTTCATGGAAATTGTATTTGAAAGCTTTATGAATGATGCACAAATTCAAGTTGAAGCCATGAATCTCGAATCTTTGGTTGTGGAATGTAATATCTTTGACATGATAGATTTCTCTTCTTGCAAGAAAATTAGAAATTTATCATTAATTGACGTTTACATTGGAAACGAATACTTGTCATCGTTTGAAGCTCTTATTTCTAATATCCCTCTAATTGAGAATTTGGTTTTGAGCAAATGCGATTTACTACAGTCGGAGCACCTTACAATCTCGAGTCTGCACTTGAAAAGTTTTCATATTAAGAATTGTGATTACTCGGATGATGGTGATGAGATGAAGGTTGTTACAATTGAACATGCTTCCAAATTAGCATACATTTGTTATGAAGGAAATCTCAATTTTACCATATTAATGGAGCCATCTAATTTGTTAAATGGAAAAATTATAATTCACAAGAGACTGGAAGACTATGGCGCAAAATGGTTTATCGATATGCTGACTTTTCTTGTGAATCTCAGTTGCTATTGGAATAGTGTGACATTGGAGGTAGCAAATTGTAAGGTATGTTCATTACTTGTATTATATATTTGTTTTATATAATTATGTAGTGTCATTTCAACTTCATATTGAATCTCTATATATGAAGGCTCTTGATATGTTTTCATAAATCTGTATATGTAGTCTCTCATTTGGCCGAAAAACTTGAAGAACCTAAACCTATGTCGTTACCCCTTGCTTAACTGGAAGCATCTCAGAGTTATTACCGATTGCAAGCCTGAGGAAGAGTCAGACTTGAAGGAAGATTTGATGTGGATTTCACCTTCTTTAGAAACATTATCTATTAACGAAAAGGTCATATTTTAGTTGCTTTACAATATTAGAAGACTGCATTTTATCAGCTTTCTTTGCTAAATAGTACTTCAGTTCAGTCCTTTTCTAAGATTTTGCACTAAAGAATCTGACTACTTTGCTTAAGAAAGATATCAAACTTTTCTTATATATTCTTGTGAGCTAGCTCTAGCCGATATTGTTCGATTTATTAATGTTGAAGATTTATTTTTATACATTTGATTAGATTTAATAACTTGAAAAGTGTCTTGACACTCACTACAGTTGGGTACTGAATAGGACTAGGAGTATGAATGTAGAGGAATGTGGGGGCTAAATCCTTGAGCAACTGCTCTTTTGTCATCTCTTTCCTTTGGATAATTTGGTATAGATTAGTTAATCCCTTTGTGTAGACAATGTGAAAAATCTAAAAATAATGAAATGATAAGAGATTAATCTAAGAATTCTTGAAACTATAATTCATTATTCATAATCTTAAACTATGAAAATCTTATGTACTCTAACCGTAATTTTTCTATTTGGATCAGTAAGGTCATTGGCAATCATAGTTAGCCATCATGTAATCCGGAAATTGACTATGATTCTTTTCTGGTTTTCTAATTAGTTGTATTGAGATTGTTAGGACAGGGGGTAATATGGAGTTAAGGGAATATCAATATTAATACATATTTTCTTTTTATGTTCTCTTATCTTGTTGTTCATAGACAATTGATAGGAAAATTCCTATCAAGTCCTATCAGAGATGTGTTGTGAACTTTGTGTGTGAAAATTGCTTTATCCAAACAAATCATCGAGGAAGTCAGGTAGGTTCCGGGTAGCACTTCAATGCGAAGCGCACCCTTCACCCACTGGCACGAGCCAAACTAGCTAAGCGCGAGGAAAGCTTCACCGCCCCACGTTTGAGTCTCCGCCTCCACAAGAAAGTGCTAAACTCTTTGTCGCTAGTAGCGTGGGATTCCACTACTTAACTTAAGTTAGGGCCCCGTCGCTTTATTGCCTCTTTCCTTCCCTGCGGGAGAGCTTAAACCTTGGCCGCAAATCCTACGTATTGATGGTTGCTGTCCATTTCTTATTCATTCAGGGCGCTCGGCCGGTGCTCTTTTCTCAAACCAGAACAACTCTGAACGTTAGGGAAGATAAGGGAAGACTGCCTGAGCGAACCGACCGAAGGGACTTGACTTATAAGATAGTTTACATCTCAAAGTTTACCAAGTCATTGAATATTTGAAACAAATCCCGAAATTCTAAACTTCCCGTTATCCAATAAAAACCTAAAATTCCTAATAATAAACTATTTGGTTTGGTTTTGAGTTTTAAGCCTTCTAAGAAGTTAAGTTTGGATTGTAAACTTGAGTATGTTGCCTTTTGTATCTTCTTCATCTTTGTTCTAATAAGATTGTGCAAAGCCATTTTAAATCTTGTCCATTTTTCGTTGCTTGATCGAGTTTTTATTGCCATTTGCTTGTCCTGTTTTTGCTGTTTCTTGTTCAAAAGTTGTTTATGTTTTAGATTGTTTAAATCACAACTCTTTTCTATCTAGTACAAATTTCGCTCTTGTTGATAGCAAAAGACTTAGAATTTACGAGAGACAACAAAAGTTCTATTAAAAGAGCATTTTAGAGTTAGAAGGTGAAACTAACTGGTTATTCAACTAGTAACAAAAGTGTTTTTGGAGCTTCAGAAACTCAAAAGCCAACCAGGGTAGATTATTTAGCCCATACCGTCAATTGGAAATCTATAAACAATTTATCTAGTTCCTTGAATATAAACCACGCAGTAAAATCTTTTTCTTTTTGGACAATATAAGAGTGTTGTTAGGTCTATGAGTTCGTTGAAACAAAAACAAACTCGAAAACCATTGGTTAAATACTTGGATAATGGTCACTTGGTTTTAACAAATGAGATTACATTGAAGAATGATATGGGAAAGCTTTGTTACATTAAATCATGTCCATAGTGAAATTTGGGAAAGCTTTGTTACAACCTAAGAATTGCTCTTAGAATATTCTTCTAAGGTCTACATAATATGCTCATATAAGGTATGTCAATTAGAGAATTACTCGAAAAAACACATATCATATAACATTAAAGAATATAAATATTTTGGCAAAACCCATGAAATTCATTGTGTTAAAAAGTCTATTTTCTTTACTAAAAAACAAAGGCCTTTTTATATCTTTATAATAAAAGGTATAAAAACGGTTACAAGTTGATATATCATAATAGCATAGCATAACATACATCACAATGTGTTAGATTTTGTGTTAAATATGATATTAATATTAATAAGCAAATGGTTTAAAAGTAAAAGCAAAAAAAGAGACTTCGTGGCAAAGAGAGAAGACCTCTAAAATTCCAATTAATGTGTAGGATATTACTCATCAAATCATCAACATTACCTTATCTTTAATTTAATTTAATTTAAATTAATTCAAATGTCCATTTCATTACTTTATAATATGTTATCTTCTTTCTTTCCCATATCTCACTACCTTTTTGCTTTTCTCCTTTTCACTATTATATATATTGCTTTCTATTCCTTTCTCTTTATTTATTTATTTTTTTTTTATAAACAAACAAGTCCTTTCTTTTGCCTTTTGTTTTAGTCCTCTACTAACTATTATTCTATACTTTATTTTAATTAGTTGTACCATATTTGTTTTTTAAACAACATGTGACTTGATATTAATGAAAAAAAGTGGGTGGTTTATTTTTTTTTTTCCATTTTATTTTAGTAAGAAGTTATATTTAAAAAAAAATAATAACTAAAAGTAATAATACGTTTCTTATAAATTTAATACATCAAGTTGAAGGGTATCTCCAATGGAGAAACTCAAATTTAGTATTAAATCAACACAAAAAAACTACTATTTTAACATTAATTTTTTTTAATTACAACCACAACACTAAAAATTACACCAAATTTTATATTCTTTATTATTTTATAATATAATAAGAATATTTTAATACTAAATATATATAATTATTTACTTTTTATTCTTTAAAGTATTATTTAATTATTAAAAACTTTTTTTTAAAAAAAATAGTGTAGTCTATAGTGTCCCACTAAATTTGGTGGGACACTGTAGACAAAGTCATTTATGAGGATAGGTTTAGTGTCCCATTGGAGATGGCCTAAGGTATGACCAAATGCTTGTGAAATCGGACTGCATTACTGTTATTACTGTTTATCAACAACCGTATTATTAATCAATCTTACTTAAGATGTATTATTAGAGATATTAGTGATTGTTGTAATAAATTTATTGTTATTTCTTTTGTTTATGGTCTTACCTAAATTGATTAATAGTATAACTCATGTTTTGGCTAAACTTACTTTTATTTCACTATATTGGGTATCCGGTGGTCCTTATTATATTACTGATCTAATTTAAGTAAACATTATTTAATAAATATTATTCATTCGACGCTTTTTTCTCTGAAATTTTTTCCCATTAAATTTACTCTTAAGGGTTTAATGAAGCCATTTTTTTTTCAAAAGAGAAATTTTTTTGCTCCAACTAGATATTTATTTTTTACTTTATGCATTATAAAATTCAACCAATTTGAACAAAAGGAATTAGCTACTCAATTCACTAATGACTACTAGTTAGCCTATTATCTATTGAATAAACATCAATTGATTGACCAAAATAATATGCTTATCTGTGTAACCCTCTAATCATTCTTTTTTCCTAATTAAAAAAAAAAAACTATTTTTTATTTATGTAAAAGAAGCATTAAGTATTGGCTTGAATTGGAGTACAACTTAAACATATAAGTGTTTTTTTAAATACTAAAAATATATAGTTATTTTATTGCAACTTTGTGAAGAATTAGTCTGTTGGAAGTTGATGATTGGAATGTGTTAGGTATATTATTAGAAAAAAAAAACATAAAAATAAGAGTTTCTTTCATATGGGAATGGAATTGGATTTGGAAAGAAGAGAAGTTGGCCTAGAAAGCTCTATTGACTATTTAAATGAAATGGTCACACATATTAATTTTCTAACATTTTTTTTTAATTTATATATGTATATATATAAAAAATCTTCAACACTCTCTTCTTCTTTTCTCTCTTTCTCATTTAATAATTACTAAATAAAAAAATAATGAGTTTTTTTTTTTATGTTATCCCTAAAGGACACGACAATTTTTTTTCTTTTCTATTGGTTTATTATTATTATTATTATTATTATTATTATTATTATTATTATTATTATTATTATTATAGAAAATTAGAAGGAAAAATCCTAAAGGACTAAGGAGAGCCAACTGTCTAATGTCTCGGCCCATGAAACAGTCTCACTTTAAAGGGGCCTAGAAAGTGATAATGGGCCCACTACTACAGCCTAAGCCTTATGGTTTTGGTACTTTTTCTATTATTATTATTATTTTTCTTTGAAAGTATACTTTTTTCTATTATTATTTAATAGTTTTATAAAAATTACATTATTTTTCGTCTCAAATTTCTTTCAATATCCCTTCATTTCTAAACAATCACAATAAATACATAATGTTTTACAAATTAGCCCCCCCAAAAAATCGTATTCTCAAACTTAAAATCGGTCAATAATAACACTAAAAAAAACTTAATATGAAAGATGAGTTAAATTGTTGAGAGGTAAGGTATTACTTATTTATGTTCTAAAAAAAGTATTATTTATTTATTTATTATTGTTTAAAATTGAAGACCCAAAGGACACATAGAATTGTATAAATCATTAAATAATTTAAAATACACATCTATTAAGAGTGTTTCAGTAACTCCTTAACTGTTTCATCATTCAGAAATATTTTTTAGTCTATTTTTGTCATGATCGTGTATATTATAGTTATTTTAGATTGCCTCTAAATTTATAAAAAATTTCGAGTAGTTTACGATACTAAAAATAAAATTTACATATTTTATTATACACAGCGATTATTTTTTCCGCGAGGTAAGTAACTGTTTAAATCTTATTTTTGTCACGGTAAACTATTCAGAATTTTCTAAAAATTTACAAGTGATATTTTAAGCACCTACAGCGTGTGCAATTATAAAAAAAAAAATTAATTAAACAACTTTTTAAATATCAAAATAGATTAAAAAAACCTATTATTTAGTAAACCCTTTTTATAAAAAATAAATAGACTATATTATTTTAAGTTTTGTAAGGTAAAATAGAATGAAATAATCAATATTTTGAAAATATAATAATAATTTGTGAGGTCCACTTGGTGTTCTCAAACCCCTTTATGCAATCTTGTTCTGTCGTTTGTGAAAAAATTAAGCTAAGCTTCAAGATAAAACAAAAACATTTATGAAAATTATAATAAAATAAAATTTAAATCAAAGGATTGAGATTTAAGATTGAGTGGAGTGGGAATGATGTCATCCCTAAACTTGTGGTATTATTATTATTGGGACCGGATTTCGTCCCGTTACTGTACGGACACGGATTTCAATCCGTGATGTACTGTAACCGTTGGATGGGTAGTTAATTTGATCCAACGGTTGGGGTTCATGTAGGGGTTTATGTAGGGGTAATTAGGTATCAAAAAATGGCTACCGGTTACTTTTTTTGAAATTTAAATTTATTAAAAATGGAAAAGTGAAAAGTGACATCTATCCATCAATCTTGTCCAATCAACCGTCGTACTCCTCCACTCCTCCACTTCTTCACTTTCATTTTCTTTCATTGTTCTATTTATCATTCGTTTTTCCATTTTCGTCTCTGCTAGGGCAAAGTTCTTCCTCTTCCATTTTCTTTTCATTTTCCATTTTGTTTTTCCATTTTCTATTTTCGTTTGAGGTAGTAAAAACCATATTGTACATTGTGGTGACTGTGGTGTACATTACTCGAAGTGCCATTGTTGGAGTTGTTAGAGGGGGGTGTCGACGGTGAGTTATACATTACTCCGTTATACTTTACATACATTTTCTTATTGACAGAAAAAAAAATATATTTTTGAAGGGAATGTGGTGTTTTTCCATTTTCGTGTACTTAATAGTTTCATTTTGTCTCAGGTGTGGAGGTTGAGGTGGTGAAGGGAGTTTGCATATTTTTGTCGAGGTATTTCTTTGTCTCTCTCTCTCTACATCTCTCTCTGTCTGCGGTTACTGTGTTTAAGGGAGTTTGCATTTCTTCTCGTGTCTCCCCGTGCATGTGTTGTGGTTCTTAGTGTGGAATGTCTTGTGTGTTATGAGTTTTTGTTTTAGTTATTTATGAATATGTGATTTGGTATTTTGATTGAGTTTGTTGGAATAAAGAGTTGCATTGTTTAAATTGAATTAGTTGCACTGTACTATAATTTAGGGGTTTTGATTTGGGTATTTTGATGTATGTATTTTGGAATGTGTTAGTTGATTCGGTTGGATTTTAAATATTTGGGAATATGATAAATGGAGATTTTTTGAGCAATATGACAAAAAAATAATGCATGAGTTCTATAATATTAGGCTGGATGGTCTGATTGAGGAAATGATTTGGCTTTATTTGTTGTTTTTGGGATAAAATATGAAATCATCAAATATTGGTAAGTATGGTACCCGATTTTAGAGGCACTATACTCATACAATTTAAAGATCGTAATAGAAGTAGGAGATTAATATAAATAGGAGATATTATGAAACCAAACAATTTGTATCAAACAAAATAAGTTGTGTATTGAACTAAAAACTTAACACACATAAATTAGGAATACTATTAAAAATTCGGATAACAATAACTGAAAAAAATATCTGTTTAAAATTTTTGCAACCCCATCAAAGCTTAATGTGCATACTTGAGGGTATTGTAATCCAGTTCCTGGTGCTTACGGTTCCTTGTCAATTTTTTTTTTCTTTTTTCATGAGTGTACAGATCAAACTCCTAAACACCTTCAATTGACCTTCGCATTGCCTATAAACACAAATTTTGTATAATCTTTTGGGCCATACAAAAATCCTTAGTAAATGCTTGTCCTTTTTCAATTACAAATTTTGTATAATCCTTTGGCCATACAAGAAACTATATTTTACAACTTGTAAGAAAGATGTGATTCGAATTCAGTTTAGTGGCTTGAGAGGATCAAATTCTAGGTTGCTACTTGTATTTATAAAACAACATACTTTGACAACTTTCTTTCTTAGATCTTTGTAGAGAATGGGGAAGTTTTCTGTACTAATTATGCTTCTTCTTTTTTTTGTGCCTTTACTGCATTTTGCATAAGTTTGGTCTTGTACTTTGTTGGTGTTTTGTGTCCACGGATTTCCTCCACCATGAGTGAGAGGTCTCAATATATTTGGGAGGAGGTGACCGTGGACATGTGAACCTTTTTGTCTCTTTTCCAAAAAATTAGAAATTGTTGTAATGTTTTTGACCATTGGCAAACTTCATGCTTAATTGAGGCCACTAAGAACCTCGAGATCTAGAGTTCCAAGATTTAATTGAGAAGGTCAATAATTTTTTATAAATTTTATGTTACATATGTTGGCATCATTGTATGTTAAAAGTGAATATTGTATAGCGACTTTCTTGTGATGTTATTGTAATAGTATAGTATGTAAGGAAAATATGCTTACTTGTTGCGAAGGGAGACTAACAAGTTACGAGAATCCATTATTTAGGCATATTGGTACATTGTACTTAACAGTTTCCATGTAGTACATTTAAGAAATAGACTATAGTACATATAATGATAGTATGTTATATAGGAAGAGATGCTTACCTGTTATTGTACACATATAGGAAATTAAGTGTCGGGATGTCATGAATACATTGAAATGTTAGACGATTGCATGAATTATTCAAAGTCTTTGTCTTCCAATATTTTAGTGTTTTGAATGTTTGTTAATTTAAGTTATTTTGTCTTGTGTAATAGGTTTATAAAATGGTATTTAAACGGAAGAGGGGAAATTTCTTTGCGAGACAAAAAGGATGCGGCGGAGATAAAGAAGAAGGATCCGAAGGAAGCTTGGTAGAAGTACTAGTGAGTTATTTGTGGCGATTATTTTAGTGGTAATATTTTTTGGTTTTGAAAATAATATTTATAATTCCATGTGAACCTTTAATTGATGCGGCCAAGCCAATTTCTATGCTTATCTTTGATGCACACAAAGAGAAACCTAAAGCGGATGTGAGTGACTTGAATCGTGTTATGGATCTTTTATTTTTTATCTTTGATTTAGCGTACTTTTGTTAATAATCGAGTCTTAATATTGCGGGTGCTTCGTAGTTTTAAGGAGCAATTCAAGCTTCTTAGATGAAGAGATTGAGAATTGGGCTGCATACGAAGTCGAGGCTTCCCTCCAAGGTTGGTGGTAGAGGGAAAGGGAAGAAGGTGAAGGAGACATTATGCTCTGCTGAGCCGGGGATTGACAACAACGAAGGTGTGGGGGACGTTCAAGTTTACGGTCGTTGCTCATTCGAGCGTTTGGGGAGAATAGTCCCTTTCCGATTTGAACGAGGCTCAAAGGAAATGGTGAGAAATGCGGTTTCTCAACATTTTTAAGGGAGGATGCCCGTACATAGACGCTAAGATAGTTAGTTGGGCGATCGATCACGTGGATCCAACCACTTCTCGGTGGAGATATTTGGAAGAACAATCCAACTATCCGCCAAGCCGTTTGAGGATGTCATGGGAATCGGGATGGCGGAGAACCGTGGCAACCGAAAGTGAGCGTGACTGGTTGAGTTTGACGTCCTCTTCAAGGCCAAGGACTATAGGTATTCCACGACTTTCTTTGGAGAATGAGCTCGGGGAAACCGGCGACGGTGACTACTGTTTCTCATTAAGTTTCTCCTTGTACGTATTGGGCGTGTTCTTCTTGAAGAATGGTGCAGAGGTCGGCACTAGCTACATGCATTCTTTAGTTGACATAAGGTCAATTAAGAAGAAGAATTGGGCGGCTAGGGATATCGATATCTAATGAGCTCTCTACAGGTACAAGACGAAGAACACCAAAAATGTCTCGGTTGCACGATATTTTTACGGGTAAGTTTTCGAATTATTGTGATGGTAGTAATTTTATTCTCTCGTGTCTTCTTTGTGGTAATATATGTATGCACTTTTGTTTGGTGGCGGCTTGTATATTTGACGCACGTAGGCGATTGCTACTCACGTGGACCGAGCTGTGGCTCCAATTGACTTTTGGACCACAAAACACTGCAAGTCAGTGTACAAGTGGATTCGAGACCAGGGTGGTCACACAAGTGGAAAGGTACATTTAGTACTTCAATTTTCTAATGCGTTAGAATTTTATTTGAGAGATATGCTAACTAGTTTTTTTGGTGTACTAAGCGGTGAAGTTGACTAACACGTATGTGTTCTTGCCAAGTTTTGAATCCGCTGCCGGTTGGGCAACCCACAAATGACGCAATATACAAAGCTGTGTGTGAGTTGAAAGATGAGGTCTTCGGCTTGATTTGAAGGTGAGCGGCGCAAAGAGGCATTATTGAAGGTACTCTCCACTTCCCTTGGGAAGGGGACTATGAAAGAAGTGTTGGAGATACCCGAGACGAGCAAAGTTCGGCGCTCGCTTTCGTTCAACGGGGAGACCGAGAAGAAGGATGACGTACGTGTCGAGGAAAAGGATGGTGAAGGGACGAAGGATGACGTGGTTGTCGAGGAAAAGGATGGTGAAGGGACGAAGGATCAATTGGAAGAGGATGTTGATGATGTAGAGAGTGTCCCTTCACTTAATCTATCGAAGAGAAGGTCGTTGTTCCAACTAAGGTGGTTGTTTCGATGATTCGTTTGAGGTTATGAACTTTTGGGGAGAAGATCTCCCCGCTATTGTAAAGAGGAAGTTGAGCGAGCGAGTGAAGGATGATTTTGATGATCTTTGCGTTCGAAAGATTCAAAGAATGCGGAGGGAAGGTGATTGGTCCGTTCAACTTTGTGAAGAAGGGTTACTCAAATCAACGGTACGAGTTGTTCCGTTACATTTTCTCTAGCGCCAATGATCCGAGGTAATCTCATGTGTCATGATTCTTGTGTACGTAGTTGATATTAGTACATTCGTTTCGTTGTTGATTATTTGTTTGGTATTTCGGTGAAGTGTTAGCCCATTTTGGGAAGGTTGAGGTCGAGCGGATGTATTTCAAATGCATGAAACCGGAGGCAGATATATCACACGGTGTACGTAGAAGTTGGCTTTTGGGTGCTTTGAAATTTTTAGTTCATTACTTTAGTTAATGCCATTTACAAATTGTATGAATGACAACATAACGGATATTGTTTGTGTAAATGTCAGCTCATTGATTGCTTTGCTCAAATCATGAATTTTCGAGAGAAGAAGCGCAACGGCATTGGAAGTAAGAGTACTTGGTTTATGCCCACCGAATTTCGGTATGAAATTTGATATTTAAAAGTGGACATGAATCTTTTGTATTTGTCTTGTAAACTCTGTTAAATCTATGTTTTTATTTAAAATGTAATCTATTATGTGTGCTTATTGTGCGAGCAAGTTACTTGGAAGATCGATGTTGTGGAGAGGATGGCGAAGCGGCAGAGTGGTCCACTCTTTATTACGATGCGATTTGAGTTTATGTCACACCTTGTAATTTGCATTTTCTTGAAACTTTTGTGTTGAATCAAATGTGTGTAGTTCAATTTTTCCGATGACGTTGTTTGTTTTACTTTGTCGCGAGATGGTGGTACCCCTATTGGATACGAGAGTGCTCATGGCAGTTTGCGGCGAATGTGAGCATGGTTAATACAACGGTGGAAATTAGGGACTCGTTGTCTCGCAATGCATAAGAGGTCACGTCGGAGCACTGCGTAGAGATGGTATGCACGTGTGTACACGGTTTGCGTTTTATTAGTGTAATTGCACTAATCTCAAGTTTGTGATTGTTTTAATTTTTTTGCGGCTCCGGACTTTGGACCAATTGTTTGCCTATTGAAGCCGACGGACACTGAATTTCAGCGAGTTTGTAATTATTTCTTCAAGCAAGGACTACCTGACAACAAAATGGCCACGATTGTGGAATGTTTGTAATGAAGTACATGGAATCCTTTGTTCGAGGAAAATGAAATATTGGAAGAGGTAATGTAATGTTGATTTCTTTAGTTTAAGTTTTCATCCTGTTAACTAACTGTTTATATTGTGAAAATTGAGTTGTCAATCTATTTTTTGATGGATTTGTTTCTATGGATTTGGTTGTCATGTGTATTACTGAATTGGTTTCCTAATGTACACTGCAGTTTGATCCTATTGAAGCGAGACTGGATTGTGTTGGGAAAATTGTCACCCACGAGAGTAACAAGGCTAGACATGCTGTGATGGAGGGAGTTAAGAAGCAATTTGGATTGAGCAAAACCAAAGTTCTTCCATCAACATCTACAACTATAGCATTACGTAGTCCATCAAGGTCTCCTCGAGACCCCCGATTCAGGCTCTGACGAAGACGAGTCCAGAAAACATGTGGACTGGCAAGAGCAAGTCCCCGAAAACACGTCATTCTAAAAGGCTGGCCATAAGTAACAAGTAGTATATTACAATGGTTAGAAAAGTTACTTTATTTATATATTTACTATGTTCAGTACAATGGTTACAAAAGTTAGGTTTTAGGTCGTAAATTATATTTACTCAGTCATGTTATATACTTGCATCATACTACTGTTAGGTGATTTGGAATTGCACTAATGTTGGTGATTTTATAATTTACTATAGGGTGAGACTTGTGGTAGTTTTTAGAATTTGGTGGAACTGATTATTATTATTGTATGGTCATTATTACTATTATTGTGAATATTATTTAGGTTGTTATACTTTGCCATTACTATTAGGTTTTGGATTTTTTTTTACCATAACAATATGTCAAGTACATTATTCTGAAAATGAAACTAACCAATTTTACATTCCTTTTCGCACTATCTGTTTTAGTCCAATGATGTCCATAGCCAAAATAATAATAATACTTATACTTATGTACTTTCCCATTACTATTGTGAATATTATTACTGTTGTTATATTTTGCCAGTACTATTAGGTTTTGGATAGTGAAGTACATTATTTTCAAAATGAAATTGTTTACTCCAATTATGTCCAAAATAATAAAAATACCTACAATCAACAACGAAGGCATTAATTCTGGCCTTGGACATAAATTTGGATCAAAAAGAGTAAGTACAGTACAGTTATGAGCAATAATAATAACTCTGTCACACAATTTCCTTTGTAACAATTTTACCACTTCTAAATAATGTAATTGAAGGCTATAAAAAAGAACTGTTTTCCAAAAATGCAGTGTATTGAACATCAACCTTTACAACAATTATATGGATACCTCCAACATATTAAAAATTAAAAACAATGGTACCAATCTATTCAACATTAAACACATAGTTAAAGTACTGTACAGTGATGAGACATAATAACTCTGAATTTCACCATTTCTAAATAATGCAATTAAAAGCTACCAAAAAAAATAAAGGTTAGTGTTTTTAAAAAATGCAATGTATTGAACATCAACGTTTGAAAATGGTAGCAATCTATTAAACATTAAACTTTGAAAAAAAAAGTTGAAGTATTTTTAAAATGCAAATTAGTGAAACACAACAATGTTGACTAAGTTATTATGACACTTTTTGGATTATATTGTGAAAATTACCGATATTTATCTTTAAATCCTAGTATTTCACACTAGATTAATTACTGTACTACGCACATATTGACATTCACAATCAATGACGAAATAGTAATTAAGAAATTTTTAATAGAACCAACTTAAATGCCTACCTTTCCTTTGAATTACGTCCTTAAAAAACATAAAATAAACATCATACCACATACAATATCTCTAACGAAATAAAAGTTGGCAAATGATGAAGAGGCAAATAAATATAATGAAATATAATTTTTTAATAATGTTTTCATGGTGCATCTTCTCTTTCTCCAAACTCCTTACTTGGTTTCGCAAACCGAGAGTAGTGTACGGGTTTTTAGGATGAGCTTGATCGATCCAACAAAAGTAATCACATCCTCGACTTTCGTTGTTCTCCTGAATTTAAAATAAGTACATCACCATATTTACAAAGCCTAGTTTAAAATATTATTAAGGCGTTCGAAGTCTTACATAGTGCGGACATCCAAAGAAGCGACGACCGGATTTGCTCTGCTAGCTAGAAGTCCAAACATAAGCTAGATCACCACGGTAGCAATGGGGGTGTCCCCCAAGTGAATTTTTCCATGAAGGGAAATCCCTCTCGAACCCGTAGGGAGTCCTCTCGAGAACCGACCACCATGTTTTTTTTAACAAACCAAATTAGGGTGTTAGTGAGGCTTGAAAAGGAGTGTTTCCGTTGACCTTATGGTGGAAATAGGTTGTGAAAATAAATTTAGGGGGGAAACCGAATTTCTTTGAAAACGTTAGAAAGTATATTAAAATTGGGGAGCATATTTCGTGCTTCCTCTCAAATATTTGCTTCAAAGTCTTTGGTGCACTATACTTATATACAAAAAAGTAGTGTCAATCAATCACAAGCAGTCCAATCAAATTAAAATAATATTTTATGTTAACTCTATGAACAGTTAAAAGTACAACACATAAATATTTCTCCCCACATGAATAAACCACATATACAGCCGGTTTAGTTTGGTTTAATGGAATTGTATGAACTTTCTTATATTTTAATTTTATGTAGGATGTATTGGAATTCTAATTTCCAATAATCAGTTGACATGTGTAGGATGTATTACCTTCTTTAATAAAATAAAAAATACTTATTTAAATATACAAACCTTTGAAGTCAATATGAATGAAAATAATGTGTGTCATTTAAATATACATTTTGAATTTTGAGTGGGTTAATATCAATGAAACTTAATTTTTGTCTTATGTTAATAGAATGCTACAGTACATATGATGTGACATATAACTATGTAAAACTCAGCCAAGTACGTTTTTACAATAAAATAATAATTTCAACACTTAAAGTAAACAACAAATCCTTCAAAACCCTAAAAAACAATTTTAAATAAATGAGGAAGACCTTTTTTGTATTTTAAAATAATAAACATTTTAATAATATTTTCCCATCAATCCATATACGGTCAAATCAGTAGGTTGTACATGAGGAAGCAATTTGACATAGAATTTGTAAAAAACGCTGACATTCGCCTCCCGCATATCTTTTCTTCAAGAGTCTGGCGCACCGTTGTGTCAAATATTATAACACTCATTCCTCGGTCGCCTTGTCCACTCGGGAGGTTAAGGTTCGGTAGGATGACATATTTGGGTGGCCGTTTTGGAAGTAGTTCCCGCCACCCTAGTCCACCCATCCCAAACCTTCGTCAATATTTCTGAATACACATGTACCACATACATAAAATTTTTAAGAAACAATTTGTAATAATATAATATTGAAATAAATAGACATAAAGAGTTGAGTTATTACCAAAATTTGTTATGAGATGATTTATTGAATTGCTGAAATTCCCTTGATGCACCTACAACACACGGTTGCAGTGCATACCAATCATACATTTTACACATCTTCACTTTGGTGCAACAACAATACATAATTTATTTTTTTAATATATTATACACACGTCTACATATAGGGAGTGAGTTCTCTAGGATAGGGTTTAATACGAAATTGTGAAGGAGTAAGGAGAGGTAGAGGGGTATATATAGTACTTGTGGATGTGATTGTTGAGTGTAGTCTTCACAAAAATTTAAAAATAATAATTAATAATATAACCCTAGGTACGGCTACAAATAACCTAAAGCTATTTATTTGACTTTTTCAATCCCTTGAAAAACGTAGTATCAACAAACCCAACCCCCTACTAACTTTTCCTTGGAAGACGTAATTGGAACCAATATGCATGCTCGGTCACAACATTGAATTGGTTCTTGTGCTAAACAAAAATTATGTATTTAAATAAGGTAAATGTTGCTCCCATTGTTATCACATGTAGCAACAAATATCCTAATATTATGTCCAAATAAACATGTGTGGCCAAATGAATAAGAAATTAAATTAGGATGTTTACTAATAATGAAAACTCAATATTTATTTAAATACGATTTTAATATTTCATTAAAATATTATTCGTTGGAGTAAATATTGCAATAATTTTTGTAAGATTACATTAACGTATCACTCGTTGGAATCAAGATTACAATAATTTTTTGAATACTATATAAATATAGATATTTAATAACAAAATTGTTTAATGTTATGAATACAATAGTAGTTTAAGACAAGAAGTGACTCTAGTAATAAAATCAAGAGAATAGTGAATGCAGTACGCGTCATGATGGGCTGAGTACACACTCGGCCAAACAACCTAAATTCATAGTGCGACTTCTCCCATACTGCATCGGTGTCACTCTGTACAACCCTAGGTCAAACTTCATTCGGTGAGTTCGTTAGAAGAGGAGTGACTCCGGTACCCAACGACAAACTTCACTACATGCTTGTGTCACGCGCATGTAAACACGCGAGTGACAACGTCGATACTACGAATGGTTATTTGTCGCGTCGTACAACCCTAGCTCGAACTAGATTCATTGAGTTTTTTAGGAGGATAGTGACTCGGTACACCAAAGCTAACTTGACTACATCTTGTGTGTCACCTTAACCAAAAAACACGAATCCGATTCGACACAGGGTACGGAATCACTACTCTCCCAACGAACTAACCGAATCCGAGTTCGACCTCGGGTTGTCTTGAGTGACACTCAACCATTCCTACTGCGACATTGTGACTTGCGGTGTTTACGGGCCGGTGACACACAATATGTACTCCGATTCGACACAGGGTACGGAATCACTACTCTCCCAACGAACTAACCGAATCCGAGTTCGTCCTCGGGTTATCTTGAGTGACACTCAACCATTCCTACTACGACATTGTGACTTGCGGTGTTTACGGGCCGGTGACACACAATATGTACTCCGATTCGACACAGAATGCCGGAATCACTACTCTCCCAACGAACTAACCGAATCCGTTCGACCTCGGGTTATCTTGAGTGACACTAAACCATTCCTACTGCGACATTGTGACTTGCGGTGTTTACGGGCCGGTGACACACAATATGTACTCAAGTTCGCTTTGGGGTACGGAATCACTACTCTCCCAACGAACTAACCGAGATCCGAGTTCGACCTCGGGTTGTCTTGAGTGACACTCAACCATTCCTACTGCGACATTGTGACTTGCGGTGTTTACGGGCCGGTGACACACAATATGTACTCAAGTTCGCTTTGGGGTACGGAATCACTACTCTCCCAACGGGCGGCCGAATCCGGTTCGACCTCGGGTTGTCTTGAGTGACACTCAACCATTCCTACTACGACATTGTGACTTGCGGTGTTTACGGGCCGGTGACACACAATATGTACTCAAGTTCGCTTTGGGGTGCGGAATCACTACTCTCCCAACGAACTAACCGAATCCGAGTTCGACCTCGGGTTGTCTTGGTGACACTCAACCATTCCTACTACGACATTGTGACTTGCGGTGTTTACGGGCCGGTGACACACAATATGTACTCAAGTTCGCTTTGGGGTACGGAATCACTACTCTCCCAACGAACTAACCGAATCCGATTCGTCCTCGGGTTGTCTTGAGTGACACTCAACCATTCCTACTGCGACATTGTGACTTGCGGTGTTTACGGGCCGGTGACACACAATATGTACTCCGATTCGACACAGGGTACGGAATCACTACTCTCCCAACGAACTAACCGAATCCGAGTTCGACCTCGGGTTGTGCTTGAGTGACACTCGACCATTCCTACTACGACATTGTCACTTGCGGTGTTTACGGGCCGGTGACACACAATATGTACTCCGGTTCGACACAGGGTACGGAATCACTACTCTCCCAACGAACTAACCGAATCCGGTTCGACCTCGGGTTATCTTGGTGACACTCAACCATTCCTACTACCGACATTGTGACTTGCGGTGTTTACGGGCCGGTGACACACAATATGTACTCAAGTTCGCTTTGGGGTACGGAATCACTACTCTCCCAACGAACTCACCGAATCCGAGTTCGACCTCGGGTTATCTTGAGTGACACTCAACCATTCCTACTACGACATTGTGACTTGCGGTGTTTACGGGCCGGTGACACACAATATGTACTCCGGTTCGACACAGGGTACGGAATCACTACTCTCCCAACGAACTAACCGAATCCGGTTCGACCTCGGGTTGTCTTGGTGACACTAAACCATTCCTACTACTGCGACATTGTGACTTGCGGTGTTTACGGGCCGGTGACACACAATATGTACTCAAGTTCGCTTTGGGGTACGGAATCACTACTCTCCCAACGAACTAACCGAATCCGGTTCGACCTCGGGTTGTGCCGAGTGACACTCAACCATTCCTACTACGACATTGTGACTTGCGGTGTTTACGGGCCGGTGACACACAATATGTACTCAAGTTCGCTTTGGGGTACGGAATCACTACTCTCCCAACGGGCGGCCGAATCCGGTTCGACCTCGGGTTATGCGAGTGACACTCGGCCATTCCTACTACGACATTGTGACTTGCGGTGTTTACGGGCCGGTGACACACAATATGTACTCAAGTTCGCTTTGGGGTACGGAATCACTACTCTCCCAACGAACTAACCGAATCCGGTTCGACCTCGGGTTGTGCCGGGTGACACTCAACCATTCCTACTGCGACATTGTGACTTGCGGTGTTTACGGGCCGGTGACACACAATATGTACTCAAGTTCGCTTTGGGGTACGGAATCACTACTCTCCCAACGAACTAACCGAATCCGATTCGTCCTCGGGTTATCTTGAGTGACACTCAACCATTCCTACTACGACATTGTGACTTGCGGTGTTTACGGGCCGGTGACACACAATATGTACTCCGATTCGACACAGGGTACCGGAATCACTACTCTCCCAACGAACTAACCGAGATCCGGTTCGACCTCGGGTTATCTTGAGTGACACTCAACCATTCCTACTACGACATTGTCACTTGCGGTGTTTACGGGCCGGTGACACACAATATGTACTCCGAGTTCGACACAGGGTACCGGAATCACTACTCTCCCAACGAACTAACCGAATCCGAGTTCGACCTCGGGTTGTCTTGAGTGACACTCAACCATTCCTACTACTGCGACATTGTGACTTGCGGTGTTTACGGGCCGGTGACACACAATATGTACTCAAGTTCGCTTTGGGGTACAGGAATCACTACTCTCCCAACGAACTCACCGAATCCGATTCGACCTCGGGTTGTTTGAGTGACACTCAACCATTCCTACTACGACATTGTGACTTGCGGTGTTTACGGGCCGGTGACACACAATATGTACTCCGATTCGACACAGGGTGCACGGAATCACTACTCTCCCAACGAACTAGCAAGAATCCCGGTTCGACCTCGGGTTGTCTTGAGTGACACTCAACCATTCCTACTACGACATTGTGACTTGCGGTGTTTACGGGCCCGGTGACACACAATATGTACTCAAGTTCGCTTTGGGGTACCGGAATCACTACTCTCCCAACGAACTCACCGAATCCAGTTCGACCTCGGGTTGTACTGAGTGACACTCAACCATTCCTACTACTGACATTGTCACTTGCGGTGTTTACGGGCCCGGTGACACACAATATGTACTCCAGTTCGACCTGGGGTACCGGAATCACTACTCTCCCAACGAACTAACCGAATCCAGTTCGACCTCGGGTTATGCTTGAGTGACACTCAACCATTCCTACTACTGACATTGTGACTTGCGGTGTTTACGGGCCCGGTGACACACAATATGTACTCAAGTTCGCTTTGGGGTACCGGAATCACTACTCTCCCAACGAACTCACCGAATCCAGTTCGACCTCGGGTTATCTTGAGTGACACTCAACCATTCCTACTACGACATTGTGACTTGCGGTGTTTACGGGCCGGTGACACACAATATGTACTCAAGTTCGCTTTGGGGTACGGAATCACTACTCTCCCAACGAACTAACCGAATCCAGTTCGACCTCGGGTTGTACTGAGTGACACTCAACCATTCGTACGACCCACAATGTGACTTGCGGTGTTTACGGGCCCGGTGTGGCACAGTATGTACTCATTTAATCATGAAGCGTACCAGAGTCATTATTCTCCAGACTTTATTACTACACTCACTTGTTCTCTCAAACTACTATTGTATTCGTAACAGTATGTACTCATTTTAATATGTGAGAAACATAAAATGAAGAATAATATTAAAAGTATTTTTTTGTTAGTTTTTTATATTTTTAAGCTATATTATGTTATTATATTATTTAAGATACCCTGAAGTAACTTTTTTTTTTTAAATGTAACTCTTATAATGTTTTAAATGTGTCTGATAAAATAGTTTTATAAAAATAAGTTTATTTTTAATTTAATTTTCTAATTTCAAATATAAAAAATTTAAAAGTAGTAACTTGTTTTCATACATTAAATTTTATTTAAATTTAAATATTCTTATATAAAATAAAAAAAGAAAAAGACTAAAATATTTTTAAAAAAATTTAAAAAAAGAGAATGTTTGACAAGTTTATTATTATTATTACAAAAAATATATTTTTACTATATGTGTCATGAGTCATATACAAATAATAAATAAAAAAGTAGGGATGCCTAAAAAAGTAATTGGCAAAAAAAAAAGAAAACGTACAACCGCTGAATTAATATATTTTAAAATTATTAAAGTGAGAATATGTGGGTAGCTCATTATTTCATTTTTTTTAATAATAATATTAATAAAGGAGAAATTTTTTCTAACCACAATCAACCAAACCACAACAAAATCGATAATTTCGTTGGTTGGAATTACGTCTTCCAAGGAAAAGTTAATAGGGGGTTGGGTTTGTTCAAATTACGTTTTTCAAGGGATTGACAAAATCAAATTTGTCTTGGGGTTATACCACCTTTAGCCGTACCTAGGGTTATATTAATTATTATTTTGTAATATTTGACAAGACTACACTCAACAATCACATCCACAAGTACTATATATACCCCTCTACCTCTCCTTACTCCTTCACCTCTCAATTTAGTATTGTTTTCTTTCCTAGAAAACTCACTCCCTATCTGTAGACGTATGTATAGGGATAATATATATAAAAAAAAATAGTAAATTATGTATTGTTGTTGCACCGAAGTGAAGATGTGTAAACAAAAGGATTGGTATGCACTACAACCGTTTGTTGTAGGTGCATCAAGGGAATTTCAGCAATTCAATCAATCATCTCATTAGAAATTTCGGTAATAACTCCACTATTTACGTCTATTTTTTTAAAAATTATATTATTACGAATTGTTTCTTAAAAATTTTATGTATGTGGTATATGTATATTCAGGAAACGTTGACGAAGGTTTCGGATGGGTGGAGTAGGGTGGCACGAACAACTTCCAATCATGGCACCCAAATATGCCATCCAACCGAACCTAAACCTCCAATAAGGCCACCGAGGGATGAGTGTTATCTATCATATTTGACACTACGGTGCGCCATACTCTGGAACAAAATGATACGCGGGAGGCAAATGTCAGCGTTTTTACATTTTTTGGTAAAATTATTATTTTATTATAAAACCGTACTTGGGTGAGTTTTAAATATATATGTCACATCATATGTACTGTAGGAGTTTTTATTAACAAAAGACAAAAATTAATCCATTTTGTTGGGTTAATCCAAATGTTAATCCATTAGTTGGTTGTTCACTTTTATTATTTGAAAATTGTAATGTTTAATACTTTATTGGTGGCTGTATCTGTTCAGTTGATTAATGAAGTTCTTCCTTCTTGATCAAAAAAAAAAATACTTTATTGTAATCAAGAAGTGAGAAATTGTAATGTGGTTACTACAAATTAATTAGCATATATAAAAGATTTCTTTATTCTAATAACGTATTTCTACGTATGTCTTTCCAACCCTAAAATCAATTTTCAACAGTCACAGAAATAAATTATATGAAAATATGTTTGGAACGTATTTCAATGTACGTCGAAGAAATTTGGATCTCCCATATCTCAATAAGTTCAAGTTTGAAAATAACGTACATTAATATACGTGCAGAGTACCTTAAATCGGAAATACGATGTGCAATTATGTTTACTCAATATTTGAATTTAATGAGATAATAAGATTTTTTTTCAAATGTAAACTATAATTTCGAACATATTTATTCGTACATTACTTATTTTAATACATTTTGAACCATTTCCTATTTAGAACCACGTTTTAAAGTTGTTGGGAATTATTTAAAAATTGTCCAAATATTGTAATCTTCTTAACCAAGTATGGACTATTTCCTCTTTAATTTGTAGATACTAACTAAAAAAATCAATAGTTGTCTTATCAATATTTAATTTTACGTGTACGTCCCACGCTGTACTCAACCGACGTTAAATGGAGTATTTCCTACACTTTAAATAACGTACGTCAGCGATTTCACAGTGTAACATCAAATCAAACTGACTACATTCTGACATGCAGATCTCATGGGATTCCCTGATTTGAGTTAATTAATATACTATTTCAAAACACGAAACCTACCAGTAATTACTTAAGGAGATTTAATATTTGTTGGGCTCTAATATACTAATATGACATTTTTCTTATTAAAATTTGGACAAATCAATTAGGTCAGATTTAATAAATTATGATAGTAGTACCAACAACGATTATGATGTCAAATTTTAATAAATTATTTACGACTGAAATGAGTAGATGTCACATCACCTTTTTAAATTTCACCATTTAAACCATGTACTTATTATTACCATAACATTTAAATATTTAGGTGACAAAGTATTCATTAAATAATTACTCCTTACGTAGGATCCGACCAAAATATTAAAAAAGTCATACATGTCACGTGAATTCTTCGAGTATTGTGCCAAATATTATAAAAAAAAACTTGTTTTTATTATTTATTATAATTGTAGGGAATGTTCTATTCTATGTACCTTATATTTTGATCTCTATAAATAGACAAACATCCTACATATAGTTACTTTATTTGTAATAAAATAATTAGGATTAATACAATTAAGAGCACCATGATTTGATATCAATATATTATAACATTTATTGTTGATACATTTAATAGAGTTTCATTTTTTTTTTCTTTTTCTGAAAATTAATTTTATAATTCTAAATTTTAATGCATATGGTGCATGGGACCTCACATTTGATCTTTATGTTCAATTAATATTGATTTTTTTTATATATAATATTTTATTTAGAAACATTTTGTGTTCTTATTTAAATTTAGGCTAGTAAATTTAAATTAATACAACATTTAACAAAAAGAAGGCAAATACTCATTTTGACAAATTATTTAGATGGTGTTTTGGCACTATAATTAAAAAATAAATTTTATTCTTAACAATGAAATTTTTTTTAATAATGCCTACAATTATAAGTGTTTGACAATATTTTCAGAAGATTTTTTTTTTAAAAAAAAAATAAATAAAATATAAAATTTTGAGAACACCAAAAAGTTATTTGTCGGAGTTTAATTTCATCAATTTTTTTTTCCAAATTACTTTAAAATGCATTTCTTTTTTATGAATATATTTATTAATTTTTTTATTGAAGTTTATTTTCTAAGAAAAAAAGAAAGAATAAATAAATAATTTCTGTTTTTACAAAATTACATCAAACAAATATTTTTTAATTTTTGAAAACTTCAAAGTATGTTTTATATTATCATTATTTTAAACAATTTTAAAAAAAATAAAAACAAAACCAGAAAAATTCAGAGTGACTCCTCTTATTATTTAAGATTTGAAAACAATTTTATGTTTTTATAAACTCAAAAGGTGGGTCTACATACAAATTCTTGATTTAGTCAAATATTTTCAAAAACAAAATCTGGGTATTATTTTGAATTTTAGATTGAAAAATAAAAACACTATTTTTCATGTTTCAAACCGTGTACTTATTACTTAAAGATGGTGATGTGACATTTTTATACTTTGTAATAAATCAATTCACATCATTCATTATGTCTTCCATACGTACTAATACTTAAAAGCATTTTATTTTTACTTTAATTCTGCAAATTATTATTTAAATCTCTCAAACCGTACGTAATTTTGTTTTTAATATAAACATGTCACATCACTTAGTACTTTCCCGATATTGCTTAGATTTTGTTTGTGGGATTTGATTCACCTTCTCCTTCTATTAAAATTGGTTAACTAATAAATGGGTAAATATTACCATTGTCAAAATTTATTAACTATGAAATGGTTAAATTCGGAAAAAGAAAACCAATATTATTACATCAACCCAATCACGTGTACATCAACCCACCAACCCACTATATAAGTAAAGGTTATGTCTATTCACTAAGCATTTTTATCAAACCCCGTTTCTTTGTTACCTACATCAAATGGACCCTTACCAAAACTTCAACCCTTTTGAAACAAGTCCTCAAAAATCCCCACCGCATCCTTTTTCTTCCACAAGACACGTAGGTACACGCGTCACGGAGTCCAAGACTCGTTCGGCGTCCATCTCGGGATGTCCTAAGCGTGCAAGGCTCGAGTACGTTCTCCACGAACACGAAAAAATTATAAAGAAGGCTCATTTACGAGCCACGGAGGCCAAGCAAGAGTCATACAAACTCGCGGAACATACGTACCATTCGGCCCACGCCATGCAAGAAGCCAACGAGTTCAAGAGAAAAATTAGAGGGTATCATGGATGACATTCTCGACTACACCGAGGTGTCCATTCCCCACTACCTACTTCATGTGAAACAAGAATCACCAAGCACTACTCCAAGAGAAAGCCCTTCACGACCAAAGTCCCCGTTCAGAGACAATAGCCCTCCGTCTCAAAGGAAGTTCCCTCAAGTTATAGAACTTGATTGAACATCCGATTCGGTTTCGATCGTGGTATTTTTCATATATATATCTTGTACTTTTGTTACAACTCATCTCATATGGTACATTGAATCAACTTTTTGTTAGGCCATTTAATGAGATTGAAGCACTTCTATTATATATCTACTTGTTTGTAACTTTACTATATTATTTTAAGTTTTTTTGCTTTGTTTGCGGTTGTGATTTCACAATGATTCAACTTCACTTTTACTTCCACAATTAATTAATGAGGAAAGTGACATTAATACTCCAAAATAAACCAAAGTACATATTTCATAACAAATGCGATCGTACAACATTATAGCTTAAAATATAAAATAACATAACTTGGACACTAACACGATGCATCATTTACTGTTTACGGGAGAAGTATCCACTCCTCCTTTGTCTCCAACTTCTATATCATCTCCATTTCGGTCCTCACCTTTCTCGGTCGAATCTTTCACATTGTCTGTTCGGGTGATTTAATTGCACCGAACATTCACCCTCATCAAACGAGTGAGCAAACGGAATTAAGGATAGCCTCTTCATCATTATCATCATCGGAATCCCACATGCGGGGAAACTCATTAACACGGCAAAGTTCTCTAACTTTACGCCGGTGAAGCATTCTCCCGTCTCTCCATGTAGACATAAAGCGAGAAAAAGCTTCTATGAAAGATTCATAACGAATTATTTTTATGGACGCATCGAAGTAGTGTTTTTGCTTACAGCATCTTCGTACGTACTATAGATACCTTCATTTGGTCCATTGAAAATAACCCAGTGTGGACCTGAACTCATACTTGATATATTGTAATGCTAATAACTAAGTTACAAATTAATTTCTCTATAAACTTGATGTTTGGATTGGAAAACGTCTCAAGTGTCTTATATAAGTCGTGGAGAATAACCCTATAGTACGTTTTTTAGTTAGTTGTACTCCATTGGGATGTACTCCATTGGGCAAATGTGATGTGTCAAAAGAGGGGTGCTTAAATCTACGAATTACACAATTAAATACACGTGTAGGCGTACGTAGTATGGTCAAATGTCAACATTATTCATCAATGCCGTTTTTCCAAAAAACCTAATGTCCTACGGTGCTTGTTCTAACGTACGACGATGGTTTAACTTATAAGAAGATGTAGGTGAAGGGCCCATTAATATCGGCCAACATAAATAAATCCCCAACATATATAAATCGGTAAAACTACCCATTCTACTAAAATAAGACATCACTTTAATACACGTGTACACGCATGGGGTTTTCATAATAGTCTTGCGTTATCTTTGTAAAGTACGGGAATGGTTGAATTCATTAAAAGATGTTGGTATAGGCCCATTAATATAAGCCCAATGGATTTAAATGTGAACAACTAACCATTTATTAAAATTTTCTTCTTTTCTTAACATATTTTTTTCCAAAAACAATAAAAGTACAATGTTTTATTTCGGACGTACGAATATGGTTCAACTCATTGAAAAACTTAGGTGAAGGCCCATTAACATAACCCCAATCTATTTAAATCCCACCACCAAACCTTTCAACTCAATAACATCAACCACTTCAAATTTTTCGTCAAATAACCTTATTTCACAATTACATGTGGAATGAAATTAAAACAATTTGTACTATTATCTTGTTATGACGTACGAGAGGAGTTGAGTTCGGATTGTAATATTGAAGAGGCCCATTAATATCGGCCAATGACTTTAAATGTGATCACCAACTCCACACAACCCTATTATCTCGGCCTTCTATACTCACAAAATCTAATTTCAATCCCCTCACCACCGTCTACACCTTACTCCTCATCTACAATTCTTACAAATCAATAACAAGCCAACATGAATGACGAACACACTTATGAATGGGAAACCATCACGGCAGAGCTAAACATCATAAAACCGGTGAATGAGATTGAGATACGGGACGTGCTAGGCAAGAGTCTCGACAAACCGGAAAAATGGGAAGCATTCTACGAAATGTATGCGAAACGGATGGGTTTCGGCACAAGGAAAGACGATGTACGACGTTCTCATGGGGTCATTGTAATGCGGAGGTGGGTTTGTTGTTCAGAGGGTTCGAAAAAAATCGCATCACCGGACACACCAAGAAAAAAAAGACCTCATGATGTCACTAGAACCGGATGTCAGGCAGCATTGCGTATTTTACTCACACAACCGTCTAACACTTGGAAATGCAAAGAGTTCAGCACAATGCACAATCACGAGTTGGCTTCATCAAGTGAGGTACAATTTTTGAGATCATATAGAGTTGTCTCCAATGGGTTGCTTGCCCAAGTCAGGTCGATGAACTCCGTAGGAATTAAAGCTGCCAACATAATGTCTCATGTTGCTTTGCAAAGTGGAGGTTACGAGAAAATGCCATGTCAACTTCGAGATGTGTACAACGGGGTTCTTTGGTGCGAAGCGAGAAGAGAAGATAGAGACGGACTCGAAGGGGCTGCGGGATTTCTTGATTGTCTCGCGAGAGAAGGATCCTAATTTCTTCGTTGTCTATCGGGTTGACGACGAGAATCGCTTGGCTAACTTATGCAGGCGAGATGGAAACTCACGCGTGGACTATGTAGCTTTTGGGGATGTACTAGGATTTGACACAACCTACATGACGAATGAGTACAATAAGCCCCTCACTGTTCTCATTGGCGTCAACCACCATTTCAACACATGCATCTTCGGATTTGCTCTCCTCCTCCACGAGAAGCTTCCATCATATTCTTGGCTACTTCAAAAATTTCTAGAATGCCATGGAGATAAGAAGCCAAGTGTTGTAGTTGCGACCAAGATGCGGCCATGAAACAGGCTATCGTTGAACACATGCATGATGTTACGCACCGTCTCTGCGCTTGGCATCTCAATACAAATGCTTCGAAAAAGGTTAAAGATCCGATCTTCTTAAAAACATTTAAGGATCTCATGTACAACTACTACGAGGAGGAAGAATTTGAAGCAAGATGGTTAGACGTCATCCAAACCCAACAACTAACGAGATAATGAATGGTGTCAAACAACATTCGAGTCAAGACAACAATGGGCGAGAAACGTATTTAAGGGGGTCATTCGTTGCAGGAATGAGAACCACACACCGTTGCGAATCCATCAACTCCGCTCTAAAAAATTTTTAGAGAAGAATTATTGCTTGCGTGAATTTGTAACAACCATAGATATGACAGTCTCAAAGCTCAGACACAACGAGACTGCAAATGACTTCAAAAGTAGATGCACTCGACCTCACCCACCTAATCCTACATGCTTGACCACTTACTACAACCAATGTGCTGAATTCTACACAAGAACTATGTACCACAAGGTTGCTTTGAGCGGCTTGATTTAGAGAATAACTATTTTGTCCTAACTCGAGAGCAAGAAGGAGAGTGGCGAGATATTCACCATTGGAAAGTTCCGGCATCCGGACGTCCAATACCGAGGTTCATTCTTGTGAAGGCCGACGAGCACTACACTGTAGTTGCTTGCTCTATGAAAGTCAAGGGTACCCTTGTAGACATTTATGGGCTACAATGAAAAGATTAAACATGAGAAGAATACCTAATTCTCTTCTCATGAAGCGATGGAGCAAATCCGCAAAGATAAATCTCCACCTACATTTTAACCCGCCAAAGACAACCACAATGACACATTTACGAGATGGCTAGGTTTGGATCTCTCGGTTCAACGACTTATAACTTCACTTTCTATGCGGCGAAATCGGAGGACTCGTACAACCGTGCAAAGGAAGAGCTTGAACGGCTAACTCTAATGTTCAAGGAAGAATTTGACTTGAATTCCAATCGGAAGGAGAGACGCCACAACTGGAAGATATCGTAGCAACCCCAACATTATTAAAGACCCCGAAGTTGTGAGAACAAAGGGTACGGGAAATACAAGGGAAGGACCAAACGGGAGCGATCCCAAGAAACTCAAGACATTGTCGCATTTGTCGCTCATCAGACCATGATTATCGACGGTGCCCAAATCGTCAACATAACACTGGATCTCAGGGGCAACAACCTCCAAACAATCAACCACCATCTGACTCATTCAATGACCACTCCAACGCGTATTTCCCGGAACCGCCTTCCTCCACACAAGAGTCTTACTATAGTCATTCTTATAACTAGCTACTTTTAGCCATTGTTGTTTTAACGTTTATGACTCTACTTATTGCAACCCAAGATCTACATTTATATACTTCTTGTTATGTTTGCTGTGTTTAAGGTAATTCTCTCATCTTCACCAAACCTCAAAATTATTATTGACGAACAACTAAATTATGCCTAGGAAAAAAAACTGAATCTTATAAGGTGAAAAAATATATTTTTCTGGTAATTTTTAATATACGAAATATTTACAATTACAAAATTACACCAACTAAAAACTCAATGTATAACAACAAATAATTTCATCACTAAAAAAAAAAAATTCTAAACAATATACTACGAAACGTAAATGAACGTACTCGGTACGTGAAATTTTGTACTCGGTACGTGATATTATGTACACTAATTTTACTAAACATCACGCAGAAATAAGTAATGTACACGGTACTCTATATAATGTACTTAATTACCATCCCACAAATACATATGATCTTATGAATGAAGGAAAATACCAAAATAGCCTTAATCCGACAACATGGACCCACTGCCTACAGTGTTTTCGTACCATCAACTGCCAGGAACAGTGAAGAGTGATGTACCTTTTTGTACTCTAACTAACACAAACAGTACCATTTTGTACTTTTTCCGTACCTAATTATTTTATAATTAAAAAAATAAAATCCCAACCGGTAACCACACCTACAACAACCGGTTACCACTTACATTTTAAAAATTAAAAAACATTTAAAAGTACGGTGGGGCCCCCCTGCCGTACAACGGATTCCAATCCGTGTTTTGCATATATGGGCACAAAATCGGCTGCCTATTATTATTATTATTCTTAAATTATTAAACAATGAATGGATTAATTATTAGTGTGTGAATATATTAATAAAAGTTGATGACTTTTTGAACCAAAAAGGAAAAACTTAGTGACATCATGGTCATCTAATCCTATGGTTGAGATTCATCCTTGAACGTCAATTATGGCCACGTAGACAACCGTAGAGGTTATTATGCCTTTTGGGATTATGCAACAAAATAAATATAACGGGGTAAATACTATTTTGGACCTTATATTTTGTAAAAGTTACAGATTGGACTCTATTTTTTTAAAATAGTAAAAATAGGACCCTGAGCTTAATTTTTGACAACTTTTTTTTTTAATACAACCAACTTGAAGACAATGCTTAATACGAACAGATACAAAAAATGTAAACAGTTTTGTCATAGCACTTTTAGATCGGATTATAATTAAACTTTATTTTGACAAAAAATTAATTCAGGGTCCTATTTGTACTATTTTAGAAAATACAGGGTCTATTTTATCATTTAACAAAACACAGGGTTCAATTGGTAACTTTTGTAAAACAGAGGGTCCAAAATAGTATTTAAACGCGTAGAGAAATGTTAAAAAATATCAGTGATATTTATTTGATGTTATTACAAAATTATTATTATGATCCGCTTATTTATATATATTTTAATTTAATAATTAATGTAAAATATTATTAATTATTTATAAGACATCATATTATAGTGGTATTGGACACTATTGATACTTAATAATAATAATCAATGATTGAAATAATCTTAATTATATAGTTTAGGTTTTAAATTCTTAACAATTTTAAATCATTATAATTCAAATATAAAAAAGGCAAGTAGTTGGTCAAAAATATGCCAACCCATTTCTCAAACTACATCAAAGAATGACAAAGTGATTTGAGTTCATAAAGGATAATAAAAGATCAAGTAGAAATATTCCAAAAAATTACTCACATTGTATTGCAAAATTTTAAATCGCATAAATTACACTACATTACATATTAAGGTACGATATAGTATGATTTCACGTCATATATATTCAATTCAATCTACAAAATAGTTCTTGACTAATTTTTTATTAAGATTTTTTATAATTTTTACCTTAAGTTATTAATATAAAATTCCGGGTCTGTTATTGCTATGAACACCCTTGCTCCTCTAATATAATTAAAAACACTTAAAATTTCTAAGATGATCAATTTAGTTGGAACAAACATAAGTATTTTTCGATGATTAATTATTAAACTAGTATAAATAGATATAAAAATTATGGGTATTGTCTTCTAAATCCAAAACCTAAGATTACTCTGTCATTTAAAAGGTAGTGATCATATAGTGATGAAATTGTAGACTAATTAATATGTATATTATAAGATAGAATTTGTTTGAAGTAAAAGGATCAAGGACACCTCTATTAAAAGTGTCCCTATATTTTATTGGTTCTTTTTCTTTAATCATGATCATAATGGTTTAGTGGATAATATATTCTCAACTTGTACTACTCTATTCAACAATAGTGTAATATGTAACATATTAATAAATTATACACTTAGAGAAGACCGAACTATTTTGATAGGAGGAGTGTCACTTTTGTTGGGTAAGAGTATTTATATTTTGGTATTTGAAAAAATTATATTTAATTTTTAATTGTTTTATATAATTTATAATAATACTAAAATAAAATTCAAAATAACTAATTATATTTATGCAACTAAGTATTTGAACCATATTTTAGGTAGTGTATATTATTCAAATTTTTGAAAACATATAAAATTAATGTCTTCTATAACTACGATGTATATAACGTCTAAGACTATTTAAATTTTAAAGTTTTAACTTTCAAAAGTATTAAAAAAGAGTGATAACTATTGTATAATGTGTCATGCACCACAACTACTTAAATTTTAAATTTTGTTGTTTACAATACATTTAATTTTACTAAATGAAAGTCTAATAAAATATTTTATTTTTTATTTTGAGTCCCTGAAAAGTATGGTCTCTAAACACGGGCCTAATCTAATTATACCTAGTGCCGGTCCTATATAATATATATATATAATATATTTGTATGAATGAGGTAGTGAGGATCGTCATGAAAATGTAAGGCAAGGAGGAAATGAGGGAGAATAATTGGGTGGTGGGTGGTGGAGGGTTCTTTGCTTTGCAGCTTCATATTCTCTCAATTTTATATTTATTATATTTATTTTTTATAGTGTGTAGTAAAGTCAAATAGTTTGGAAGGACCTTAGAAGAAAGAAAAAAAATGAAATATTAAGGTAATAACATCTTTTGGAGAGCCTTAAATTTCAATCCAAATTCCCTAATTAAGTCCATACTAATATCATATATCTCAATATCCCAAATTCTTTTTCTCTCATTACTTAAATAGTGGTATACATATATACTTGGTCATTTTCCTACTCATTTCCCTCTTTCTTTAATGGTGGGCCCCACACGTTTCTCTCTCTCTCATGTTTTTAATGTTGCAAATAATTAAAGAGAATTGCTAAAAAATAATATTGATGTTTAACATTTTTTTTTTGATATTATACTGTTATTAGTATGATTAAGTATCATGTCTCATATATATAACTTAAGAAAATAACTTTTAAAAAATATTGCTAACTAATTATAAAATACTACCTATAAAAAGTAATGAATACTACTGATGCCAAATATAAATCACAATTACATGGGGTTTATTTAATTTTCACATTTTTAATTAATTACAAACTTATATATTAGTGGACTAGCAAGTGTCACTACTTTATGGTCACTTTTCTCAGCTTCAATGGTAATATATTGACCTTATCTAATCCCCTAATGTCCAAGGTTAGTAGAAAAAGTTAAATTATCCTAAGCATAATTAAAAAGCAAATTAGGGATTGGTTTAGTACTATATTAAGCAAATTGTTATTTTACAAGCATGTCTTAGTTTAAAATTAGATTTATTATAACACTAATTGTTATATATATATGATGGATTGATGTATGATATATATGGTTAATTAGAATAAATTGACAAATATTAGTTGGTAACTATCACAAAATTTATGATTGATGAATGATTACATTTTACATCTAAGATAATGACATTCTACTCACTACATCAATATGTATATAATACATTTTCAATCTTATATATATTGAGAAGATTTATGTATATATGATGAATTAAACCATATTATTATTAATTTATATATTTTAATAAATCTTTGAAAAAATATTAACTATTGATATGTAATCATACAAATTATTATATATCTCACAAAAAGACAGAAATTTAAATAAAATTTAACATATATATATTTATATTAAGTTATGAATAATAGTATGTTTAAATTAATCGTGACAATATTATTAATATTGTGCTCTAAAAAATAATTATAGTTTTACATTTTCTACATAAAAAGAAAATTCTAAATTTGAATTCTTGTCCTCGATTAGGGTCGGTTCTAAAGCTAAGGCGGGCTAAGTTCATATCTAGGACTCACCCAATAAGGACCCAAATGAATAAAAAGTCCTTTTAAAAAAATATATATTTATTTTAATATATTTTTTTTTAAAAAAAATACTATCTATTCTTATAATAAAGGCCCAAAAAATTTATTTTTTTTAAGATCTAATACAACTCAGGACCGGCCCTGATACCGATATCGCGGGGAAAAAATAATAATATTCAACATGACATTTTTTTTTCCTTTTACTAATATAATTGTTATATAAATTCCGAACAAAAATTTGCAAACATTCAAAATTGGATGAAAGTAAATCTTGGTTTTAGTAATTAACTTTAAATATTTTTTCGTCAAAATTTAATATTAAATATTTAAATACTATAAACAATAATTGTTGTAATATTCAACCATTACACTTTTTTTTTTCATTTTCTTTTGATTAAATGATATTAATTGATATATAAATCCTAAATAAAAATTTACAAAAATCTAAAATCACCATCTTTTCTACTTGGGTGAAAGTAAATTTTAATAGTGGTATAATGATATTTGTAGTCAATCGAAATTGATTATTGTGTACTGATTTCTTGAAACTCTTCAAGTTTAGCATTTTTATTATAATTTTGCTTATTATAAGGTAAGTTTTTTTTTAATAAGAAATTTTATCTTATTTTTATACACAAGAAAATAATAATAATAATAATAATAATAATAATAATAATAATAATAATAATAATAATAATAATAATAATAATAAATAAAAACTTTATTTGAAGGACTAGCCTTTTTTTCCAAATGATTTTGATAAACCTAGTTTTTTTTTCTCTTTTAGATAGTTTCCTTTACACAATATAATACTCCATTTCTTCTTCTTTTTATTTATTTATTTATTTGATGAACCTTCTTTTGAGTTTCTTATTCTCACTACAATTTCAAAATTTGTTTTGACAAATTAATCTACATTTTGTATATTACCATTCAACTTTAGTACTATTCATATCTACATTAATTTTAGTTCTCTTTTATAATATCTTTAAGCTCATTTCGTATATTCAATTTTATTGAAATTTGAAAATTCTATATTTTATAATAATCATTTTTTATTCTATAATTTAAAATCATACATATTTAATATTTTAAATTTAAATTTCATAACTAATAAAATTATTCTTAATTATATGAGATTCAAATTCAAATTTAATTATATTATACTATCAAATTTGAGCAATATGTACCATTTCAAATTATATAAAATATACTATTAAAACACATTAATAAGTATTAATTAATTATTTTATTTATTTATTTCTTTGGGATATTTTGGAAAATTAAAAAAATTATTTAAATACATAATAAAGTGGAGCCCACAAGTCAGAATAATTGATGAGTGTGGATGATCCAGTTGGCAAAACTTGGAGCGCAGGATTAAAGCCGTAAGCATTTGGAATCTCTCTGTACTTTCGTTGCCACGTCATCAACTGTCTTTTGTGGATAATCTCGACACGTGGCCTATTGGGACCCAACTCACTACTTTAACTAATTATTTTACTTGTATCTATAATATTACTTTTAGCATTACTTCAGGGTATTATTAAATGTGTAATTTCATGTAATTTTAGGAAATAATTTTTAAAAAATATTACTAACTAATTAGAGGATGCCACTTAAGACCGACCGTAAGATTGAATGAGTCTTCGAACAAATAAAATTATTAGATCTTTTATTTAAAAAAAATATATGGTATTTTCAGAGAATGCTAAAAATATATACATGTTTTTAAGGAAAAATAATTTTTTGGTCCCTTGACTAATTAAGTGGGTTCTAGGCACAAGTCTAGTCTGCTTTAGCATAGGCTCGATCTTAACGCCACATATAGAAGGTGCTAGACAGTACTAGTGCTCAATAACAATGCTCATTGAGTATTAGTGGTGCATATCAATGCTCATAGATGACGTCTTATGATTGATTAACGATATTTCCTAAAAATTATTATCTTAAATTATAAGGATCCGATGCTCAATTATACTAATAGCTATATGATCTCGAGGAATGTGTAAAACACCACTTGTACTTTTAAATTTTAATAGCATTATTATTGGGTACCTTCTATAGATAACACTCCATGATTGTTTAGTGATATTTTCTAAAAATTATTGCTTAAATTTTATACTAATAGCATTATAACACCGATAAAAATATAAGACACCAATAATATTATCAAAACAAAACTCATTGGACAATATAATTTTATAATAATTAATTAAATATTAATTTTTCATTAATTACAACCATAATCCAATTCCAATTTCCGATGATGTAACCATGATTTTCTTGTTTAATTTTATCATTTGATTATTATTATTATCATTATTATTATTATTGTTATTATTTAATCACTTAATAAAAACAAAAAGTTGGCATAAAGTAGGTGAATTCCACAGTCGGCGCCGGAATCTTTACCTTAAGTTTTTATTTTTATTTTTCTTTTAAATATATATTTTTAATTATTTAATTTAAATATATATTTTTTAATCAAAACCAGTTGCTTGTGTGGATTGTGTACATGTGTTTTTCCCAAAGCCACCCAATATTATTGAGCCCTTTTATAAAAAAAAAAGGCAAAATTAAATGTTTATTATATTATACTAAACATTGTTAAATGAAAAAAAAATAAGAGAAATTTTATTTATATTTCACAAGATAAAAGATATATTTTAATATTTACAAAAATTAAACTTAAAATAAATTTTAAAAATTATTTTTATTTTTAATGTTTTTCTCATATTATTTTGTGTTAATTTAATACTTACTTTAATTTTATTTTCATATATATTTTTTAAAGTCATGCATATTTTTTTTTCAATAAAATTTCACATAATTTTTTGTTTTATTTTTTTTGGTTATAATATTTGAAATAAATTTTTTTTTGATAAGTATATTTTTTAAGAATATAATTGAAAAAAACAAAAACTAATATAATTAAAAATATATATTTTATACGAAATAAAAAATTATTAAAATGAAATGAAACTCTCCCAAAAGATAATTATAAGTAATTTTGTTAAATGTATTTTTTGGTTACATCTAGTAAATTATTCATCCAAACTAATTTATTATTTATATTAAGTGAGTGCACTATTAATTTTTTAAATAATGTCTAAAAATTAAAAAAAATCTAACATAAAATCTTAATTTATTTCAAAAATAAGAATTTTTAAGTGTTCGTAATAACTAAATAATGATTCAATAAAGACCATTCCAATATGTTCATAAGATCAAGCTTTGAATGTTATAATATAATTTAATGATATAATTAGTACTAATATCTATTTTTTCTTTTATAAAATTAACCATTTTTAATATGTTTTGAGATGACACCCATTATAAGAAAAAGACAAAAATTATTCAAAAATAAAAAAAAAATAATTTACACATCAAAAATATTAATTAGTATGTTTGTAAAAATTATTGGACTTTTCTTTTATTGGTCACTCTTGAGTTATTTACTATAAGATTAATACATCATTTTGTATAGTGTTTATTATTTAATTACCACTTTAGGATTAAGTCTACATCATTATTAATATATATAAGACTTTATATATGAATTTAATTATATCTTAAAGGTAATAATAAAGAGCATATACAAATAAAACTGTGGGCTGATTATTCATCAATTTTTTAATCTAAAAAAAAACTAGTACAAATATGTTTTTTTTTTTTTTTTTAAATAATCACATTATTATATTGTAGTTACATATGATTTTTGGTACATTTTTTAAATAATCACATTATTATTTTTATATCATTTTGAAAAATTTATTTAACACAACAGAAAATCCAATTAATAATTTTTACAAATCACAAGATCTAAAATAATATTATTTACCTTATATATTTCACTTTTGAAACCTATTAATTAATTTTCAACATCCTAAATAATTTTCAATTTTTTTTAAGTATAATAAATATCATCAGTAGTATAAATTATTACACTCCAACAACTTGAGTTATGACATATAATTAGACAAAATTAAAAGGTTCCTAAATACAGCTGAGTCCATATAGTACCTCTTATTATTAACATATATATGATCACATGTTTTGTGATTATTTGGTGATATTTATGTAACATATTTATATCTAGGCCCCTATATATAGCTATATATATATGATATTTATATATGTATGATCATCATCATCATCATTCATCATTAAAATCTCTATTGACTATTATATTTACTCATTCGATCATCAAATCATCATTTTATACGTGTGTTTTATCTTATGTATATATATATATAAATGGCAATTATTAAAACAAACTAAACAATTTTGTATATATGTATAACTCCACTCCACATGTTTATCTATCTAAATATGTTTTAATTTAAAACCAACTTAATTTCCAGCTATTAAATTAAATACACAATTTTTCTTTGTATCTATAATTGAAAAAAAAAATCATATAGTAGGAGCAAGGAATCAAGATTAAAGTGGCTAAAATAATAACAAAATAAAAATATAGGGTGGGGATAAAAACTAGTATGTATAATTATATACTAATTAATAAAAATTAAAGAAATATATTAATGTAATTTTTTTTAATCTTTAATTAAAATTTTAGGGTGGTCAAGACCATTAATTCTTGAAAATCTAACTTCGTTTCTCATATTAATGATGTAATATATATTTTTTTTTTGGAGAAAATTCAAAATAAAAATTATTAATTTTAATATTATTATTATTTTAATTTTTTTAATACAATTTTATAAAAGGTGGAAACAATTTTCTAGTAACACAAAAAGCCACCCATTGAAATGAATTGGATGCATTAATTTTCAGCTTGTTCTTTTAGCAGAGTTTATTTAACTATATAAATCTCACATAACTAATATAAATAAATGAACTTAAATCACTAATTAATATATTGCTGAATTTTTTTGCATAAAGTTGACCATAAAAAAATTGACTCCATTTATAATAAATGTTTTCATTAAATATTTAATGGAATATATAACTTGGCTTGGATTTGGCATGATTGGCATTATTAGGCCTTAATCCAAAACAAATCAACAACTTACATCAACTATGATAATTTTGATCACCAAACTCTCTCATATCAAGAGAGAGAACTAGTTTAGCAAAATTTTAAATAATAAAATTTATTGAGGGATTACAAAATAAAAACTTAGAAATATTAAAATTATCACAAACTAAATAAATATTTTTTTTTTAAAATTAAGTCATATACGGTCAATCATAACTCTTTCTTGTTCAACAAATTGGAAACAATTTGAGAATCCGTTTCGATTTCAATATTGACATAGTCAAGACGAGAACATAACTGGAGACCCACCAAAATTGCCATAGTCTCGGCCACAGAAGAAGAAAGAACACCCAACACTGTAGAAGTAGAAGAAATAACACAAATGCTATTGTGATCACGAATGACTGCTCCAAAACTCATCCGACATTCACTAATACACATGTATATAATATAAATATACTAATGCACATGTATATTTGTATGCATATTATATAAAAAAAAGTATTAATATTAATTATAAAAAAATTAGTTTTGAAACTTCTTGGAAGCTGCATATATACGTAGTAGTTTTAGTCCAATAGTCTCAAAGTGAATAATAATCATGAATATTATTATCTTTTCTCTATTCATTACCTAACAAAATACAAGAAAATAAAGATGAAAATGCCACATGTTTGAATAGTTTTAACTATATATAATATATATGTAATGCACTTGAATTTTTTGGTGTCTAATTAAGTACATTTTTTCTAAAATATTGTAAATTGTCCAAAAAAAAATCACCTTTCATATCATATAATTTGTACCCAAAAAAAAATAATATAAGTACACACAGAGAATATTTACAAGATTAAAAATCTAAAGTTACAATGGAAAAGTCTATGTTACAATATTTACATATTAAATATAAAAGAAACTTCCAAAAAGACTTCTTGGAATGTTTGGTAAACTAAGGTTTTTAATTAATAGTAATCACTTTGAAATTTGAATAATAGGTTTTTTTATCTAACAATTCAAATATATTAATTTTTTTCTTTTCCTTTTCGAAAATTGATTTAAATGTACACTTATTAATATTTGCGCAAATGAACATATTTGAACAAATTATTATTTAATTTTAAAAATTTATTGGTGCAACACATAAAATAAAAAAAAAATTCATATTCTTTATATACGTAAAAATATAATTATAATAATTTCAATTTCAGAACGATACCCTGATTAGATTAGATTATTAATATTTCAAAAATATTTTTATTTTCACAGTTATATCTAATATTATTAATTTTATATAATTAATTAAAATTGAAGATAGTTTCTTCAACTTTTGACTTGTGGGAATATTTTAGTTTAGGTGTGGTAAAAGAAGTTGCATGTGTGGTTTCGACCAATATATCATTATTATTAAAATTAAATTAAATTAAAAAAAATGAAATAAAAGTCGTTTTAATTTTGGTTTTTGGAAAGAAATTAAAAATAGAAAACTAAAAAAAATAAAAAGTGATTTGGTAACGCGTTTAAGGGGCCAGCTTGCAAAATCAAATTAAAGCTCAAAAAGCCAAGCCGTGTATTACATTATAGGACCGCCGCATAAAACAATGGACCACTCTTTTATTTATTTTTTATTTTTAACCAATTATACACTCATATATTTTTATCTGTTTCAACTTTTTATATAATTTTTTAGTTTAATTTTTTTAATAGTAGTGTGAATTATAATTATTTAAGATATTTTGAAAAAATTTAAGAAATTTAAAATAATTTGTAGCATAAATATTTATTTATTAAGTCTCGAGTTATTATTTATGTGTCATTTTTATTAGTATATTTAAATTAATTTTTAAATAAAAAACTTAATGACCTGAATTAATTAAAAACTGTGATGTAACTATTAATTTGAGATTTAACCGTCACGTATCTATAAAAATTTCAGAAATATAAGTTAAGTACTATTACCGTAAATAATTAAATTTAGGTATATATTTATCTACAAGCGAGAATTAAACTTATATATTTATAGTGTAAATTACTCTAATTTATAATATCGAAAATAATATTTAAATTATCTTTAATTTTTTACACGCTTATTAAATAAAAAAGTCACGCATGGAATATACTATTTGAATCCTATTTTCGGTGTGTAAATTATTTTGATTTTATCAAAATTTTACACAGATGTCTTAAAAAAATAAAACGCACTAAATTTCTCTTAAAGAACAAAAAAAAAGAATATATAAACTATGAATGGTGTATTGTAGAATTTTCTTAAATTATATTAACACCTTATATTATATATTATTATTTATTTGTTACCGTTACTATTCAAATCAATACGTTCACATTTCTAGTGCCACACCATAATAACACGCGTCAATTTTATTGTTTTCCCAAGTTTTACTTTTTACGTCATTTTATTATAAATTAAAAATAAAATAAAATAAAAGTTGTAGCTTATATAGTAATAGAGAAATAATAGTAAAAAAAAAATAAAATAAAAAAGAAAAGAAGAAATTAATAGGATAATTAATTAAGAAAGTTTCCAAAAGAAAGAAAGGGAGGAAGTTTGAGAAAGTTTCTTTTGGGAATGAAATGAAATGGAATAGTTGAAGAGTTAGAATGAAATAATAAAAAGGGATAATAAGTACCAATATTCAACATTCAATGAAAATTCCAAACCAAGCCCCCCCTACCTATATGGATATCTTTATATAATATTTATATAAATATAAAAAATAAATTAATGTAAAAAAATAGTATATTAACTATACACATTTTTAATGTGATTATAGTAGTTTTGATGGTAGTGTTGGATTAGACTTTCTTATTCATTACAGAGTCTAAATGTTTAATTTTGATCTCGCTATATTCAAAATCTTCTACTAATTCTGTAATGAATTAAACGTTTTATTAGTTGATATTGTTACTTTGCTTTCTAGTCTTCTTAAAACACTCATAATTTTTATTTATTGTATATAATCGATAAAATTGCTCATAAATTAATTGTGGTGAACTAACTTGAATAGATTATTTTTTTATCATTTTTTTATTGATGTATTAAATTCTACTGTTATTAATAAATAGTTTATTTTTTTCAAAAAAAAAAAAATATTTCTAATAGAAAAAATATTTAACAATGTTGTTCCTTCAACTATATAAATATATATACATAGTATTTATTATAATTTTATCCTCAAAATTTTTATTTGAACATTTATTATTAAGTCTTTAATTTATAATTTTCTAGTTAAATTATGTCTTCTAAAAAAATTGTAGCACGCTAAGCCTTTTATGATAACAAATTTCAAATTATTAAATGGTCTCTAAATTATATATTCCACCAAATCAAAAATTGACTTATATGTACATAAAAATAAAATTAGTGTAAATTATTTTCATCCTCAAATAATGTAAAAATAACTAATATGTGAGAGAGTGTGTTTAACTATAAATAGATTAATTATTAAATAATTTTGAGTTAGGAGCTAGATAAAAAGATTTTTGTGTTTATATATATTTTCTTTAATCCATTTAATAAAATAGATTGACTTTTTTGCAGAAAATGACCCTAATTGCTAAGAAATTAAAAGTTCATAAAATTAGTTATTTGTCAAAAAAATTAAAACTACAAGAACCAAACAAGCTTAAAGTCAAATATAAATAAAAAATATAAAAGTCATTCTTCTTTTTAACTTCTAATTATTATTAATTTAATTTGAAATGTTGTTAATTTTTCACACTGATTTTCAACACAGGGTAGATATTATATAGATGGCATGAGAAGACATGTACACACCCACATAATCACAAAATGGACAAATTAACCCATTAAATAAATAAAGATTAAGAATAAATGCTTTTGTTTATAAATAAAATAAAAAATAGGGTTGCTTTATATGACTCACCTTAAAAATTGTAACCAATATTTATGTATAATTTTCAATTACAGTTTTGTTATCAATTTGATAAGATTTAGCATACATTAATGTTTAATTATAATATTGTTATTAGTTATTTTTTGAATATTTAATTTATTAATGATATTTTATTTAATAAAACTAATAAGTCTTGATTACAATAAGCTCAATAAGCTCAATTTTTAACATTTTTTTAATCTATAATTCTTTACATAAATAAATAGATGCAAAAAAAATATAATCAGTCTTGATGTAATTAAATTAGATTATTATTAAGTTTTATTAAATAAAAAATCAGTTCAAGACATTTTGTATCATTTTAGAAAGAGCATTGCTATTAAGCAAGTGACGCCTTACAAGTAGTTAGTGATACACTTCATAATTAAGAAGTCATTATATTAAATTATATATGACACCCGTTCTTTCACTAGGAATATTACTCATTCCTTAAAGGGTACTAGACACTATTGATATTTTTTTATCATTTTTCTTTTAAAAAATATATAGCTTAGTGTATCTTATTGCAGAGTGACCTTGTTATATTATAGAAAATTTCTGTTGTAAACCCCTCTTAAAGGATTGTTCAATTAGACTCTTTATCTATTTCAGTCAATTTTTTTTCATGATCGTCTACGTAGAGATTTAAGATCATTTGTCGAAAATAAATTTTAAACAAATACTTATCACGCGTAAGAAAAAACAAAAAATTTCATGTACTTCACAACAGATTGAAAATCTACCTAAACACCTTTAGAAAATGCATTAGAGTTACCCTATAATATATATATATAAATATATATATATATATGGCTTGATGAGTAAGATGCCTTGCAGACCACGGATCTTACATCATAGAAGAATATATCATCACAACTTAATTAGCTGTCTCAACTGAACAACTCTCTCTCTCTCTCTCCTCTTTCTCTCTCTATATAAACTTCTTCTCTTCCCTTTTCTCCACTTTCTTTTAACACTTCTCTCCTCTTTTTTACCCATCAAAAAATAAAATTCAAATCAGATTCTCTCTCTCTCTCTCTTTCTAAATCTTTTCAGATTCAGTACTCATAGTCTCAATCATCTATATATGGAAGAAACAACTTGTATAGCTATGAAGAAAGTATCATCATCATCATCATCAGATCATAATCATAATCACCTCATCGATCTACCACCTGGTTTTCGGTTTCATCCAACAGATGAAGAAATCATTACTTACTATCTCACCGAGAAAGTTTTGAACACTAATTTCATCGCTTCTGCAATCGCAGATGCCGATTTAAACAAGTGCGAACCTTGGGATTTACCCAGTAAGTCATATATATTAATTATCATCTTATCATCTTCCATTTTAAATCTTCATCTTAATTATTATTTTTTTTTTTACAGAGAGAGCAAAAATGGGTGAGAAGGAATGGTACTTCTTCTGTCAAAGAGATCGGAAATACCCGACCGGAATGAGAACTAATCGGGCAACCGAATCAGGTTACTGGAAAGCTACCGGAAAAGATAAAGAGATTTATAATAAAGGAAATATTAAAAACTCTTTATTATCTTCTTCATCATCATCATCTTCTTCGTCTTCGACAAATCTTGTTGGTATGAAGAAAACTCTTGTGTTTTACAAAGGAAGAGCCCCAAAAGGAGAGAAATCTAATTGGGTTATGCATGAATACAGACTCGAAGGAAAATTCTCTTACTATAATCTTCCCAAATCTGCTAAGGTAATAAAGTTTTGATTTTTATTTTGACAAGTTTATTATGTGTTTGGTTAAATGTTTGGTCTTTATTTTTTAATTATTATTTAGAAAAAGTCTAATAATTATTTATTTATTTATTTAATTTTTCAGGATGAATGGGTTGTATGCCGCGTTTTTCACAAGAATATTGGAAATAATAATAATAATATACAGAAGAAAATAATGAACCCAAATAATAATATGATGATGATGATTAATAATAATAATAGTAATCATCATATTAATCATGGGTTATTAAGAATCAATTCACTTGGAGTTGATGATATGTTAGATTGTTCAAATTCATTACCGCCACTCACCGATGATATTCCTCCTCCGCCGTACACCACAACCACCACCAACAACAACAACTACCAAAACGACACCAATTTCAACCAAACGACATCTAACTATTACTATACTAGTTTCTACTCTTCTAATAATCCAATAATCCAAAATTATGATTTTAATAATAATAATTGTAAGGTGGAGCAATTCTCTAATCATGATTCAATGGTTAGCGTGTCTCAAGATGATACTGGATTGAGTACGGACAACATCAACAATACCACAGAGATTTCTTCTGTCGTTTCTGAACATCATCAACGACAACAACAACAACAACAACATACGGTGTCGTTTCATCATGATGGGTTAATCTCGGGATTTGATGGTCAAGATGTGTTTTGGGATGACTTATGATGAACAAGATTGTTAATTATTACTTTCTTCTTCTTTTAATTGATTAACACGTAGAGTTAATTATTAATTAATTGTGGTCGTATAATATTATATATTTTGATGTGTATTTTGCTTAATTAATTACTTCATTTTCTTTATTATTATTAGGGGATTTATATATATATTTATGATTTATTATCATGTGATGATGATCATAAATATGTATATATATATATTTAGTTTTTGCTTTGATTATTTGGATCATTATACATGACTTAATTTATATATACATACATACACTTGTAAATATCATATATATTATATATATATGATCATTATTATGATATTTTTATTATTTGAGTTTTATTATTTAAGATTTCATGAATATTATTATCAAGTTCATGTAAATCTATTTACTTTGATGTTTTTTATATATATAAATTTTATTTTTTGTAATATTATGTTGCTTTATGTAATTAATTAACAAGAGTATATATATGTTTGGATTTTTTCACCATGGATTTATCTCGTGTTTTTTTTTTCTTTTATTTTTAATCTAATATTTTATATAATTTGATTTTTGGATGTTAGCTAGTTTTTATCCAATAATGTTGCTCTTCTATCTCCATCTAATATTCTAATTTTTATAGTACATTTAGGAAATAATTTTCATAGCAACCATTTTGGTTTTATCTTTGTATCTAGTAATTAATTAGCCAATCTAACAAAGAAGAAAGAACCAAAAAAAAAATATTGGTATTTTTTTTTCTTCTAATTGTAATTGTAATTTTAATTAAATAATATATATATATATATATTGAAAGCCATGGCTTCTAGATATGTATTTATTGCTAGTTGAAATTAATTTGTTACAAAAACTAAAAATATAGAGAGATGGAATTTATTATTGGTATCAAATGTTGTGAAAATGAAATATAATTAAGAAGCAAAAAGATTTTGTTTTTAACATTATGAAAGTGTAAGTTATTGTAATAATTAATTTTAACCTATAAATCATTTATTAGATTTATACCATGTAATATGGTCCTAATATATATAACAACACATTACCTTATATTTTGAAGAAAAAAGAAGTGTGCCTATAATAAATTATTAGCCAAGGATTTTAGTAAATTTTCAATTTTTTTAATAACTGATAAATTAGAATAAAAAATACAAAAATTAGTCTTAATACAAATCCTTAGGGCTTAAGTAATATATATAATTAATTAATATAGAAGTTGAAATTAATAAAAATGAAAAACTATACTAATAATAAAAATTATGTAGTGGACAATTCATTGAATTAGTAGAAGAACTATAGTTATAATAAATTAATTAAGGGGATAAATTCAAAAACTAGATAAACTATATATAGATAAATTTAACTATTATTAATGGAATATTAATTAATAAAGAGTGTAGTGATGAATCATGTGAATCATTTCCTGAATCTACGCAGTAGAATATGCCTCTCTTAATAATAATATTAATATTCTCCAATTTTTTAAAACACAAAAAAAACATATATAAATACAAATGACAAAATGAGTTTTAATATTAATCATTGGTTTCTTGAATGAATCAAATCCTAAGTCTTGTGTCCAAAGTCACCTTAATTATTCCATATGTCTTCCTTGGAAATTATATATATTTTTAGAGCATTGCTATTGGGTACCAGTGGTGCCTAGCACCTTCTAAATGTGTCGACTTGCAATTGGCTAGCGATACTCTATAAAAATTATTATATTAAACTATATGGGACCCGATACTTAATTGCACCAATAGCGATATTGACACGTAGGAGGGTGCTAGGCACCAGTGGTGCCCTTTAACATTTCTCATATTTTTAATTAATTAAATAATTAGCTATATGTAATTATACATAATATCTTATGTTTTATTTATTTTTTAATTTAATTAATAATATATAACCTTGTTTTCCGGTTATTAATTTTACTTCTGACATAATTTATATTTATATGCATATAAAAATTACAACTTATTAATTTTGTATATATTCCAACTATATATATAAAAAATATTTCTGCAAAGTACTGTGTATTAATTATAATTAATGCTGTTTATATCACTTAATTATGTTTATGTTTCAAATACAAGTACAACCATAATTTTTAATATATAAATATATTATATATTGAATTTAAAATATATAAGTAAAAATGTATGTGTAATACTATTTGTACGAATTGTGCATTTGTTTTCATGATCATAAATAATTAATGATGTATATTTATAAAAATTGTACTGTTTATTATTAGCTATATATATTGTGGTCCAATTAAATTATTGCCATATAATAATACAAAATAAATATGAAATATATACATATATACAATTACAAATGTCAAAACAACTCTATATATAGTCCATATGTACACACATGATGATGATGATAATTATCTTTAATATATAAATTTATTTTAACTTTTTTATTTTCGAGTTTCAACACTATTAATAATTAAAAAGGAGTACCGATCATAAAGAGAGAATTTTGGGGTAGAAAATTGGGAAAAAGAAAATAAAGAAAAGAGAAGTATGCATGAATTTTATGTATCATCATCAGTTTTTGAAGATAAGATAGTAACTGTTATTAAATAATGGAAAAAAAAAAGAAAAAGAAATTAATATATATAAATGTCCATATATATATATAAATCTTTATATATTTTTAAATAATTAATGGGAAATTTTATTAGATTAAAATTGAAAATTATTTAGTTAAAGTTGATTTTTTAGGGTTTTTGTCCTATTTAATTTAAACGATTTGGTTAGGCTGATTTGTGTTAATTTATCTAGTTTATTTATTAATGAATTTTTTTTCTTCAAACAAAAATTGAAAATAATTAATATGAGATGATGGTTATAAAAAAAAATTAAAGGGGAAGAAATTAAACAAAAAAGGAAAGAAAATAAGTAAGAAAAAAGCTTTAGTTTGATATATACTTTCCATTCAAAGCAAAGCTTCCTTTGGAAATTTATGCTTGAGAAAAACTTAACCCCTCTCTCATATAAATATATATATAATCCCCTTGTTTTTGGCCATTTTTTCTTTTGTTTTACACTTTACACTTCAAACATTATTATTACAATAAAACATGTGTTTTGTATTTCTTTTTTTGAAACTTATATTTCAAAATAAGTTATATTATATATATAATCACAATATAAATTCAATTATACTATTAATCACTTGTTATTTATATATATATATATATATATATACATAATATCTTCTTTAGCTAGTTAACATGGGGATTTTTTGGGGATCGCTTAATTAATGCTATTTAATTATATACATATATAATGTTTTGATATAATCAAATATTGAATGACTTTATTATAAGTAAATATATATTTTCTAAATTGTAATAATATGCTTTAGAATAATATTAAAACAATTCTATGAAGTATATAACTATATAAATTCTAGCTAGCTTAAAATTGTGTGTTTTATAATATTGAGAAAAATAGCATCAAAATGAAATAATTGTGATTAAAAAAAAAGGAAAATTTTCTTTTAACAAAATACAAAACTGATATTATCCAAAAATATATACTTTTTATTTTTGTGGCAATCTAAAAATATATACTTAAAGTTATGTTATTTAATAATAATAATAATAAAGAGGGGATTGAATCGTAAACCTCAACATTAAAGATATGAATATGACATTGCAATTCATTAGGTTAAAATCCCTGACCACAAAATATGAATGTATATATATATATATATAAATATATATAAATATATATAGAAATAAAGGATGAAATTAAGCTTGAAAAAGAGGCTGATTTGCTGCATGAAAACATGGGGAAAGAGATAGCTAGGGAGGGTGGACCAACCAAATATATATAAGAACCCTCCACCCCATATATATATAGATGTATATATATATATAAGTAAAATAGGCTTGTATTTTTCAAAATAGTACGAATGAAACCCTAAACTGATTTTTTTGTCAAAATAAAATTAATAATAATCCGATTTAAATGTGTTTATGAAAAAACTGTTTATATTTTCTGTATTGTTTGTGTTAGGAGTTATCGTTAAGTTGGTTATATTAAAAAAAAGTTGTCGAAAATTAAGCTCAAGGTCCTATTTTTATAATTTTGAAAAATACAGAGTCTATTTTGTTATTTAACAAAATAAAGAGTCTAATCTGTAATTTTTGCAAAACACAAAATTCAAAATAATATTTATCTTATATATATATGATTACATATATATATATATATACACATATCCATATACATCACTTTCAACTATAATAATAAGCTTCAATATATATAATTATAAGAGGGATAGGGAATAGAAGAATGAATATGAAAGTGAAGCTTAATTACCCTATACTTCTTCTTCTTCTTCACATTATTATCATTATTATTATTTTTTATTATTGGGTATATATATGTATATATTTATTTATATATAAATATTTATATAAGCTCATGTTTATGTCATCACTTATCTTTCTATCATTATTACAAAAAATTAAAGATGTTTATATTCTTTGGGCAGTTGGCCTCTTTCAGCAACCAATTATACAATTTCAAATACATACCAACCAATCTTATGAATATACTATTCCTATAAGTATATAGTACACCCTAAATAAGTGTTTCGGTATTATTTGTTTCAGCATTTTCAAAAAAAAATTAACTTATTTTTTCTTATGATCGTGTAATAATTATTTGTAAATTTTTAAAAAAATTGTGAATAATTTACAATAATAAAAATAAGGTTTAAATATTTTATTATATATAATTGTTTTTTATACACACGTAATAAGTGATTGTTTAAATTTTATTTTTAACATTATAAATTATTCAGAATTTTTTAAAAATTTATAGGTGATCTTAAATAGTTATAAAAAAAAATACACATAAATTTTTTTGAATGCATAATAGATCTATCAAACACAACCCTTTAATGGGGTGAATACATAATTTCCTATACTATTATCACTATATATGTAACATTATATATATTTCCTAGTACAATATTATTTAGCAACACATTGTGTATAATAAATTATAAAAATATAATGTGCATTATGCATTGCAAAATTTAGAGAGATTAGTTTTGATTGAATATGTAACAAAAATGAGAAATACTCATTTATTATTATTTTTTTGATGTTGAATTAGATTCAAACAAAATAATATTGAGAAATTTTTAGTAAAAAATAAAAATAAGAAATGCAAAATTAATATTAACTAAATTTTATGGGTTAGCATGTTTTTAATAAATTTTTAGGGCTGTTAAAATTAATTTATATATAATTATTTCTTAATTAATTAGATGTGATTAATTTTAAGTTTGTTTATTCATATGCATGTTTAAATTTCAGAATAATGTTCTTATTACTATAGTATTTTGTATCAATAATAATATTGGGGCACCTAAATACACATCTACGTAAACATGCTGTTATTATATATATATATATACACATAAATATATATTCTATTACTACTATATATATCTTTCAGAAAAAAAACCCTACGATTATAATCAATATTTTTTAGGGTTTGTTTAGGGTAGTAATCAAGAGTAATTATAATTAGGAGTCTGCCATTTCTAATGCCATGATTAATTAACTTTAAATGGAAATGTGGACTAAATAATTGAGCTTAACTAGCTAATTAATAATTACCTAATTATGTTATTCAAAAAAAAAATTACCTAATTATGATTATATATAACTGCTGCGTCATTCTATATATATAATAAATATGACAAATTATAAATAACTTTAGAAATTTTTACTCTAATTAATTATTAATTGTAAGTTAATTAGATTTTTTTTAATAATTATAAAAAAATTAATTGATCACATATAAAATAAATATATTTAATTTATTTTATTTATTAGTTATCATATCATATTTTTAATTTACTGCTTAGAAGTACTCCGTCAAATTTATGGTTATTAATATGTGGTTATTATTTATTTATTTTTTTTTTAATATTTTGATGTGTTTAGTACTTAATATTTTTAAATAATAACTTAATGTATTGTTGTTTAATTAGATTTTATCAAAATTAAATTAAATTGTTATATATATACATTTTTTTTTTTAAAAAAAAAGATGACTAGTATTAACAGTTAAGAATTATAGTAACTATGATTGTTTCTTAATAATATGTCGACCGTTTATTATTTAATTTACTATGAAGTATATTATTATTCTTGAAATAAGATAATAAGGTGTAACATGCATGGAATTAATTAATTAAAGTATAGTTTGGCCGTAAATTTTTGAAAGTAAATAATCTTATTATTTTTCTAATTTAATTCCACATGTTATTATAGACGTTGTTAAAACTTTATTATTATATAATAATTAATTATTTAGCTGTCATTAATTTCGGCTATATATATATATTTTATTTATAATATATACATAGTATATTCATGTGTAGATTTGGAATATTCTTACTTATACATACTACGTACATATATACGTAATCATGATGTTAATTTTTGTTTAATTAATATATTAAATATACCAATTAGTAGTAGACTAATTAAATATTAAGAGAAAGAGATATTATATATATTATATATATATCCAGAATTGGAGTATCAGCCAAATTTTCATTTTTAAAATGTCATGATTAAAAATAGCTAATTAAGCTTATCTAATTAGTGAAAATTAAGGGATCAATTTGAAATTTTTAGTGCTAATATTAATTTTGTGTTGTACAATATAATTATATCACTAATAATTAATTAAGTACTTTATCTAACTATATACTAGATAGTACCAAGGAATAGGTGGGAACACACTAAATATACTCTTCAACATTATTGTTAACTAATTCAATTATTTCTCTCTCAAAAATAATATAATTTGGTGTTAATAATGTTTATATATATTGGTCAATTCGAGCAGTTTATTTGACCAGTACTCTCTGTGGCTGATACATATTATTATTGATTAATTAATTAATTAATAAAATATACATTTTGATTATTTTATTCTTCTGTTTGATTTTGATTATTATTATTATTATTATTATTAATTCTTACAGTTCCCTAATTTTTTAAAAAATTAAAAGATAATTAAAGAAATAAATTAAATATATATATTTTTTTATATTTCCGCCAAATTTCGGTCTATCTCCACCATTCACATGTGAATATGAAAATGTTAAAAAAAAAAAAAAGAGAAAAGAAATTAATTAATGATAATATAATAAGAATGGTTTGTCAAAGTATGGTTACGATAAAATGTCAACTACTTGATAATAAGTCATGTATATAGATATACATATATATATATAGGTCGAGGCAGCATGTGTTCATGTCACTATTTATATATATAAATCGATGATATAGAAAAAACCAATAAAGTTGTGGAAGGATATTGTTTTGTTTGGATGATGACTGTAAATATATATATATATATATATATTTATATATATATATATATATGAGAAGTTTCCAAGAAGTTTCACTACACAAGTCTCTCACTCTCATGCATTGACCACATTATTAATTACATCAAATAAATCTCATCACCTAAAAGGTACAAGGATTATTTTTATCTAATCAAACTTACTCTTTATCTTTAAGGGCATGTTTTAGTCGATTCGATACTCCTAAAATGTTAAACAATTCTAAAATAAACATTAAAGATAACGAATATGAGAAGATCCCTGTGTGATAAGTAGTCCAATAAATATATATTTTTTCCTCAATTTTTTTTTTTCAGAGAAAATGACTATTCTACCTTGCTTCTACGTGGGTCCGCCCCAAAACGTTAAACAATATAAAACTTTAATATTAGAAAAGATATCACCATCTCATTTTGGTAAACTATAGATAATTCCAAAGAAAATATTAAGGACAATAGATAGTTCAAACAGATATATTTTTAGTGACAAATAATAAAGGAGAAATGAGTAGTCGCTACTAACTACTTAAATTTACCTTATTAATTTCCTAGCTTCTTAAAATTAACATGTTATTATTATTATTATTATTATTATTATTATTATTATTATTATTATAGTTTAGTAGCTCAACCATTTTTTACTTTTTCTGTTAATAGTATTTTGCATGTGTTTATGGTGTGTATATATATTATCTTAAATTCTAGTGTGATACATTTGCATTAGGACTTTTGGTGCAATCAAGAGAATACAAATGTCAATATATTCTGTTGTGTGTTAAGACTTGAAATTATTGAAAATAAATACATTATAAATTATTAAGTAGTTATTAAGTTGCATATATGTAATATTAGTTTAAAATTATACACCGTTAATTAATTAATTTATTATATGTTTCATTTTATAATATATGAAGTAATTAGCAGTTAAATCTTCCAAACTTTCATTTAACTTGTATTTAATTTTTTAAACTTAAATTTTGGTGAGAAAACTTACTAAATTTATATTCGGTTTGTATTTTTAAGGTGTCGTTTCACAATCTCTGTTAGTTTATCATTTCACACCATACCCACTACCACCACAATACCACCATTCCTACGAACACCACTATTTTTGCCACCACCCACCACTATTACCACCACTTAAATACTTAACCTAAAATAAAAAACACAAAACCTAATTTCTATTTCTCCTTCTTCTTCTACGAAAACTCTTTGTCTTCTTCTTCTTTCTTCTTCTTCATCTACGACAACTTCGGTCTTCTTCCTTCTACGTCAGCTTCTTCTTCTTCTATGGGAAGCATGGTCATGGAGGTTAGATGTGGACGATGGAGGTTAGATCTAGACATAGAGAGGATACGAACAGACGTCTTGGTGGTTTCAGATCTGGGGAAAATCAATGTAAGTGGTGGGAGCGGCTGACCGGAGACAGCTGGTCAAAATTTGCAGGGAATTGACATTTGGGATTAAAAATTTAAAATCTCTAATTAGATAAAAAAAAAACAAAAAAATTGAACGTAAAAATATAAAAAATGTACGAAAAATAATGTATTATATAATTATCCTTTATATAATTATTCCTATTTTTAATTAGGAATTATTACACAAATATACAATAATAAAAAAATTACAAAAATACGGTTTTACAGAATTTTAAACATTTTTTATGATTTTTTTTATTTTATTTACAGAAAATCCAGTCTTTTTATGTTGATTCTTGTTAATTTGTTGTTGATTTTTTTGTTATCTGTATATTATTTTTTATTGTTGTTTTGATGTTATTTGAATGTTATTTTCTTATTATTTTTATATAATTTTCTTGTTATTTTTATGAAAAACTGTAAAAATGTAAGAAAAAAAAAAAAAAAAATCTATGTAATTTTTTTTTTTTTTTTAAAAAATATACCTTATCTAATTATCCTTTTTAATTAGGGGAAATTACACTCTATACCCTTTTTATATTGTCTTCTTTTATTTTTACCCTCTTTTTTAAAGTCTATCATTTTTATCTCTTTTTTTAAACATTGTACCAATTTTGCCCCTGTCACTTCAAGATTCTCTCCATGTGACTCTCTTATGTTAGGGTATTTTGGGTGCAATACATATAAAAAGAGGTATGTTTCAAATAAATATAAAATTAGAGGTAAATTTGATTAATTGATTAATAAAAGGGGTATTTTTCAACTTACCCCTTTTAATTACTTAACAAGTCCTTGTTGGGCCTAAAACAAAGCCCAAACTAAAAAACCCCGAGCCCATAAGCTTTAAGATTACAGCCCAAATCTAATCGTAAAAGCTTTTCCTTCCTTTTATTTGATTTTATGCAATTTGTTGAGCATGAGTCGAAGTTCATGAGCTCCAATTACCATAGCAGTTAACTTAAAAAAACTGGACTTAGAAGAAGACAAGGACAGAGGTATGATATCATTGATATGGTTATGAACCAGAATTTCCAGTAATTTTCATTCTTTGGTTCTCAATTTGGCTTTGGTTGTTATTGGTAATGACTCTACAATTCACTTCTATGCTTTGTGATTGCTTTTTTCATTCAGTCATTTTCACAAACACCTTATGGTCATTGATGTTAGGCTGCTCAAGTTGATGTTTTTGTGGGATTTGAGTCCTTTATGTTTGTGGGGTTTCGTTTATTTATTTTTATAAACTATTTAAGCTCATTTTTGTTTGATTGCTTTGGGATTTTATGAGAGTTTTGGTGTTCTGAGTCCATTGAGAGTTATAGCAACATGAGAAGAGTTGGAGCCTTGTGCTCAATCATGGTTAAAGACCATCTGAATAAACTTACACCTGTAAGGTGTTTAACTCCTATTGTTGTTCATTTTGGCCTGTGGAATAGTGCCACACAGTCTCTATCTTCAGCTCCAATATGTTCCAATTGGCAAGTCTTGCCTTTCTGTACTTATGTCTCTTCAGACTCAAAAAGTGAAAGTTTAGATTTGTCTGTAGTGGGATTGAGTCAAAATGCTCTCATTGATGATGGTGATGACAATGAGGAAGAGAAGGATGAGGATGACAGTGATTGTGAAGATGTTCATTTACAACAATTGAATTCGTTAGAACATGAGGGTCTTGCTCAAGATATAAAAACTCTTGTGCATATACTACGGGACGAACTGTCTCGCTGTGAAATGAGGACAAAGCTCGACGAATGTGGTATAACAGCCTCATCAGAGTTAGTAATGCAGGTTCTTGCACAAGTTCGCAATGATTGGGAAGCATCATTCACCTTCTTTTTGTGGGCAGGAAAGCAGCCGGGTTATTCTCATTCCCTCCGCGAATACCATTCGATGATTTCCATTCTTGGGAAAATGAGAAAGTTTGACACCGCGTGGGCCTTGATTGATGAAATGAGAACTCGAAAAGATGGTCAATCTCTTGTCACTCCACAGACACTTTTGATCATGATTAGGAGATATTGTGCAGTCCATGATGTTGGGAGAGCTATAAATACTTTCTATGGTTACAAACAGTTTAAGTTTCCTGTGGGAATGGGTGAATTCCAAGGACTTCTTTCTGCTCTTTGCCGGTACAAGAACGTTCAAGATGCAGAACACTTACTCTTTTGCAACAAAGATACCTTCCCTTTTAATACCAAGAGCTTTAACATTGTCCTCAATGGATGGTGTAATATAATTGGTAGTCCACGCGAGGCACAGAGAATTTGGTGGGAGATGAGCAAGAGAGGCGTTCAACACGATGTTGTTTCGTTTGCAAGTATTATATCTTGCTATTCGAAATCAGGTAACTTGAATAAGGTTCTAAGGCTATTTAACAAAATGAAAGCAATGGAGATTGTTCCTGATAGGAAAGTTTATAATGCAATCATTCATGCTCTTGCTAAGGGTAGGTTTGTGAAAGAAGCTATCAATCTTTTGAGAACAATGGAAGGGAAAGGAATTACTCCGAATGCTGTCACATATAACTCACTGATCAAGCCTCTATGTAAGGCTCGAAAAATCGATGAAGCTAAACAGATCTTTGATGAGATGTTGCAGCACAAAATTTCAACCTCTGTTCAGACTTATCATGCCTTCTTCCGTGTTTTAAGAACCGGGGAAGAAGTCTTCATGCTCTTGGAAAAGATGAAAGAAATGGGCTGTGAACCAACTTCTGATACTTACATAATGTTGATAAGAAAGTTTTCTAGATGGAGGCAGCTGGATAATGTCTTTAAGTTGTGGAATGAGATGATTGATAGTGGAGTTAGTCCCGATCGCAGTTCGTATATAGTGCTGATACACGGGCTTTTCCTGAATGGACAGTTGGAGGAAGCATACAAATACTACATGGAAATGAAGGAAAGACAGTATTTGCCAGAGCCCAGGACTGAGGAAATGCTCCAAGCATGGGTGACTGGAAAGCACCAGATGGCAGACGTAGAAGACAATCAATTAAGATCTAGACAGCCATACGGGAAAACCATTCCTATCACAAAGAAAATTGATCAGCAAACACACTTTCTTCGGGAACCTGAGACTAGAAGTGTTGTTAGAGAAAGAGGTTTTTCTTTTTGGGATAAATAGAATTTCCTTGTTTTTGTTTAATTATTGGATGATAAATTTCGCCAGTGATCAACGGGACATGTTTCTCACAGGCTATACCATACAGGTGCACACCATTCTCCCTGCCAACCTCATCATTTATGTAATTACAATAGTGACTTTGGCCTTTTTCTTTTATCCCGCTCTATCACACAAACACACACACCAAGATTTTTTGTTCTCGTTAACTCTACTGATTGATGTTTTAATTCATTATGTGTTTTGAATTCTGTAAAACCGAGTTCTTGTAGTTCATTTGCTTTGTTAGTTCAAATTTCATCATGGATTCCTTACAATTAGTGTTGAACATTTATCCAGCTGCCTCCATCTAGAAAATTCGGAAAAATAAAAGCGGAATTGAAGCTTTACATTTACATGTGAAAACCTTATGGGGATGTTAACTGATTTCGAATTATGGAGGCCGAGTTGTCAAAGTCTTTTGTGGCTGTGTTCAGTGTTTCTAAGTTTGTGTCTTCTAATTTGTTTGTTAGCTTAGCCTATAAATACAGAGAGTTAGCCTTGTGAGAGAGGAGTGAATTTTGTATGAAATATTTAGTTTTTAGAATAAAATATTACTCACGGTGTTTACCAAGTTTCTCGAATAACTTGGGATTTTGTAATTGTTCTTGCTCTTATCAATAAACTACATTTCTTTCAATAACTGAATTGTGCACAAGTGTGTATCAGAGGAATTCTCTCATACAGATATAAAAGAAACTATTTATTTTTAGCTCATATAAGTATTCGTTGACAATGACAATGACAATGTACAGAACATCTATTCTTGTATTACGGTTTCATTGTGCTGGACTCAGTGATATGATTTGATAAGATTTCTTGCCTACAAATGATTTAGGACATGTTAATAAACTAGATTTGTTGTCTACAATATGTAACATGTAGTTTAATATCTTTGAAATTTGTTGGCTGAGAAAGTTTATCAAGGGTTTAAAATTGAATTAGTAAGATGAGATATTAAGATGAAAAGGTTAAAGATTGTTTTAGTCATTGGATTGAAGGATAGGGACACTCTTATGTGCTTTGTTGGTGTATTTGTATGTGAATTTAAGTTTCAATAATGAAGGGATGTTTTCTCTTCATAAGGACTCAAGAATAGATTCTCTTTAGTACGAAAGATTATAATTCAGAAGGCGGGCAATGAAAATCTAGGCGGGATTCCTTTCGAGCACAACATTGAATTATTTTGTTAGGATCAAGTCAAATGTGTAATGCATATCAGAATTTTCACAAGCACTATTGATATGCATAAAGGTTCAATTAATTTGTGACCATAGATACAGTGCAAGACTAACTTTAATGACTGACATTCATCTGAGGATTGTTAAGGTTGGTATAAAGGCCCTATTAGTGAACGAAAGACTATGATTGAGGGAATTAGCAGTAAGTGAGGACCCAATAAAAAGAAAAGTTAGGTTAGAAAAGGCTTATGAACATACAAGATCCTTAGTGGGTCCATAGAATTGAGCTATATATATATTCTATAATTTTTGTTGTTGATGATGAAAGTGATTGTGTAGCTATGGATTTCAATTTATTGTTCAAAATACAGAATATATCTCATTAACTTTTTCAGAACAAATAAAAATAAACTCTTTAGGGGTTTGTACTTAAAGATGATACCTTAGCCAGAAAGAAAAAAAAAAACTTAAGGGAAAGGGGTTATGCATTGTGTTTTATTAAACTCAATAATTATTGCAATTTATTATTTTTATCAATAGAGATATAAGTATCTTAATGTTTTGTAGTGATTGCCTGGAAAATGATTGCCATGCTTGACATAAAATTTCTTTTGATGATTACTGTGTATTTTTTAATTTTTATATTTGTGGAAGGCTTTAACATTCAATTTGAGTAGGTATATGTTGACATTAGTTCATTGCAAGTGTATGATTGGACTAAATTATACTTTCATTGTGTTTGGTGTGATCATGAAGAACTGAATTCTGAGCATTATTTATTGCAGGCCTAATAGTCATAGGACAATCTCATAGGGTCATCATTAGTGATTATTTGTAGCCCATTCAACATCTTTTCAGCTCAATCTACATCAATTTATGGTGTTATTTACATGGAACATACTATTGTTTAGTGATCAATTTGCTGTGTGGAAGATGCTCTGTATTCCGAATACCAAAAATTAACCGAAAATAAACAAAGTAAAAGTTCATTTTAAAAGATAATTATGTTTACTTTTTTGAACTGCTGCATATCTAGTTCCCACACTATTGATTTATATTGCTTCTTCTTTCTAATACAGAGATTATAAATACAATTATTGCTTGATGACTAATTAAGTTGATATTTTGCTGAAGAAAAACTATCTCTAAATGACAAAATGATGAAACATTTTCATTGGATTAAGAATTGAAAACCAAGCACTTGCTACTGGTGCAAATAGTATTGCCAATTAAGTATGAAATAATGCATTTTTTTTTTTGTTTGTTTGACTTATTTTGGTATTTTTTTTCCTTCTAAATATTTGTCATTATCCATTTTTTCTTCTCAATATACTTATTCAATTATTTATTTATTTGTATGATTTTCATTGACAGTGGATGCTGCACCAACAAATTAGATGCCACTTAAACATTCAGGTTAGCTTCAAATCCTATATATGATGTTTTTCCATGACATTTTTTACCACATAATATTGATAAAAGAGAGTGTAAAGCATAACCCCTTTTTCTTTTTGGAGTAATTTCTTAAGGCCTAACTAGTTTTTATATTATTTTCAAATGGGAAAATCTGGTTCATTAGCATTTGACTTTTGGATAAGAGCTCTCTCTCTCTACTCTATATATCCATCTAATCTATCTATTAGATTAGGTGAACTACACGTGGAAAACTACTGGTGGTCACAATCAAGACTTTTATTTTATTTTTTCACCCTGAAAATCAGCCATTATAGCTCTGCTTTGTTATAATGCCTTTGACTGGTCTAAGTTTTTATTGTAAATTTTATTCATTCTTCTCTCACGCCAAGTCAATTTTCCCTAACAAACTGAAGGTGACAATCAATAAAATCTTGGTCTTGGCTTAGAGTTCTAGGCAAGTGTTGGGGGTTGGGTCAAGTTATAATAATAACATTATATAATTATCTGGTGTGTTTATGTGTAGGAATATTGGATAATTAGAGTCTTGGGGTATTCATTTTTTAAATATTATCACTTATAACAATGCCCATATCTTTGTATTGTTGTTTATAAAAAGGTCTATGCATGTTTCTATAGACATAAAGAAATGGGCTTTTCTTTTTGTTTTTGTTCATCTTGATTTTGTCATTGAAATATCTATTATTATATATTGATTCAAATCTTTTATATTTGACTTGTGAGGACTTGAAAATTTAGGTACACAAGCTAAGCTAACCTTGTACATAGGAAAATAGAGGATGGAAAAACCTTGAACAATCCTATTTAATATATATTATGGAATAAGAATAACAAGAGTTTCATGCCACCTAATGTAATATAAGACCAAAGATAAAGTTAGTGCCCCATTATGGGTGGAATAAAAGTATATTATAAAAGAATAAATTTAGGATAATCATAACCCCTTTTTAGTATTGTTCTTTTTTCTTTTAGTAAAATGTTCCTAAAGCCATGGGAACAAACCCCATTTGATCATCATCATCATCATCATAATCATCATCATCCTATTCAACCAAATTTGTCTCATTCTATCTTTTATGCAAACCTCATTGTTCAACCACCATTTTGGCTGTATTATATATAGTGGGAGTCCCCCAAATCTACAAAATACCATATATATATAGGGATATGATTTTGTCCCGTGATGTACTTTCACGGAATGTATTCCGTGGTACATTAGATGGGTTTCAGGGTACATTAAATGAGTGTTAGGGTACGTTTCTACTTTTAACCCTAATTACCCCTAGATCAATCTCAGCCGTCAGATCAAATAATTCCCTCATCTGACGGTTGCCGTACATCACGGATTACAATCCGTGAAAGTACAATAACGGGACAAAATCATATCCCTATATATATATTTATTATCTGATAGTTTTTTCTTAATTAATATATTTATTTTTTGTTTACTGTAAAAAAAATAAAACAAATAATTAAGAAAAGATCTTAACTTTGCCGTGCTCAATCAATCTAAATGTTGAAAGCTTGTCACTTGTGTGGAAAATAAATAAAAAATTAAACAGTAATTTAGATTTTATTCACATATGCACGCATGCACACGTGTATCCATGTCTTCTTGGAGATGAATTCAAAGCAAAGTTTTGACTTAACAAATTAGTTATATTTGTATATATATCACCTCAAATATTTTATGCATTTTTTTTGTTGTTTTGTTGGTAACTAACACACACTGATTAAGGCTCCTTTTATGGGGTTGTTTTTGAACAGGTGTCTTAAGCTTTCTGCATGGAATAGGGTAATAGTAAAGTAAAGCTTTAGTTTCAATCCATGCACAACATTTACTAAAGAGGTTGGTAATTCATTCTCCTCAGATCTTTAAAATCTCTATGATGATGATATTGATGATGATGATGATTAATAAATGGTTGAGTAATAGTTGAGTTGGCCAAAACATAAAGAGAGATTGTGACACACATGATTATTTTTTTTGTGGATTAGATTTTTAGTTAAGGAAGATTCTGTTCTTTTGTGTTATTATTTATTATTATTGGTATATGCATTCTGACCAAAACAAAGTATATAAGAAAAAACTACGAGTTGTGTGGTGTAGTGGTAAGAAAGCTTTTATTGGCATCATTTTTTTATTTAGGTTAAGGGTTCAAATCCCGCCACAGCTCCTCAATGGGAGGGATTATATGTTGGCCCTTAGGGAGGCTAGCTGACTGTGGCGGTACCATCTTTAATTGGATGAGAATTCTCGGAGATGCAATTACTGATGACCCAATAAATAGCATGAAGTATGAGGCTCTTATAGTTAGCACGTAGTCTCTAAAACTATCAAAACACCGAAAATATAGAAAAATAATCTGCATCACATGATTTTTTGTTCTTTCCGAGCTATATAAGAAAAAGTAAAAAATATAAAAAAGAAAGGGCATATAATTATGCTAAATTCCTTTTTTCTAATTCCACGTGTTAAAAGAGAAAGCAAAACCAATGAGAGGATATGAATGAACGTAGTAGTAGAGTGTTGTAGTAGTAATATTAATACTTTAGAGATAGATTAAGTCTTTATCAAAGACTTTTTTAAATTTGATAAACAGGACAATTGAGTTGATGTTCCCATAATGAAGTGAGAGAGTTTTTATTTATTTATTTATTTATTTATTTTTACATAATAATGATCAAAGTTATTATAAGAAGTAACATCATTACTCATGACATGCCATGCTTTGATATATTTGATTGGTCAAGTATGAATGCTAGGCTGGCACATACTACTATTTACCATTAAATTTTATCCCATATTTTCCACCTAAAAACTAAAAAGCCAAGAAAAATTTTATGGTGTATGTTTGATTTCAGATAGTTTTAATCTTAATTTTGTTGTATATACAATGTAATTGTTTAAAACATATTGTAAAATTTTTGAAAAATTTTAAAAAATTTGAGCAAAAACTAAGGTTCAAACAATCTAATGCACACATGTCTCTTTTATTTTATACGCATGTGAAATTAATTGACAGTTAGAATCTTACTTTTTGTATTTTAAATTATTGGAATTTCTCAAAACATTGTAAAATGTTTTAAATAAAAAAAATACACAAAAGAGGTGCAGCATAGAAGCAACCAAAAACAAATATCTAAAACAATGCCAAATAAGTCCTTACTATTGTTGTTCTTGTTCATAACTTTCATTATTTATTTACTTATTTTTCTTTAGTGGATTCTTTTGAAAAAAAAACAAGATTCAATTCAAACAATTTATTGCAAGTGTGTGAAATACCCTAATAAAAATTTTCTCAAAATTTTGTAAGTATCTTAAATAATTATAATATAAAAGATTACAACTAATCAGATATCGATAGCGCGAAGGGGGTGCACCATAAAAACACCTAAAAACGAATATCTAAAACAATGCCAAATAAGTCCTTACTATTGTTGTTCTTGTTCATAACTTTCATTATTTCTTTACTTATTTTTCTTTAGTGGATTCTTTTGAAAAAAAACAAGATTCAATTCAAACAATTTATTGCAAGCGTGTGAAATACCCTAATAAAAATTTTCTCAAAATTTTGTAAGTATCTTAAATAATTATAATATAAAAGATTACAACTAATCAGATATCGATAGCGCGAAGGGGGTGCACCATAAAAACACCTAAAAACAATTATCCAAAACAATGCCAAATAAGTCCTTACTATTGTTGTTGATGTTGTTGTTCATAACTTTCATTATTAATTAATTTTTCTTTTGTGGATTCTTTTCAAGTATGGGGGTTGAGATATGGAAAGAAACTACTTGGTGGGTTCTCCACGCTACATAATAATTTAAAGGAAAGAGCATCATATTATTATGCATAGGATAATGACTCTCTTCTAAGTTTCTGGAGATTGGTATAATTGAATTGATGACTAAACCAGTAAAGGGTATCTTTTTTTTTTTCATGATTGGGACTGACCCAAATTCCCAAAACTGAATATGAATGTTCATCAATTATTTGTTTGATGTTTTTTTCTGGCTGTGGACAAGTTTCTTTCTCTGTTTGTTGTGTTTGTGTGTATATAATAATCTACATCTGTAAAGGAGTATACTTAAAAATTGTTATAATGATCTTCAATTAGGTCATCTCTATAAGACCCCATAAAGATTATTGGTTGAAAGTTGTAATTGACTTATTAGAGATCACCTCAACTAATGACTAATCTGAACACTTATTATTTTTTTTTTTTAAGTGAAAGTGGCTAAAAAAGAATTGTCCACTCAAGCTTTAATAACTTTGCTAAAAATAGATTTAAAAGATAATGAATTGATCATTTGGGTTTGTGTTGTTTTGTGGATTGGATAGGAAATAGGATAAGCTTTGATAAAGGTTGAACTTTTAATCAATGGTTCTAATTGGATAGGAACTTATTTTTTCTAAGTTGTAACTTACTCTAAAAAGGAAAAAAGAAATGAATCTTATCTAATGCTTTAAAAAGTAGAAATGGTCTCTCATGGGCTTTACTTAGTTGACTAGTAATAAGGTTTACATTAATTATAGGAGTAATTTCCATTACTTAAATTTAGAAGTTTTTGATAATTAATCAATTATTGGGCAATTTTCTAGTACTCCCATTGAAAAAAAATATATCGGTGTACTCTTTCGTATAAGATTATTTACAAATTATATTTTGAAATTTTTTTACACACAATTTTACGTAAAAGATAAACGTGCAACTTAATATTTCAACACTGTTTATGGTATTGTATATTATTCAGAATTTCTTGAAAAAAAAAACGTGTTTATTATAATTATAATGTACACAATAATATAAAAAAAATTCGTAATATAACTATTTGAGAGCCAAAAATATGTAGTAAGGAGTTTACTGACACTATCCATTTTAAATAAAACAGCTTAAAATTGTGGTAATTTATTTGTGGGTGTACTAAGTCTAAATATGGGCATTGTACTATGGATAAGAGAATCACTTCTCATTTACTAAAACGTGCTCTTTTCACATATCTAATTAATTAGATTACATTGTAACTAACTCCTTAAAAAAAAAAATTAAGTGAAATTCTAAGAAAGAGTATGGAAATTTCTTGTCAAAATTTTCATGACACTAGTTTTAAAAAGTTGAATATATAAAACGTAGGTTATTTAATTTTGTTGTTAACTATTGGGGTAGTGGTCTTCATTAATGAGCTTTAAATGCTAAGAAGACTAATGAGTGATGGTTCGTGAATTAAAATGTTTTATATGAGTAATTTGCGGCAAAACCCCCTCAACTATCAATTTATTTACAAAAAACTATCCAACCTCATATTTTAGTGGGAAAACCCTCAAAAGTACTGTTTCGTTTACATTTTAAGGTGTCGTCTATTCAGCCTCATTAAGTCTTAATTTTGCCCACGTGGCAATGACAAGTCACTAAAAAATTATCCTACGTGGCCATGTTTTACAAAATAAAATTAAAATAAAAACAAAAAATTTAAGAGTAATTTGCGGCAAAACTCCCCCGACTATCAATTTACTTGCAAAAAACCATCTAACCTTAAAGTTTTTTGGATGGTTTTTTGCAAGTAAATTGATAGTTGGGGGAGTTTTGCCGCAAATTACTCTTAAAGTTTTATTTTTATTTTGTAAAATATGGCCACATAGGATAATTTTTTAGTGACTTGTCATTGCCACGTGGACAAAATTAGAACTTAACGAGGCTGGACAGATTACACCTTAAAAATGTAAACGGAACAGTACTTTGGAGGGTTTTCCCACCAAAATATGAGGTTGGATGGTTTTTTGCAAGTAAATTGATAGTTGGGGGGATTTTGCCGCAAATTACTCTATTATTATTAGAGTAAAGAAATTAAAGGTTGGTTTGGTATACTTATATGAAGTTGTATGATATAAATATATCATATTTTTGTAAATACTTTATGAAATTTTTATTTATATTAAAATATTATGTGTATGCATACATAAGTCAATTCAAAATATAATACTATTTACTAAACGAACCGCAAAGGTATTGTTATTGGGCAATAGTGATAGACAAAGGTGGTGTCTTATAAATAATTAATGATATTGTACAATAGGCTAATTATAATTTTTATCAACAAATTTTGATATGTATTAAATCATACTCTTGGAGCTTTTTAAGCTGTTAAAAATTACCACCAAACTATTTAGATTGTTGGAACAAAGAATTTTTGTCCAATTTTATTCAATTTTATTAGCGTGACGTGACAGTTGTTCATGTATTAAATAGTATCTCTAAACTTTAATATCTATCAAATCGTTTCCACTGAATTTTGACATGTATCGAATTGTGTCCCCCTAAATTTTCATCAATGTTAGGTTTCTATTAGTAAAATTAGACAAAAGTTCATGAACCTAACAATCTTAATAGTTTGAAAAAAATTTAACAGTCTAAAAAATTCAATGGACATGATGTAATACATATTAAAATTTAGGTGATAAAAATTTTAATTAGCCTTTATAATAATTATTAGATTAAAATTATGTGAGATTTTAATTGCTTAAATAACAACTATGGATATTTTTAGCATTTGTCATAAATTAAATATACTATAAATTTTGGCATCATATTTGTATTTGGGTTTTTAGTTTATTTTACTAAATTTATACTCTTTGTGGAGGGAAGATGTACACGTATTAATATTTAGTACTATTGATCAAGAGAATTTATTAAGGTGGTGTGTAGAGATATTATTGAATTAATTATTATTATTATATTATTTAAGAAAAAGTAGAAAAAGAATGAGTAATTCATTTGTAAAATAATGCATCATGAAAATAATAATAAAATAATATATAAAATAATAAAATTTTGTCAAGTCAATACTACATAGGAAGACTTAAATAAAAATAGAATGATTCTAAATAAGTGGATGTTTGGTATGGACTATGGAGTAATATTAGTATCTGAAAAAGGGTCTCAAAACAATACATTGTTTCTTACAAGTTTTAGTTTTTTTTTTATTCTTAAAAAAGAAAAAGAAAATATATAAGATTTTTTTTTAATTCTTAGAAAGGAAAAAAGAAATGGGAAGATGTACATTTTCCCCTCCAAAGGGATAAAAATCATATAAACATGTTTAATTTTAAAAGTAAAAATGAAAAGTTACAACATTTTCATGCACAACCTAACATTGTCATGACTCATAAATCTAACACTACTATATTGTTCCAAATAATCACATTAGAGCACTTCTAATAATTTTTTTTATCCTTTAAAATATATTATTAAAATTTTATTTTACTTAAATAAAAATATGATAAAATTTTTTATTTTTTATTTTAAGCCCCAAAGAATATGGACCCTAAGCACCACGGGCGTAGTCTGCTTATACCGGTCTTGTTAATACTTTGAGAGGAACTTTTAACAGTGTTAAAACTAAGAGCATTGCTATTAGACACTAATGGTGCCTAACACCTTCTCGACATGTCGCGTTGCAATTAGCTAGCGATACTCCTTAAAAATTATTATATTAAATTATACGGGACTCGATACTTAGTTAGATATTGACAAGTAGGAGGGTGCTAAATACTACTGGTACCTTTTAACATTTCTCTAAAATTAATTTGAGAGATAAAAACCTTAATTAGCTAAGTAATTATATTATAATTAAAGTAAAGAAAAGAGGATAAGGTTGAAGTTGAAGAGAGATGAATAGTTACGGCATGGGATCATAATATTAGTGACCATCAACAACGACTCTCACACTACTCACTACCTTCCTTCTTATTTGCCCTTTTCTATTTATTTATTTTTAATATTTTAAATTGAAGATCCATTGTCAAAAACACGTGTCATTATTGTATTTTTAAACCAAAAAATGTAAACAATAAAAAGACTATAATGAACCAATTTAGCCAGCCGCCATCTTTTTTTTTTTTTCATCTTTGCTAACTATAATATAAGAGGATCAAGTGGTGCAGATTTTTTTCCTACCTCTTCGGCCATTTTAATAAGAATAATTAACTTTTTTAGTCCCTCTACTTATGACACTATACTATGATGCCCCTTAATTTATAAGTGTAGTTAAAAATACCCCCTAAAATATATCAGTTGGAATAGTATAATCCTTCTATCTAATTCTGTTAAAATTGACTAAAGTTGACTGTTAAATTAATAATGTGGCATTATACATAGATAGTAGTTGAAAAATTATATACCATTAGGAAAATAAATTACAAGTCATAAAAATTACAATCACAGGAAAAAAAAAGAAAAATAACATCCCAAAAAATAGAATATCATTACCTTAATTTTCCAAAAATCCCATGTTCTTTCTAGTGATATCCATCTCTTCAAATACTGTAGAATCCTAATTTTACACCTTTTTCTAATTTCAACGGCTAAAAAACGATTGGAATTATTTTAATAAAATTATTTTTATTAATTTTTTTTAAAAGGTTATGAAATCATTTTTTAATCATCTTTCATTGTCAGTTATTATGCCACCTCATAGTCAATTTTCCCTCTAAAAAGAGATGAAATTACTACTCTATCCTTTGTTATAATACCACATCATCAATACAAACAGTATTTTTAAACAAAATAAACAGAAGGACTAAATGTATGCATATAAAATTATACAAGGACTATTTGTAACAAGCTGAATAGATTAAGGGGCATAATAGTATATTGTCATAAGTACAGGGGGTAAAAAAGATAATTATTCTTTTAATAATTTTAGGGATTATGTGTCAATTATAGAGATTTTATACCTCAGTGTATTTTAATTGAGTCATCAATAGATAACACCACGTACAACAAGCTAGCTTTCAGAAGGGCAAATCCTTTAATCCATTTCGGGAGGAACCGTGTAGTGAGTTTGGAACCTTTGACCTAAATGGAAAAAGATACCAATAAAAAATATTCCTACGACGCCATCTTTTTTTTTTCACTCCCCTACATAACCACCACATTTCTTATTTATTTTTCTTATTTTTATTAAAATAATTTGTGACGTAAATATTTATATTTAACTTTCAGTTGTAGATAAATACTTAAGTTAAATTTTTGACGATATTAATAAATAATTATATTTTTAGAACTTCTGTAAATGTCTAGTCGTTAAGTGTCAAGTTATTATCTACGCTTCATTTTCTTATTGGTATATTTAATTTAACTTTAAATAAAAATAAAAATTTAATAATCTGAATTAATCAAGGACTACCATGTGGGCATTGACTTGACAGATTATGTATCTACAAAAGTTTTAGATTTATAATATAGGTATTATTACCGTAAAAATTTAAACTTAAATATTTATCCATAACCAAAATTAAATTTAAGTATTTATATTACAAATTACTCACATTATTATTAATTTATTAACAACACATATTTTATTAAAAATAAATAAATAAAAAATCAAATGTATGTACACACAACACTATTCTATGTGACCCATCACTACTAAAAGTACTACTACACTTTGGAATCAAAACTTTTTGAAACTTAGGACAAATAATAATAGTGCTACCCAAAAGAAAAGATGAACGAGCCAATTGTAAAGTTATTAAATTACTATTTGGTTTTGTATTTGTTTCTTTTTGTTTTTGACAAATACTAACACCAATTTATATTGAAACAAGGAGATGTATTATCTTCATTCTCTTATTATAGTCTTTTAGTTAATTTTCATATGCCTAAAAATATATATCGAAATATTTTTTATTCAATTTTTTTTTTTCATGACGATGTTTATTATAGTTACAATATTATTCTTATAAATTTTTAAAAAATTTCAAATAGCTTACAGTATCGAAAAATAGATTTAAAATTTTTTAAATACGCGTAATAAATTAAAATATTAGTAATTTTATTTTTAGCATTATAAATTATTAGAATTTTTTAAAAAATTTAATATTTTTTTTGAAAAATTAAGAGTGTCCTCTTTTGGCAAAGGGAAAAATTAAATGTATATAAAATTCTAAATTATATATGGTACCCATAATAAGTTTTAAAATAATTTACTTCACGAGTGCTTATAAAATAGACATGAAAATACATTGTTTCGTATTGTTAATATAGTAAATATAAAAAACAAAAATTGAATTATAATTTCTCCAAATATAAAAAACGAAAATGATTCTACCAAAGGATGCCCTACTAATTTTTTTTCTTTCCAAAATTAGATTATTATTTGTTTGAAATTTCTTATACTTATTTTCATTTTCAAAATGAGGGACCATGGCCAATCCTAGTCCCCTACCTATGTCATTAATTGCTACTCTCCTTTTCCATGCTTTCTTTCAAGTGTTATTTTATGACTATTACACTTCTTTTTTCTTTCTTTATAATTTATTATATTTTATGTTGTCATATATCTATTCTATTATACTATTACTAGTATTAGATAGCATCTCATTTAAATAAAATATGAAAAACAATATAATTTGATATATATATATATAGGATAATGCTATGGTAGGACCTAGTAAAAGTTCCCTACCGGTAGGAAACTTTTTTTCTAACCGTTGATTTTAGATCTTGTGGTTATTATGAAGTAAGGTATATACTCTTACTATAGGACTGCTTATATACAATTAAAACTTTATACATATTATAATAATATTTTAATAATATATTTATTTTAAAAAATAAAATAATATTAATAATTAAAAAATTATTAATTTTTATTTTTTAATTATTATTATTATTATTTTCTAAAATTAATTTAAATTATTTTTATATAGATATTTATTTTCAAAAATTCTTCTGATATCGGATAGCTTGAATAATTTTATATGCTCTTTAATTGGAACCGTACCAACTTGTTTCTCTTAAACTCAATTTTTTTGGCAGAAAAAATAATATCAAACCGAATTAATTAATTTTTTTTATAAGTGACGTCTCAAAAGAGCAGCCAAATAAAAAAATAAAAACCACTGAAAAAACAGTCAATAACACCAGAATCACACACAGCCTAAAAGAAAAACAAAGAAAAGACTAGGTGTAAACATAAAAAATAAAAAAAAAAAAAAAAAAAAAAACCATTAGTAAATTATGAAAAGCCAAAAAAATAAGAAGCCAAAAAAATGAGTTTAGAAAAAATAATTCTTTTTTGAAAATAAATACCAATATAAAAATAATTCAAAATAACTTTTAAAAAAAATAATTCAAAATAACTTTTAAAAAAATAATTCAAAATAAAAATTAATAAAATTTTTAGTTATTAATATTATTTTTTTAAAAAAATAAATATAATTAAATATTATTATAATATGTATAAAGTTTTAATCGTATACAAGCAGTCTTATCGTAAGAGTATACACCTTACATCATAATAACCACATGATCTAAAATCAATGGTCAAAAAAAGTTCCCTACCGGTAGGGAACTTTTGTTAGGTCCTACCATAGTCTTGCCCTATATATATATTCAAAAAGTTATTAATAAACTTATAAATAATTTTGAAGTTTGCTACTTTTGATCTCTATAAGACACTTTTAATTTCAAGTTATTGAATTATTTAACAATGTATATATATATATTTTTTTAAATATTATGCTCAAGTCTTAATATTGCATCTTAAATTATTTAGTATTGTTATTAAGTATTAGCGATATGTAAAACTATTGACTCAAATGATAAGTAATTTTTATAATAATTAGGCTAATTAGTAATTTTTCTCCCTGAACTTTGACATGTACTAAATCGTGCCCCCTGAACTTTTTTTGCCGTTAAAAATTCCCCTCGAACTATTGAGATTGTTAAATTTAAGGACTTTTGTCTAATTTTAGTAAAAAAATTCTAACATGGATGAAAGTTCAAGGGACATGATTTAGTACATATCAAAGTTTGAGGGGCATGATTTGGTAGATATCAAAGTCTGGGGAGCATGGTTTAGTACATAAACAATCACTGAAACAGTAAAATTGAATGAAATTAGACAAAAGTCCTTAAATTTAACAATCTTAATAGTTCGGGGGGAATTTTTAACAGTCAAAAAAGTTCAGGGGGCACGATTTACTACATGTCAAAGTTCAGGGGGAAAAATTACTAATTAGCCTAATAATTATTAAATTAAAATATATAAAACTCAAATACATAATTACACAAATAAAGATATAATACTTCATAATGATGCTATTAAAGTACACCTTTTAACACTCATTTAAGAGTATCTCTAATGATAAAACTTTAGAGATTACTTAGTGAGGTGGACATATTATGTGGCAAAATATTGAGATACTATACCATTGGAGAAAAAATAATGTCATTCTATAAATTTATATGAATGCTATTCATTTTTTTTTTAAATAAAAAATTGAAGCTAAAAAATTATTGTAGCTAAAAATTAGGATATATATTAAATAATAATATGTGAGATCATAATTATAGTATTTTTAAATAGTATAATACATTGAAGTATTTTTAGAAGTAAGAGTGGCAAAATGATATGAAAAAAAGATAAAATAAAATATTACATTTTTAGATGATTTATAAATTTTTAGCATACTTAAGATGCTACTATTGGAGATGCTCTAAGGGCTCAGTTTGATAGGCCGTAAGGATCGTATTGTATTAAATAACAACTAACACTATGTTTGAATAAAATTTTGTATTGTATTAATTATTATAACCATAAATTTTAATGTAATATGAATCATATTTTTTGCATGCTAAATATGAATTATATTATTTACTACATAACAAATAATTTGTATTAAAATATTTAGAAAAGGGTCTGGGCTCTAGACCTTGATCTCGGACCCGAATCTCGAACATGGACCTTGACACAGATCGAAGATCGGGTCTGGAGTTAGGATCAAGTTATGAGATAGTATAATTTTACATAAACTTTTAATAAAGTTAATACCAAATACCAAAGTTAATACCAAATATTAATATAATACATTACAATTTAATATTATATTATACAGTATAATACAATACATTATACAATACAATGTACTAAATAAGCTTAAATTATTTATTATTTAATACTTTACATTATAATTTAACATAATACTATACAGTACACAACAACACGGTGTAACAAATGAGCTTAAATCATTTATATCCACACTAAAACCCAAATATAACAATTACCTTATTTAACATCAATTTATTTTAAACTAGGACCTCAATATGTCCAATCCAAAAAAATGATTCCTTCCAAATTTGTAAGTACCATCACATAATAAAATCATCAACCAAATCCAAGCCCTATATCCACATTTTTTCCTCTCTTCAATTATGCCTTTCCTTCCACACATATCTTTTTTTTTTTTTTGAGATAATCCTTCCACACATATCTAACTCATGATAACAATTACAATAATAATAATTAATATAATAATTATACATTTATAAATAATTTTTCTTTCTTTCTTTTTTTATTTTTTATTTTTTATTTTTTTTATTTTGGCTTTTTCATCCCCCTTAGTCTAAGACCTAATCTAACTTTTTTTGTTGTTGTTTTTTCCGAATAACGACAAAATTCCACAACCATAAAAGGAGTTCCCAACTTCCTCTTCTAAAATTTCAATCCTCTTTTCTTTCATTAAATTCTATCTTTGTGAGAGAAAATATTTTTTTATCTTTCCTTCTTCATTTTCATTTTTTTTTTTCAATTAAAAATTTTCCAAAAAAAAAAAAATGAAGAACCCACAATCAAATCTTCCACCAGGGTTTAGATTCCACCCAACAGATGAAGAACTCATTCTTCATTACCTAAGAAAAAGAATAAATTCAACACCTTTACCAGTTTCCATAATTGCTGAGGTTGATATTTACAAGTTTGATCCATGGCAATTACCAGGTTAGTTGGTCAAAAAAAAAAATCAAAACTTTATTATAACATATATATAACATAGTATATTATAACTAAATTAACTAACTTTTTCCTTTTGTTATTGTTATTGTTATTCAGAAAAGGCTTTGTTTGGAGAGAAAGAATGGTACTTTTTTAGTCCAAGAGATAGAAAATACCCAAATGGAGCTAGGCCAAATAGGGCAGCTGCATCTGGGTATTGGAAAGCCACAGGGACTGATAAAACTATAATCTCTTCTTCTTTATGTTCTTCTTCTTCATATCATCAAAATATTGGTGTTAAAAAAGCTCTTGTGTTCTATAAAGGAAGGCCTCCAAAGGGTGTTAAGACCAATTGGATTATGCATGAATATCGTCTAGCTGAATCTCCAACCTATGCTTATAATTCCAAACTCAACAACATAAACAAGGTTAAAGATTCTTCTATGAGGGTGAGTGACACGTGTCAATTAAAGATTGGTTTTTTATTAGTTTATGTCAATTGGGTCAATTTATTTTTATCAAAGATTGAGACTTTTTATTCTTATCATGAATAGTATATAATATATAGTCATGCGCATATAACTCCAAACTCATCAATAACAACAATAACAAGCTAAATAGAAATGCTGAATATAATTGGTGTAGTATTTGTTTATGGGTGATATTTTTATTAGTGTAATTAATTAATTATGGAGTTTTATATAATTTAATTTAATAATTTTTAAAAAATATGGTCACAAAGTAATATTCTAAATTTGAGGGTGATTAACACGTGTCACAGTTAAAGATTGGATTTTTATTAGTTTATGTCAATTGGGTCAATTTATTTTTATTAAAGATTGAAACTTTCTTATCAAGAATAGTATATATACTCTGTTCATTTTTGAAGACTTTTTTTTTTTTTTTGTTGTTGTAGTTGGACGATTGGGTACTTTGTCGTATCTACAAAAAAACAAATGTAGTACAACAACAACATCATCAAACGACAACAACTATGGCAAGTGATTATCTTAATCATCATCATCAAGAAGAAGAAGAAGAACAACAACAACAATTTATCCAAGAAGCCCTTTTGTCATCTTCTTCACCATCATGCTTGAAAGGGGACCAAGAAAAGTACTACTCCATTATCAAGCCTCAAAAATCTTCTTCATTCTCAAACTTGTTGGATTACTCTATACTAAGTAGTTTATTATCAGATTGTCCAAATAATAACAACTCATCATCAATTGGGTTTGGTGTTAATGATGATTATGATAATAATCACTACAACAACTCAATGATTAGTAATATTCAAGACCAAAATCAACAACAAAGTTTCTTCAATAATAGTGTTACTAACACTCCTACTGATTCATTTACCGGTAATTACATGGTTCAGCGAAATTGTCATAATAATAATAACAATAATAATAAGCTTCCTCAGCTTGAGCAGCTACCACTACCGCCGCCACCAATAAGTGTCGAAAATCATCGATTTAAGCGCCAAAGATCGAGCTCGGATGAATTGATGCAATGCCCACCACAACCACCATCAAAAAAATGCATGGTGAACAATAATTGTTGCAATAATGTTCAATCATCAGCTGAGTACAATTATATGAATCAGTACTTGTTGTTGAATAATCAGCAATTGTTTTTGAGCCCTGAGCTTCAATTTCAAGGATAAGACAATAATTAGGAATAAGAACACACAAGATTAAGAAAAATATTGATGAGAAGAAGGGTAAGTAGGGACATGTTTGTTGTTGTTGTGAGATTTTTATGTTGTTAGAAAGAGGAATGTTTGGATAGGAAATATTTTGGTAAAAAAGGGTGTTAATTTAATATATTAGATTAAAATATGAAAGATCATTACTCATCAAGTAGAATTGTACTATATATAGTTTCAAATGATTTTATTAGAGATTGATTTTACACTTTTGCTCATATATTATATATTGCTACCATTTATTATTAAAAAGAATTAGTTTAGTTATTTTTTAATTAAATTAAAAGTCATTTTTTCTTTGGTTATTAAACTTTGTTTAATTAATTTGTTGGGATATTAACCCCAAAGTACGTCTCGCATTGAGAAAATGAGTAATAGTAGTTATCTTGAATATAAAATATTTCACTACTTTATTAGTATTAAATTTTTTAGAAAAGTTTCTAAAAAACAAAATGGTAAGACTTAAATCCAAAAGAGATAATATCATATTTGTGTGGAACTCAAAATGAAGTGGAAGAAGGGCCCAACATAATCAAATAGTGAAAAATCCAAAAAAAAAAAAAAAAAAAAAAAAACACTTACTTTAAGTAAAGTTGTTTACTTTTAAAAACAAGACTGCATGTCATACGTATAGTTTTTTAAGAACAACGTTTGTTTTTTTTGTCTTGTAAATTACCATGATACCATTCAATCTTGTTTACGATCAAAACAATAATAGAGTCACACACATATATATATATATATATATATATATAAAGAGAATTGCTAAAATATATTTTTGGTGTTTAGTATTTTGTTTAGTATCATTATTATTGGTATAATTATGTATTGGGTTACATATAACAAAAGAAAATAATTTTTAAAAAATATTACTAATTAAGTAATCGTAAGACAATACCTATACAAAAATATTAAATACTACTAGTGTTTAATAAAAATACTCGTATAAAAATTATTATATTTAGAGGTACAAAAATTACCAATGGTTGTGATTGGCCTTGGAGTTGGTTGTTAAGGGTTATATCATTTAGGTTATGTATTACTTATTATTACTACAAAGTTTGATTAGATGTATTTTAAATATTTGACTATATATTATTATTATTACAAGTTTGATTATAGATGTATTTATTAATGAGGATGATTATTATTATTATATATTCTTCAATTGTTTTATGTATGTATTAAGAGAAAGTTTTGTAATATCTTCTTTTGTTAGTGGTTACACTAACATATAAGTGATTGATTTTGATTTTGAATATCTGAAATTAATTAGTCTTATCACTAAAAGCTTGCATAACTTAGATTCTTCAATACTCAAATTTATTTATAACACAATTATTAATTTCAGATATATTGGCCGGTGGCAAGAAATTAATTGAAATATTAAGCTGTCATGTTGAAAATACTATTATGAGTTAGAAAATATAATATTTAATTAGTTCTATAAGAAACATTACTAGAAAGTAAAGAATATTTAACAAAAATAATTATCTTTTTCATAATAATTTTTTATACAAAATACATAATTTTAATAAGGGATTTTTTCATTTTTACACTTTAAACCAGTTTTTTTTTTTTTTTTGCATTTTTACGGAATTATACATAGAAATCCCTATTGCAACTAGCGTTGTAACTCAAATTGTAACAAAAAATCGTATATAAATCCCTATTGCAACTAACGCTGTAACCACTTTAGAAACCCAAACTGTAAATTTGAAAAAAACAATTAAAAAACAGTATATAGAGTAATTCTCCTTTTAATAATAATCATACAAATTTATGAAATAATTAGTAATGTTTTAATAAGGTATGAATAAATTGTGCATTTATATATTTATATATTTGATAAAATTAACCTAATATAGTATTTATTCAATTATTAAAATTTTAATATGAAACTGAATAAAAATTTTGAAGTGGCATCATTTAGTGGTGTAGGAATTTTGCCTATTTTGCCCTACACACAATAGAAACAAATCAAGCATTACCCAAGGTCAAAACTGACCTTTCACCCTTAGTCAAACCTCAGTTGACTCGAATAGTTATAGGGCTAAACGACAAGCATCAACCCCAAACGACAAGTCGTTTATGCTTAACCCTAATTAAAAACATTACCCTCTAGAACCAATTCATTCACACACACTCTTAGCCAAAGATCGAAACCCTAGCAGAGCTTCGAGTTTCTTGAGAGTAAGACTGCATACAACCCAAAAAATCCCAATCAAACCTTTCCATATCAAAAATAAACCCTAGATTCATACACAAACAGATAAACACAATAGTAAGAGCAAAAGAAAAAAATTAGAAAGAGTGCACCAAGATTTATAGAGGTTCCCCAAATATTGTTGGGTACATCCTCTTAGAGCTCGCCTCAGAAAAGCTCTTTTCCACTAGTAGATTTTCAAGATAAAAAAGTTACAAAGTAGGATTCCAAATCACAGGTACGATTGGTAATCCATTTTATATTACAGTGTTTATTTTCTCTCTCTTTCTCTGCTAATTTCTTCTTCTTCTTTTTCTGTGTATGTCTCCTATTGGTTTGGATCTCTGAGCCCTAAACCTAGGGCTCCAAGACTTAACCTCTGTAAATCTATTCCTCTCCAAATTTTTTGATATGATCTCTATTTTTCAGTTTGGTTTGCATGTATTTATAGCTGTAGGGTAGAAGAGAAAGCTGGGAGTTAGTTGCAACAGTTTTAACAAACTTTGCAACTAACTACTAGTTCTGTCACAGTAGGTTGTTAGAGGCCGAAGGCCACTTAGGTTTAATGCTTTGTATTTCTTGTTAAACAATGCTGATCTGGACAGTACATGTGGAGATTTATTTCAACAAGTGGTATTACTTACTTCTCTCCTCACAAAAAAAGATTTTAAATTTGAATTGACTTTCTTAGCCGTATTGCAAGGATGTTGCCAAATGACAAGTTTGATTTGTTTTGTTGTATTTGGTCTTGCAGGCTTTGTATATGCATAATTGTGCATTGTATTATTCTTTTGTTCCTTCGATGGAACAAGCTCTGGATTGGGTTACTGATTACTTACATGAGTTTTGGAATAAAAATTACGGGGGCGTTTGGTTGTGAATAAATCAAAATGTGGGTGCCAGGTGGAAACCTTCGAGGATTAACAAGGGGACGATTAATATTGATATTGCTGTCGGTCAGACTGATAGTTGTCGTAGTATTGGTGGGGTGGTTAAAAATCATTTGGGGGTGATCACTGCAGCATAAGGTATTTTGTTGAATGCTCTTCTTTCCTATTGTTGTTGAGTTGCTAGCTATTAAACATGAGATTGAGTTGGCTGGTTTATTATCTTTGGACCAATGCAAGATTAGATTTCTTCTGATTGTAGTATGGTTGTTGCCATGTTGTAAAGGCCAACTGAGTTTTGTGGGGAATGAGATTTACTTATTGTGGATATACATCGAATTGATTGGAAAATATGATATCATCTATGTATCTTTACCACGTTCTATTTTGTAATATTTGTCACTATATATAATCTATTTATTTTTATGTCCTCTAATTATTCAGTATGTGTGTCAAGTTTTATCAAGTGTGACATGTAAAATGCTCATGTGGATGCAAATCTGTTAATTTTACTTAATATTTTGTACGTATTTTTAATACTGAATTAATTTTTAATTTGATTTTTTAAAAATACATGTTATAAATTTTTAATTATTTTATTTTAAATTACGTGATAATAGTCTAAACATCTATCACCATTTTATTTGAAAAAATAATTTTATAAGGGTCGATCCAATTTAATTACAAGTGACTATTCCAATTAAAACCAACCATCAAACATTGATTATTCAATTGTAATCGAATCAGATTGAACGTTATTTGCATACATGACAATTAAGATTAAAATTTGACTTTTTTTTCTAGAGTAGATGGGATGATTAAAATTAATTAGATCGAATGGTAAAATCTAAAATTAAATATACAATTGGATCGAATTTGAATACACTTAAAAACATTAAATGTGATTTTATAATACTGAATAATTTGACATAATAATCTATAAATCATAATTCGAGACATAAATCTAAGTATAGCCTTTTGCTAAAGACCCAAAACAAAATATATAGGGAAAAAAATGAGCAGTAGTGACATAAATGGAATAAGAATACGCCAATATTTTTCGACCACGAAGGATCGACTAAATAAATCTAAATGAACTAATTTCAGCAAATTCTCTCAATGGTAATTAAAGAAGAAAAAAAAATGAGACTAACTACAAATCTCCAATTATTTGATATCTATATACCAAAATCAAATTCCGAATCCAATTTTATACCAAAATATTATGAGGCTGACCTCCGGGGCAGTGTGTTGCTCGGGGGAAGATGATGCTCAACTTTGCGTTAGCTGCTGATCGTGTCATCCTTTCGCCAATTATGTTCATGATGATACCGCCTCTATGGCGCTGCCTAGAGGCCAAGCTGCTTCGACGAAGTCATTGTTGTATTTAACTTGTTTCACCAATGTAATCTCGTGCCATGGATCCAGACCTGTTTTAATGATGAAAGTAATAAATACCTAACGAATTCAAATATGACAGAATACAGATTGGATGATTCAAACCGAGAAATAAACTCACCGAAACCATCGACAAGCAAGCTGTACTGGTAAACGAGGTCCATGCAAATGTATGGCAAGTTAGACTCGTCGACTCGTGGATATAAAGCTTTTGCGTCTTTGAGTTTAGTTTGACAAGCTCGCTTAGCTACGTCTTCAAAATCTGAAGGACGAACCCTAGCAACATTGTCACTGGGTTTGACCAAACCAGCCTGAATGTGTTCAAATGTGTTTATTAGACCAAACTTTCTAAACATGGTTAACGAAATTATTGCTCTCCACTATGGGCAAAATAAATAGAAAATACCTCAGCAGCCCTGTCGAAGAAAAATGAAGCAACGAAAAGATTCCTTTGGCCATCCCCTCCTCCGCCATTCCAAACCCCACCGAATGTGCATTTCATGTGTGAACACGTGTCTCTTATTCTAAGAGCCTTTCCAGTTATTGTCTTGCACTCATCAAGGCTTGAGCCAGATGAGGGAGCTGAAGCCTTGTAGGATTGCCCTCCATATTTTAAAGACCCTGGAAATAAAAATATTATCTTGACAAATTGTAATGAAAATGAAAAATACAATATAACAAAACCAAGAGATTCAACTGTATAGTTAGGTCCATGATGAAAAACTGCTGAAACTTTGATAAAATGGCAATGATGTTTATTATTGGGGGGATTTGAATGGCATACCGGAAACAAATTCTATAAGCAAATCAAGACATTATAAACTGAAATTTCTTGACTCCTTCAATGATGAAGAGGAAAACCTCTCAAAAAAGGTTTTTATCTTGTGGAAAAGCAGTAAATGATTTATTTAACATGAGATGAGCAACAGAATGACATTAAAGGAATAAAACAACTTTAGTTAGTATAGAAATTATGGAAGATGACATACCATCGTAGCCGCCCAAAATGCAAGGGTTTTCAGAATCTCCAGAAACCTTCAAAATCTCTGCTCGAGCTGCTAATAAGCCATAACGCAAGTAACTGTACAAGAAATGTAAAGACAAAAAATTAAACTTACTAAGAGAACTAAAATTATGAGAGATGGAGGTAAGATATCTAAAAGCATCAGGAGTACAAAATCATGACATATTTTATAACTGTGGGAAAAAAACACTAACCTGTGAACATAGAGGTAATATTTTCTGCCTTTAAGATACATTTCCTTCACATATGTGTCCTCTCCCTCTGTTGGTTTTGGTGCCTTAGCAGCAGCTGCTTCGGAGATAGCATAAGCCATTTGAACCGATCCACCTCCAAGGTCCACAACTCCAACTGTATTTCCATATTTCTTCCCCAAATTGCCAAGCAAGAAATTTATTGTGACCTGTCAAACAAGAAGATACCTTATGTTATACATCAAAGTTTTAACTCCAAGAAGGATAATGTAAATCATATCAATCCATGTTTTGTGCAGATTTGCAGTCCCATACTGTCCACATAGCCAGCTATGAAAGAGAACCATTAAGACCCTTGTTGGCAATGCACTTCATTAATCAAGATTTTGGTATCTCACTAAAATGTTAAATGTTGATTCTTGGGAGGTGTTGGATTATTATTACCCAGATAGTAAAGGACTCTTCAAGAGACCATTTTTTCTAAATCTACTACTTTTGCTTTCATTTTTGTTAAAGCCTATATTTGTTTTCAGCCAATGGATAATATTCTTTTGAGATTCAAGCACCTAAAGTGAAAGTTAGTCTCTGGTTAAGCAGATACATTCGATACAGTAACAATGAAATAGAGGATTATAAATCAGCTGATTCTTGATTAGCATCTTTTTTAATTATTTACATACGGTAACTGTTCACATAAATCACATCAACAATTCACCAGTATTACCTTATACCAACTAACTAGTCACTAACCCAATCTTGGGGGCAAGAGGCAAAAAATGTTTTAAAAAACATGGATCTTTTATTCCCTTCTCCAAACTCATTGGCACTTTCTTAACGTTCAATGCCATAATGCCAAGTACCAAAATAGAGTTCTACCTTCATCTCAAAAAAAAAAACCTCTGTACTATAATTTAAGTTCCAGTAATCTCTAATCCTCACCTTGTTAAAAAAAGAAAGAAAAAGAATTGCCTCTCTCTTTTTTTCTTAATGCATATAAAACAAAAGAAAGCAATAAGTGTACATGTCAAACTCGTGCAAATAACACAAGTGTTGGTGAAAAAAATCCATAAGTAAACCACATAGGAAATAGATAAATCGTACCCATTGATAGGATCCTTCTTGAGTTCCATCAATAACAGACACTGCATTTGGCTCAAGTTTGAAACTGCTTCTCTCTCTCAGTAAATCCCTAACCTTAGAAAACAAGGTTGATGTATTAGCAATGGAAAAACCAGTAGAACACATAGTAAACTACACAATCAATAAAGATAAGCAGACAAATAAGAACAAGGAGCAGAAATTACTTCTTGCAAAATGCGTTCAGACGTATCTCCAGGCAAAGATCTCAAGCCAGCAGTTGCCTGCATTTCAGTGAAAAATCTCGTAAGTATTCAAATGTGGAAAACATAACATAAATTCCATTATGGATTAGTAGTCATAGAACTTACCCCAACTCGAACTGGAGTGGAAGAACGCAGCTTTTTGGGAACTGCCTCTTGTGCTTTATCAAGAAGACCAATCAAAGATTCGGCAGCAGAACGAGGATTATCAGCATATGCACTTAGTCCTGGTTTAATCTGCATTTGAGAAATTTACTATATAAATATTTTAAAAACATAAATTCTAATTTCCAAACAACAATAATAATACTAACAAAGAAAGACCTGTAAGAAAAGCTCGAGATTGCCACCAATGGGGACCAGATCAAGGTTTCCATCAAAATTAAATACGTGAACGCGACTACCTGAGCTACCAGCATCAAAAATAACGGCATAAGAAGCCTTGGATCTAAGTGCTGTAGGCGAAACCTTGCGATTAGCAATGGAGTATTCAGAACGCGTAGGCATCACGTAAACAATAAACGTAACGAGAAGCAAAGGCACAGAAATGAGCAACAAAATCCCTCTGTACCTCTGGATCTTATCCCCTATAGAATCATGACCCAGAGGCCGACCTCCACCAGGACGCTTCGACATTTTCTCCGATTCAAAAAAGCCCTGACTATGATGATTATGAAGATGATGATCTTGATCTGACGGCGGAGAATTCGTCTGACCTTCTAGAAGCTCAGCAGATGACGGCGATCGATACCGGATCTGACCGTTGGTGGCCGCAGGCGGACCCTTCTGCTTCCCTTCCTGTACGGTCTCCAGCTCTCTCCTTCGTTAATTTCCGGCTTACGCCTTTATTATAGAATCTAATTCTTCAATTTCGAAAAACAATTTCATCAAATTTACGAAGCAATGTAGAGAGAATTATCGAAGAAAAAAAACAAGTCAAGTTTAGGAAATTTACGAACCAGATCTTGAGATAATTTCTACTCCGAGGAATAAACTGCCGCCGAGTTTCACTACACCGTCGCCGATTATTGCCGGCGGCGAACTGTTTGATCGGAATCGAGAATTGATTGTGAAAATGTAAGAATTTTCTGAGAGAGAGTGTCAGAGTCAGAATCAGACCCCCAAAAACTCCACATTCCAATATTTTCAGACAAAGTATTTATATATAGACAGAGATCTGTAGAAAAATGGGGGAAGAAATTCGGAACTTTTGGAGAAATAGTTCCAGTTTTGTAATTTCAATTTTTTTTGTGGCTCTTTATGTAAATTTGAGTTTATGTATTTTTCAAATGTTATTGCAATTTTGCCCCTGAATTATTTGTAAATTATAAAAGTAGTATGTTTTTTAAAAAAAAAATCTATAAAAGTACTATATGATTTTGATTTTTTTTTTATTTTTATTTATAAGAATCGAGTAAATTTAAATTCTAACAAAAAAATATTTTTAAATTTAATATTCAAAAATTTTAAGGGCGACTTTACACCATCTGCTCTTATATGAGTTGTTTCGGTAAATTATTTATTTGTGCATTTAAGAGAGTTTTTTACTCTATATATTTTTAAATGATGACATTAGTTGTAGCTATTTAAAAATTTCGAGTAATTTATAATGTTGAAAATAAAATTTACATATTTTATTACATGTACGATTATTTTTTTTATATGCGTGTTAAGTAATTTTTTAAATTTTGTTTTTGACACTATAAATTATATAAATTTTTTTAACAATTTATAAGTGATCTTAAATAATTACAACACGATTATGGAAAAATTAAATTAAAAAATTCTTTTGAATACCAAAAGATCTACTGGAATGATCCTTTAGGAAAAAATAGTTCAAGTACACAATTTAACATGATAATTGAAATCAAATTGATACTATATAATTTTTATTAATAATTTTAAATAAATTGATAGTTTGAATTTTTTTTAATCTATATCGAAAGATAATCTTGTATTAAAAAAATTATTTGACTAAAATAGAATTCAAATTTTTATATTTTACAAAATACAAGAATTTAAATTATCATTTAACAAAATATAATGCTTGCATATTTACGTTAAACACGTGACCAAATTACTATTTTCTTAATACAAAAATTATATTGCTACAAAATAAGCATATTCATGAATTTAATTTTAATTGTTTAGAAATAATTTAAAGACCCATTAAAAAAACAATTGAAGAACTATTTTGCTAATGAATAATAATACTAATATTTTTTATAAATAATAATAATAAGTAAAGGAGAAACTTTATTTTTTGATATTGCAAAAGGAGACAATTTGTTTTTCACAATATTTATATATTTAATATTTATCATTTTAAAGGGGTGTATTAAAAGCTTAATAACTAATCTAAACTCTGTTGAAGATTCTAAAAAGCTTGACAAAAATAATATTATTAAACTAAAAAAATGATCAAAATTAAAGTAATCTTCACTTTTTTATTTCCTTTTCTTCTTCTTTTGAGTACAAATTAATTAATATTCACTTTGATCTTTCTCCTTTTCTACTTTCTACGTTAAAATTTTGTTATTTAATTAAAAATAAAAATAATGAAAATAAACTTCTTATTTACGTTAATAAATAACTAGTGAACTAATTATTAATGATTAGTTCCTCACTTCATCTGATTAGCCATTTGATCATATGGAAATGTAAATCTAACGACAGACTAATTATTTAATTAATTATATGAGTGATGAACATGATTAAATATAATTAATTAATTATTATATATTTTTTTAAAAAAATATGATAATTAGCTAAGAGAGAGTAGCGGGTGTCATGTCCAGTGGACCTAAGCTAATTGGGGGTCTTGGCCAAAAAAATTTAAGGAGAATTATTCTATATATTATTTTTTTTTTTAATTTACTTGTTCGGGTAGTTTTTCTGTCGGTTTCTATGTGGGTTATTATGTGAATTTTTGTTGCGATTTAGGTTGCTCCGTTAGTTTAATTGAACCTTTTTTCATATTGAAAAATCATTTTTTTTTAATAGTATATAAAGGTAAAAATCTAAAATATGATAATAGTTGGGTCTTTCATATTAACAAAAATTTAAAATATAGCATTTTTAACAAATAAAAAAGGTAAAAATCTAAAATATGATAATAGTTGGGTCTTTCATGCTAACAAAAATATAACATTTCTAACAAATAAATTAAGTCTTTTTTTAGGAATAATTACATATAACACAATTTTTTGTAAAATTTTTACATTTAAATATTTTTTTTACATTTTTTTAATGTTCTATAAAAACAACACGAAAACAATAAAAAAAGTTACATAAAAGTAACAAAAAAATAACACCAAAACAATAACAAAAAATAACATACAAATAATAAAAAATCAACAGCAAATTAACAAAAGTACAACATAAAAATACATTCAAAGACCATTTTTTTGTAAATAAAATTATAAAAATCGTAAAAAATATTTAAATTCCGTACAACTGATATTTTGTAATTTTTTTTATTATTTTTGTATATTTGGGAAATAATCCCTTTTTTAAAAAAGAAAAAATGTGTTAGTTAGCATTAGTAAAAATCTAAAATATAAACTATTAAAAAATGTTTTTTTTTTTTTGGATTAAGGTAGAAGATCTTGGGCTACAGCCTAAATTACTCCACACTTGGGCTGGGCCTTGTCATATACTCTGGAGTGTTGGGTACCTTAGAGTTGTTCTTTAGATACTTACTTTCCTATAAATAATAATAAAAAAAAAAATGTAAGGCAAATGAGAGTGTCAAAGAGAGAAATTTGAAAATGGCTCTGAATAAATTTATTAGATTATTTATATGGGAATAGATGGTTACAATAATTGAGCAGTCTCTAATTAAATTAACTAACTCAAATACAAACCAATAATTAACATTAATTATTATTCAGAGCCCAAATTCTTCACATAATCACTAATTAGGTGTAGCCATGCTCATGCTCATCAAAGTTGAGATTTTGATGATGATGATGATGATGAGACAGCTTCTATGGCACTCCCTAGTGGCCATGCAGCTTCAACCCAACCATCTTGATATTTCACTTTCTTCACCAAAGTAATCTCTTCCCATGGCTTCAAACCTATATATATTATCACAAAACAACAATAACTTAATTTGTTAGTGTGTATGTGTTTGTAATTAAGAATTATTCTCTTATAATAAAGCACAAGTGATCCCATAATAGAGTTTTAATAATTGGATAAAATGTTTAGTGTGATTAATTCATCAAAAAAAGAAATTTGTGTTTGTGTATTTTGTTCCACATTGCTTATGTACGAGTAAAATACTGAGACTCTAACTTCTAAAAGAAATTTTTTAGAGAAAATTAAATCAAATAATAGCTATGTATTGAAATAAAACTTACCAAAACCATCAACAAGCAAGGAATACTGGTAAACAAGGTCCAAGCAAATATAAGGTAAATCAGACTTGTCTACACCTGGAAATACAGATGCAGCGTCTTCAAATTTAGTTTGGCAAGCAAGAGTAGCTGCATCTTTAAATTGTGCTGGATAAGCTTTGGCAACATGGTCACTCTTGTTGATAAAGCCAACCTAATTAAATTATGTAGTTAAACAAATTAGCTAACAAAATTTCAATTAATCCTTGTAATTTAGAAGTGAAACACAATAACAATGAGGGAATTAACATACCTGAGCCGCCCTATCGAAAAAGAAGGAACCGACGTAAAGATTACTCACTCCAATTCCTCCTCCTCCATTCCATATCCCAGAAAATGTACAATTTATGTATGAACATGAATCTGATAGTCTAAGAGCTTTATCAGCTACTTTTCTGCACTTGTAGATGCTTGAGCCAAATGCTGATGCATTATAAGTTATACCACTATACGTATAATCACCTGAAAGAAAAAATTAATGTCTTAGTTACGTTTCTATTTTCTAAGCAAAGAAGAAAATATTTTTTTTTGTTAGAACAAATAAAAATATTTATTTTCTTACTCATATGCTATGACTTATGAGGAAAAGTGGTAAGGGACAAGAGATAATATATTATTATTGGTGTAAATTAATATTAGATCCTATATTCTGATTTAATAAATAAATAGAAAATCGTTAACCAATCACAATGTGTCACATCGGTGAAATTAGACACCTTAAAGTGTCCAATAACATTACTTATAGTCTTATACTATAAAGTATCTAAATGTACTAACTTGAAAAATTAGAGAAAAGGAAAAAGATTTCTAGTATTTATGTATTATTTGTCTTTTTTTTTTTGGCAATACTCTCTTAATTTTACTTTTGTTTGTAAATCTAATGTTTCGGTAAAAGTTTAACGTTATACGCCAACTATCTAAAATATTATAACGGTAAATTTTAACTTCACTTCAGATTTGTAAACAAAAATTAAATTAAAAAGATATTTCTACAAATAAAAATTTAATTGTGAAATTTAACCAACACTTCAAATTTGTAAATAGAAATAAAGTTAAGGGGCCGGTATGACTACAAAAAAAAAAAAAAGGGTTAATTGTATTAAAATTAAAATATAAGGGAGTTTAATCGTTAATTACTCTTATATATGTGTCTTATGCCATTGGTAGAACTAGATTAGCTTGATTAATACCAACTTCTAATTAATGAAGCTACTCAATGTAGATTTATTTTAGAACATATTATTATCATGAGATGAGCAAAAGAAGGATATAATAATAACTAATTAATTAGTATATATAGTGAAAGTGATTAAGATTAATTACCATTATAGCCATCCAAAATGCAAGGGCTTCCATAATCACCAGTGACATTTAAAAGCCCTGCTCTTGCAGCTAATAAACCATAACCTAAGTAACTATATACATAAGAATTAATACATCATTAACATGTCAATATAATTATATATATATTTAATGATGATTAAGAATGAGATTAATAATAGATGAATGAGAATTAAACCTGTGGACATAGAGATAATATTTGGAGCCTTTGAGATAAGTTTCCTTGACATATGTTTCTTCTCCATTTTTTGGAGTTGGTGCATTTGAATAAGCTTTTTCAGAAATAGCATAAGACATTTGAACTGATCCACCTCCAAGATCAACCACTCCAACTGTTTCTCCATATTCTTTTCCCAAATTTCCAAGTAAGTAGTTTATTGCTACCTATAAAAAATAATGAAATTCATTTTGCTTAAATTAATGTTGAACTATAGGCTTAATCAAACATTAAAAACATATATGATTTTTTTTAGAGCAAAAATATGATTTTTATTATATGCTCTTTATTTTATTTAGAATTTAACTACGGGCAATTTCAATAATCAACATAAAAAAAAACTACTATTTTAATACTAATTTTTTTTTTATAAATTACACTAAAAGGTATATTCTTTATTATTTTTATATAAAAATAAAAATAATACATATATATTTATATTGAGAAAATATAATTATTTAACCAATATTTAATTATTAAAAACTTTTTTAAAAAAATAATTTTAGTGTGGTCTACAGGATACAGTGTCCCAATAATAATAGTGAGATATTGTAGACAATCCTATATATAGGATAACTTTTAGTGTTTGGTTGGATTAATTTTAGTGAGAATTAAACAACACTAACTTTGAATTTTTAGTGTCTCGTTGTAGATGACTTAACAATTTTTTTTTTAAAACAAAAAAATAAGAAAAAGTTACGGGTTGTTTGACTTCATAACTTAAAAATTATTTTTAGTTTTTAAAAACAAAAATTAACTTTTAAAAATTAATAGGGGTCATTTGGCTAAATTTTTAAAAACAGTTTTAAAAAACTAAAAAACAAAAAGCATCAAAATGTAGTTTTTCATTTTCAAAAAATATTTTTTTTTGTCTAACATATTATATTTTATATTTTTGCTCACATACCCAAACCCCTGGTAGGAACCCGGACCTAGACCCCAAACTCCAAGTCCCGGACCTTGGACCCCAGACCCTAAACCCTGAACCCAAACCCATATCCGAACCTGGGACTCGAACCCCGGACCTGGACTCCACCCAAACCCCGAATCCAAACCCAAACCCCAAACCTGGACCCCGGACTTGGACCCAGACTTGACCTCGAAACACGGACCTAGATCCAACTCATATCCCAAACCGAAACCCTGGACACTAGACCCTGACCCCAGACCCGGACCTAAACCCCAAACCCCGACCCAAACCCCAATCTAAGGGTTGGCAATAATATATTTTTTAGCACGAAAATTAGCTATGAAAATGTAATAAGGGGTTGACAATAATATTCCTCTTCCTAAAATATTCAACAACATATATCCTGCTGAGTGAGTATATATATTTTGACAAGATTATTTTGAAAAAGTACATATTTACTAAAATAATATTTTAAATCTTTACTAGCTCTTAATATTATTTTGATAACATAATAAGGGTGTATATGAGTGTTTTTTTTCTTCCCACATATGAAAAAATTATAATTTTATTTTTTGTATATGATAGTGTATATTGTAGTTATATAGTATTTAGACATCTTGATAATTTTAAAAAATTTAAATAATTTATAATATTAAAAACATAATTCAAAATAGTCAATTATACGGGAATAAAAAATCAAACACCCATACAACTGAATATTTAAACTTTATTTTTAATACTATAAATTTAAATGATTTAATATCATACATTATTCAAAAATTTTTATTATAAGATAAAATTTAAATTATAATTTATTTAAAAAAAATATCAAAAAATAAAGACACCCTACCAAAATGGTACCATTTTATTATATGGTCCATTCTCAATCTACTAAATATGGCCATAATTTAATGCTATCTATCTATATTAGTTGATAAGAGAGAGTAATTGATTGGATGGTCTCTATTTTCTATTTTCTCATTTTGTCTTCTTCTTCTGAAAAAACTGTTTAGAAATATGTATGACAAAACAAAGACAAAAAAACAGAAAGTAGGTTGAAAACAATAATAAAAATAAGTAAAAAAAATTAAATTATTTAGTGATAGCACTTTTAATGGAAATAAGTATAATTAATTAATAGGATGATCATACCCACAAATATGATCCTTCTTGAATTCCATCAAGAACAGCAACTGAGTCATCTGATTCAAGTTTGAAGTCACTTTTTTCTTTCAGTAATTTCCTAACCTAAATTTTAACACACAAAAAATTCATCAAACACTTCAATTTATAATAATAATAATAAAAAAAAATGCATATATTCATAATATATATAAACAAGTTTCAGAAAATAATTACTTACTTCTTCCAAAATTTCTTCTGAGGTATTCCCAGATAAAGATCTCAACCCAGCAGTAGCCTGCATTTTCACATTTTTTTTAGAAATTAAAAAAATAATTGTATGAAAAAATTATTTAAAAAAACACATTTGTATAATAATAAAATAGTACAAACATTAACTTTAATCATAAATAATTAATGTTATCATATTATAAAAATCTGTAGTGGCCGAAACCTTTTGAGTAGTGCACTTATTAAATCTCACATGTCTTAAATAATTGCACTTCATTTTTTTCCCTAATTAAAAATTGTCATTAACAAAAGCTCTTGTTTTCTTCTTTTTTTATTGTTATTTTTATATCATAATCTTTTTTCAAAAAATTAAAAAAACAACATGGTACATGAGATTTGTTAAAAAAAATTGATTTTAATACTCATTCATTGTCTTATTTTAATTCAGAGTTAGATTATATCGTTCTCTAAGTGTGTCCGCTCATAACAATAACATTATATTTATTTATATTAAGAAAAAAAAAATCTCACCCCAACCCTAACGGGTGTGGAGGAATGCAGATCCTGAGGAACTGCATCCTCAGCTATTTGGAGGAGACCAATCAAAGACTCCGCCGCAGCAGTAACATTACTAGCATATGAACTCAATCCCGGTTCAACCTATAAAAAAACACAAAAATATTATAACATATATAATATGTATAAAATATCGAAATTTAGTTAATTACACAGCATAGTAATTACATGATCATAAATCTCCAACTCGCCTTCTATAGAAAGAAGATCGAGATTGGAGTCGAATTGGTAAACATGGACACGACTACCAGAGCTACCCGCGTCAAATATGACCGCGTAACTACTTGAAGATTCAGAAGACGAAGTTAAGAGAATATGAGAAATGAGCTTTCGATGAGGATTAATAGTGTAGAGATGAAGAGAGGTTTTCGAAGAAGAAGAAGAAGAATAGTGAGGTGGGTTCACATAAAGAACTAGTAATAATGCCAAAGGCACTAAGAGAAGAATCAAACTAGTTCCTATGTTCTTCTTCTTCATCATCAATATAATTCTCTCTATACTTCAATTTTTTTTAGTTTAAGAGCTCATTAGGTTATGGAGTTTCTTCTCTACTCTTCGTGTCTTTAAATATTATAGTACTATATAGTGTAGCTGAGTCCCGACAAAGTTATTACAAAAAGAAAATGAGTTTAGCATGTGTGAATTTAAATTGTCCTAACTCTCCAACTACCAAATAATATATACTTTTAAAAATAGAATATTTAATATAATAGGTAACCTATACGTTTGGAGGAATGATTGTTACCATTAATTTTTTTATTACAATCTTTTATTTAATTTTTTTTATGGTGGTGTTCGTTATAATTACAATATTATCCTTGTAAATTTTTGAATAGTTTCCAGTGCCGAAAATAAGTTTGAAGTTTTTTTAACACGCTTGGTAAATTAGAATATCAGGAACTCTGTTTTCAGTACTGTAAATCATTTGGAATTTTTTAAAAATATTGTACATATAACAAATACTGCTATAAAAAAATTGAAAAAAATATATCGGTATGTGATTTTAGGTGTGGAGGTTAATTAAAGGTTGTAATAGGATTTTATAATTAGCACTTTATGAGGAGCACCGGCCTTAAAGTGCCAAGCACTACAAGAAGTATTCCATTATTGGTGCAATTCAATATTGATCAAGTCTCATATATTTTGATGATTTAATAAATATTTAATAAATAACGTAAGAAACTGGTAATTATTTACAACGCATTACATTAAGATAGTATTAAATACCTTAAAATACCTAATTAATTGGCATGCTTATAGCTAGATATATGGCCTATTATTTTTCTTTTTTGGATAAAAATATGGCCTATTATTTTATGTCCCAAATGTTCACCAAATACATTCATTAAATATATTTATATTTTGTTTACAATAGTATTATATATACTAGGTGAATGTACGTGCCGAGCCACGTATTGCTAGTTTCATTTAAGATTTTGAATGTATTTTATTTTTAAAGATCACAAATTTTTTGTTTGAAAAAATTAAATATTTATATTTGAAATATTATTTAATAATGTATTAAAAATAATATTAGTGTAATTATAAAATTGTAAATAAATTTATTATTGGAGTAGTAGATTATTCTATTTAGTTCTTTTTTTAACATAGCATTGTAATGTAAGTTTATATCGATAAATATTCTGTAAAGTATTAATATAATATGAACATCTCCATTTATAAAGCTAAAAAGTGAGTCAATGACAGAATTGGTATATCTGCAATCACACAAAGATAGAAGTGGTATTTCTGCTTCCTATGCTTATCCAGAAAAAACATTAGATAACGTGAGGTTAACTTTAATATATAAAGATTTTTCTTTTTTAAAAAATAAATTAAAAAAATTATTAATATTCTCCTAAGATAGGTTTGTTAGAGAGATATGTGGCTAAGATGATTTTTTTAATTTAAAAAAAGATTATTAATATTTAAAAGATTGTTTAATTTTTTGGTTTAATTATTGGGTTTATTTGTTAACGGGAGATCAAACCTAATCTTTTAACAGAATATTCTTTTAAAAATTTAAGTATATTCTGTTAAACCAAGAAATGCCGTTAGATAGGCACTTTTAATATATAAAGATATATATACTAGTGGGAATTATTAACACGTGAATGCACGTGCTTTTGCTATAATATTTAGAATTTGTAGTTTGATTTGATTTTTAGGTAAATATTATTTTAGATCTTGTATTTTGTAAAAATTATTAATTAAAGTATATTTATTTTGTTAAATAATAAAATTGACCTTTTATTTTTCAAATATTACTTAATAAATATAGTACCTTAAAATAATTTTTTGTCAAAATATAATTTAATAATAACTCAATCTAGAGATGTTATGACAAAATTGATTATATTTTTTATCTGTTCATGTTAAAAATTGTCTTCAAATTGGTTATACTAAAAAATATAACAAAAATTGAGCTCAAAGTTCTATTTATATTATTTTAAAAAATATAATATTTATTTTATCATTTAATAAAACAAATGGCTCAATCCATAATTTTTATGAAAACACAAGATTCAAAATGATTGTAATCTTCAATTTTTTAATTAATGTAACTAGCATAATAAAGATAACAACAAACAATAATTTCTTATTTTAATTTAGGAATAACTATATCTAAGAAAAAATTATATAAAAAGCTTTTTGGTTTTATATTTAGACAACAACATAATAGCTTAATAAAAAAAATGTAGATGTTGTTGTCTAAATATAAAACCAAAAAGCTTTTTATGTAATTTTTTCAAAAACATCTCTTAGCAAACATATTATTAATCATATATAGGCTAATTTTTGTGTTTAAATTCATGCTCAAAGTTTAGCTATTAATGATGCTAATGAGATAGCTTCTATGGAACTTCCAAGTGTCCATTGTGCATCAACCCATCCATCTTGTAGTTTTTTTTTTTTTTTTTGATGAATGAGATTATATTGTATTTTCACAAACAAATAAAATTTTTACATCCTAAACATAGGACTGCCAATAGCTTGTTGAACTCCCCTTTACAAAGATTCAAACCACTTTATATTCACCTGTGATATTTTCTCTTGTCTAATGTAACGTCCCTGCTTCAAGCCAAAGCGGGGACGTTACACTGATAATAGGACACCTCGGCTTATAAAAAATGTTAGGTACTACTGATATCTAATAACAATACTCATATATATATTTACTAAGTGTTAGTAATATGCAATTGAATTAACGTTTAATTCAATTTAAATTATAATTTATATAAAAAATAATTATTTAATTTTGTTAATACTTTTAAATTAAAATTAAATATTTAAAAAAATAATAATAATTTATTAATTGACTTAACAGTGTTAATTAGATATTTTGTTAATTTTAACCGAAAAAAATAATGTTAAGGTGCCGTTTGGTAACACTTTTTTAATCAGTTTTTTGTTTTAAAAGTAGAAAAGTGAAAATATTTTTCAAAAACATGTTCTATAAAACTGTTTTTACTTTTCAATTTTATAATTAGAAATCAAAATTTTAAAAACAAAAAAAAATCACTTTCAATATTTTTTTAAACAGTTTTTTTTTCTTAATCAATTTTTTGGATTACGACCAGACCCGGACCCAAATCCCCTCCCAACGGCCCTGGCGTTGAACCCGGCTTTTGACTTGAACCCGATTCCGACCCCGGACCTAGACCCGACTTAAATAAAATCAAAAAATAAAAATAAAAATGAATTTTACAGAACACATTTTTATTTTCTGTTTTTAAAATTGAAAAACAAAAGTGGTTACAGAACGCATTTTCATTTTTCAAAATTAATTTTTTAAAAAAACAAAAGTTTTACTTTCATTTTGTGATTAAAAAATTAAAACACAAAAGTATTGCCAAACGGCACCTAAATTAATAATTTCTATTAAATAATCACATCTAATATATATATATAAAAAAAAATACATCCACATATCTTACCAACATCATTTATTTATGATTTATTTTGGGGGACCATGCGTGGTCAAAGTTTAGCTATTAATGATTTTGATGAGAAAGCTTCTATGGCACTTCCAAGGGTCCATTGTGCTTCAACCACCCATCTTCATATTCAATTTGCTTCATCAATATATATAATATCTTGTCTAGGGTCCAAGCCTATTAATTACAACAGCACAAATCATGATATATGTTTTTAATAACAAAATATTTAGGCTAATTAGTAATTTTTTTCCCCTGATCTTTGACATGTACTAAATCGTGCTTCCTGAACTTTTTTGGCCGTTAAAAATTCCCCCTGAACTATTGAAATTTTTAAATTTAAAGACTTTTGTCTAATTTTAGTAAAAAAATTCTAATATGAATGAAAGTTCAAGGGGCATGATTTAGTACATATCAAAGTTTGAGGAGTATGATTTGGTAGATATCAAAGTCTGAGGAGCATGGTTTAGTACATAAACAATCACTGAAACAGTAAAATTGAATGAAATTAGACAAAAGTCCTTAAACTTAACAATCTCAATAGTTCAGGAGAATTTTTAACGACCAAAAAAATTCAGGGGGCACGATTTACTACATGTTAAAGTTCAGGAGAAAAATTACTAATTAACGAAATATTTAATACATATATCTTGCTATTAAGTACTATTGGTGTGGCATCTTTTAAAAATAGCACTATACAATTAATTATCGATATTTTTTAAAAAATTATTATATTAAATTATATAGGATCTAATACTTAATTACATTAATAGTAACATGATAACGAATAAAAAGTTAAACATCACTAATACCTTTTAACATTTATCTTATATCATTTACTAAATTTTTTTTATAAAAATTATTAGTCACAAAAATTGTAATTTATTTATAATTAATAGTGTTTTTAGTCCTAACAAATAAGTTCAAACTAAGACCATATTAAAAATAATTTATGACTAAATATAATTTTTTAGTCGTAAGGAAAGTGTTAGTAATAAAATTTTTTATTGTGATTAAAAGTAATAATTCTTTTTTTTTAATTTAAAGTGAGACTTACCAAAACCATCAACTAGTAAGAAATATTGATAAACAAGATCCAAGGTAAGGTGGATCATATTGTTTTAAACTCGAAAAAATAGATAGCGCATCTACGCGTCTATGAGTTTAGTTTGACAAGCAAGAGTAGATGCTTATTTGAACTGTAAAGGATATATGTTAGCATTGCTATTGTATATCAATAGTAGATGCTCACTAAAATCTCTCCAATGTAATAACTACTCTTTCAAATAGCTACCACTTAGCAATTCATATATTTTATGCGTTGGAGCTTTTCTAATTTAAGCATGAATTTTCGCTCATTTAAGAGCAAACCTTCACTATAAATAGCAACAAATTAGTATACTAAATTTGTGTCTTTTTCTCACATTCTTTTTTTTTTTGACGTGGTGATCAAAATCACACATGATTAAACAAAGCAGCAATCCACAATCGGCGGAGACACCTCATCGGAGCAGGATAACTCATCGTCTAACCGAAGGGCATGCTTTGCCAAACCAGGATAGCTCATTCTTCTTTTTTTATTTATTATTATTATTTCTTGTGTAAAAGTAATATTTTTCTTCGCTAATTTTTTTGACAAGACTGAAGTGTAAGTTCATATTAATTTTATTTTTTTTTAATATATTGATTCTCTTTGTTCTTCATTTCTATATTTATTATATTAAATTTCTCTTCTTCTAATTTGCACTTTAAATTTAATAATACTTTTTATATAAGTTCAGTCATACTTTTCTTATGTAAATTAAGCTATTAATTATTAGAGTATTTATTATATTATATTATATATATAATTTGTACTGCATTATGCCAGTGATATTTTATAGATTTAAATTATATAATATGATAGTATTTTTAGAGATAGTGTTGATTTAATTAAAGAACATATTTTTCAAGTGAGCTTTATCATACACATTTTTCAACTATAATTAATGGTGTAAAATTATAGTTGTATTTAAAGAATCAATTTTATTAGGAAAATATAATTACATAGATGAAACTTGTGTCTTACTATATTTATTTTCTGATCACTTCTCATTTTAATTACTTGTTAAATTTTTCAAAATTATCTTCTTCGTATTTCATCATTTTCAAGTTCCTTATTTTATTTTTCTCGACTAACTAACTCTCCTTTCGAGTATGATTTTATCTCCTTATAGATATGAGATAACCTGTTTACTAATACGACATCACTGTAACTAATCAAGCGACATCAGGGCCTATATTAAAATAATTAAGCTTGTGAAATTACATGTGTCCTCTTTTTAAAAACACAAAAATAACAAGGTACAAGAATTAATAGATTAAGAAATACATCTCTCAAATCATCATCATTATAGACTAGAGAGCATATTTTCACTTTTTATTTGGGGGTAAAACATTTTAGGGGTTTAGGAGGAAGAGCACATGAAGAGGCGTGCATAATAAAGTTTGAAAATTTTCAATCATTAACATCCAATGTAATTAGTGAGTCCTGTCTTTTTGACATGGTTGTTTGTTCGTTGACAGTCTTTTGGGTTTGATCACTTTACTTTGTCGTGTTTGTCTCAAGATTATTTTTAGTTGGCCATAATGGATCAAGGGGATACAGTGGAGAGGATGGCTGCTGCGCTTTCGTTTGACGATGAGGATGAGGAAGGACTGATTTTTGACAATGTTGCTGAGGATTCTTCGGAAATAGACGATAGATGGCTTTTGGTGGGAACGTTTTTAACAAATCGTGCTATCGATTTTCAGGCAATGCAAAATAAAATCGCCACTCTATGGCAACCAGGAAGGGGACTTTATGTGAAGGAATTAGAGCCGAATTTATTCTTGTTTCAATTTTACCATGAAGTGGACATTGAAAGGGTTATTGAAGGAAGCCCATGGACGTTCGATAGAGCGCCATTAATCTTTGAGAGGGTGAAACAAGGAGAAAATCCGAGGCAGGTTGTGTTATCACACCTTGAATTGTGGGTTCAATTACACAACATGGTGACTGGTTTTATGTCGGAAAGAATCATTCAAGGGATTGGTAACTATATTGGAAGGTTTGTCAAGTCCGATCCGAATAATTTCTGGGTGTTTGGAGGGATTACCTTCGCATTCGAGTCAAGATACGTGTGGACAAGCCATTAAAAAAGAAGAAAAAACTGGAGATACAGGGGGGGCCGGTTTGCCATGTCTCTTTCAAGTATGAGGATTTGCCAACTTTTTGTTACATTTGTGGTATCCTCGGCCACACCGAGAGGTTTTGTGAGAGGTTGTTCGATACTCCCAGAGATCAAATAGTCAAAAGCTATGACGAGGAGTTGCGGGCGGTTCCTAGACGACGACGTTATGCTGATGGATCGAAGTGGTTGAAGTCGGGTCTGGCTATGAAAACTGGTATCCCGGCGGCAAGGGTCTTTACCAGCAACAGATCAGGCGGTAGTTCGTCTCAGGGGACAAGAGGAGCCGATCATCATCAAATCCCAATCGCACAAAATCCGGGTGACTCTTTATTACCCAATAATTCTGTTAATTTTGATAAGAATCTATATGGGGAGTTAAGAGGTGCACGACATTTAGGGAAAGAAAAATCCCTTGAAATAAGGGAATTGAATGGGGAAGAAGGTGAGTTGGCGCCAGGGGAAAACAATTCAAATGAAGGGCTGACCTTTGTGGCTAATAAAAGGAGGAGAATGGGCTTGGTTGATGGTAGTGGGCCGGTGAATGAAGAGGAGTTAGAGGTAACTAATAGAGCCCATGAAGACATCATTTATGCTGAAATGGATGTTGTGTGTGATAGTGGAAAAGTGGCAGTGGGCTCTTCGGGTAGTCCAAAAAACTTCGTTGGGGCGGGCCTTGGTTTCCAAGCCCGCCAATCATTATGAATGTTTTAAGTTGGAATTGCCGGGGGCTTGGGAACCAACGGACTGTTCAATTCCTAAGAGAAATTGTTTCTCAAAAGAGACCTCATTTTATTTTTCTTTATGAAATAAAATGTCAAAAATCTAAAGTGGTTAGTTTAGCTAATCTTTTGGGTTTTGAAGGAGTCTTTACTGTGGACTCTATTGGGTTGTCGGGTGGAGTTGCTTTTTTATGGAAGAATAAAGATGATGGCATGTTGTTGGGTTATAACAAAAATCATATTGACTTGGCTATTCACTCAACTCAGTTTGGTAATTGGCGACTTACGGGGATTTATGGAGAACCTATTCGAAGTAGAAGGCATGAAACGTGGGCTTTGTTGCATACTTTAGCAAGACAATCCGATCTACCGTGGTGTGTTATTGGAGACGTCAACAATGTGGTAAGACAAGAGGATAAAAGAGGGGGTAGGCCGTACCCTCAAGGACTCATTACGGGGTTCAATACTGCTCTTCAACAATGTGATTTGGTGGACATCGAAATTCAGGGGCATCCTTTTACCTGGGAAAAAGGGAGGGGATCGAATAATTGGGTTGAAGTCCGACTAGACAGAGCGCTTGCTTCTTCGACGTGGCACCAGATTTTTCCAACTGCTTCTCTCACCAATTTGGATTACTCAACCTCAGATCATACGCCCATCTTTCTTGAGCCCAAACCGCAGACTAATGTTACACCTATTCGCCGGTTTCGTTTCGAGAATTCATGGTTAAAGGAACCACTTTGTGTAGAGATAGTGAGGGACTGTTGGGAAGAGGGACATGACCGAAGCTTTAGTGAGAAGCTTTTGTTGTGTGCTGAAAAGTTGAGTAGTTGGGGCAAAGAGATCACTGGAACTCTTAATCATCGAATAAAGAGACTCAAAGCGGATTTGAAGAGACTTAATCATGGTAGGGACGAAGCTTCGATCCAAAATTATAAGGAAGCAAAGGAAAATCTTTTCAAGGCTCTTGACCAGAGGGAGTGCTATTGGAAGCAGCGTGCAAAGCAATTCTGGCTCAAGGAAGGTGATCAAAATAGTAATTATTTTCATAAGGCAGCGAGTACAAGGAAGAGCAACAATATGATAAGTACGCTGCGAGATGAGCATGGTAACTGGGTTTCTTGGGAAAATGGTCTTCCTCAGGTTGTTGCAAACTACTTTAATGTTTTGTTCACTTCATCAAATACAAGTTGTCAAGAGATAATTGACTACGTCCCGAATGTTGTTCCGGATTGGATGAATTTAGAGTTGGCGCAGCCGATTGTTGAAGAAGAAGTGAAGAAAGCAGTTTTCCAAATGCATCCAGACAAAAGCCCGGGACCTGATGGCATGACTCCGGCTTTTTATCAAAAATGTTGGCCTATCGTGAAGCATGATGTGATCCACTGTGTCCGTAAGTTCTTCGAACAAGGTATTTTTGATAATGGTTGTGGTAATGCGAATGTTGTTCTGATTCCGAAAAAGAAGAATCCTGAGTTTATGGCTGATTTGCGTCCTATTGCATTATGTAATGTGTTGTACAAGATCATTACTAAAGTTATGGTTAATAGAATGAAGCCTTTTATGGATGTCGTGGTCTCTGAAAATCAAAGTGCTTTTATCCCGGGGCGCTTAATTTCTGATAATGTCTTGGTTTCCTTTGAAATTCTTCATTACTTGAAAAGAAAACGTAGAGGCAAGGAGGGGTATATGGCTTTGAAGTTAGATATGAGCAAGGCTTATGATCGTGTGGAATGGGGGTTTCTCGAAGCTATGCTACGCAAAATGGGCTTTATGGAGAATTGGGTCCAGCTTCTTATGCGGTGTGTCAAGTCTGCAAGTTACAAGTTTGTGCATGGCAACTTTGAAGTGGGGCCGATTGTACCATCAAGAGGGATCCGTCAAGGAGATCCCCTCTCACCATATCTCTTTATTCTTTGTGCGGAGGGCCTCGCGGCTTTACTTCGTAAATATGAACAAAGGGGTTTGATTCATGGGTGCAAAGTAACTAATGGTGCACCAAGGATTTCTCATATGTTGTTTGCCGATGACAGTTATTTGTACTGCAAAGCTAATGAAGTTGAAGCTCGCCGTATAAAGGAAATCCTTCATAAGTTTGAACTAGCTTCGGGTCAGAAGGTAAACTTTGCAAAATCCTCTATATTTTTCAGTTCCAATGTGGAGGATAACTTACGGAGTGTTCTTTGCACGAGCTTGGCTATGGGAATTGCACCAGCGGGAAGCCTTTACTTAGGCCTTCCTAGTTCAATGAGCCGAAACAAGACTGCTGCTTTGGGTTATTTGAAGGAAAGGATTAGAAAGAAGTTGCAAGGTTGGAGTGCCAAATTCATATCTAGAGCGGGGAAAGAAGTGCTAATTAAAGCAGTAGCTCAATCTTTACCAAGTTATGCTATGAACGTCTTCATGATTCCTACAAAAATAACAACTGAAATGGAGAGTTTAATGGCTCGCTATTGGTGGAAGTCATCTGCTTCATCTAATTCGGGTATCCATTGGATGTCTTGGAAACGTCTTTGCCATCACAAAACCAAGGGAGGAATGGGATTTCGGAACTTAAGGGATTTTAATATGGCTCTTTTAGGGAAACAAGGCTGGCGGTTATGTGTTAACACGAATTCGTTAGTTGCGCGGATCTTCAAAGCTAGATATTATCCTAATGGCTCTTTCCTTACTGCATCTCTCGGCTCTAACCCGAGCTATGTTTGGCGCAGCATTTTGGAAGCCCAAAAACTGGTTGTAAGTGAAGTTAGATGGACGGTTGGCAATGGAAGAAATATTCGGGTTTTAGGAGAGCCGTGGTTGCCCGATAATGTAAATCCATTGGTCATATCTACACATCCAAGTCTGTCGAATGCTAAGGTGGAGAACTTATTGTCGATTGATGGTAGGGAGTGGGATATTGAGATTCTAAATGATCTATTTGAACTGAGAGATCGAGAGCTTATTTTAAAAATCCCTCTTCAGCCGTCTTCAACAATGGATTGCTTGACTTGGTCTTTGGAAAATTCAGGTATGTATACAGTGAGGAGTGCCTATAATCAACTTCAAATTCTCAATGGAGTGGCTGAGCTTGAAGAGACCGTGGTGAGCAAGTTCTGGAAACTTTTCTGGTGTTTAAAAGTTCCACCTAAGATGAAAAATCTGGTTTGGAGAGCTTGTATGGACTGCCTTCCCACGATGGTTCAGTTGCGATCTAAGCATGTGGAGGTTCCCTCGTTGTGTCCTGTCTGTTCCAGTGCAGAGGAGACCATTTTTCATGCCTTGGTGGAGTGCCCGACTGCTGCAATTTGCTGGGAGAGAACGGGTATAGGCACGGTTTTGCACCAGAATTTTAATTTTCTGGTTTGGTGCATGGAGGCGTTCCAGTAGGTTGATAAGGCTGGAAAAGAAACTGTTGTGGCCGTATGTTGGGCTTTGTGGAACGCACGGAATGACAAGGTGTGGCAAGGTAAAAGTGTGGGAGCATATGGCATTGTCTCGTCGGCAAAAAACTTCCTTAATCATTGGCAAAATGCTCAAAAAACTGTCATTGAGACCACTTTTTTCTGGTTTGATACCGGGAGATGCGGCTGAGCATTGGTTTGCCCCAATCGATGGTAGAGTTAAGGTTAATGTAGACGCGGCTTTGTTTTCGAATCCTCATCAGGTTGGGATCGATTTGGTGGCAAGGGATAGTAGGGGCTTTCTAATTGAGGGATGTACAAAGACTTTTCTAGGCAATTTTCCCGTAGCCACAGCCGAAGCTATGGGAATACGGGAGGCCCTCAGTTGGATAAAGACGCGACAATGGATGAATGTTGACATTGAATCCGATTGTCTCACAGTTATTCAAGCCTTACGAAGCCCAATTGAAATGATTTCAATGTTTGGTCAAATTGTTAAAGCTTCTAAGGATATGCTTAAAGTTTCAAATAATGTTTTTATTTACTTTGTTAGACGATCAGCTAATATGGTGGCTCACAACTTTGCTAGAGCCTCTATATTATATCCTGATTGCAGTTTCAGTTTGGAGTCTGTTCCAACTGATTTGTTGCCTAGTTTGGTAACAGAGATGATGATTTAATAAAGTTATTATTTTCATTCAAAAAAAAAAAAAAGAAATGCATCTCAATAATTTTATAGGAGATTTGCACAAGATAGATAGTTACATCAAGCAATAGTCTTTAATTAGTTAATTAACAAGCCCAATTGTATCACTACACACATAGATCTCATACCAAACATATTATTAATCATATATAGGCTAATTTTTGTGTTTAAATTCATGCTCAAAGTTTAGCTATTAATGATGCTGATGAGATAGCTTCTATGGCACTTCCTAGTGTCCATTGTGCTTCAACCCATCCATCTTGATAGTTGATTTGCTTCATCAAAGTAATCTCTTGTGTTGGGTCTAAGCCTATTAATTACAACAACAAAATCAATAAACTCATCTCACTATTATTAAGCATATTTTGGTGTTACACCCACACTATAAATTAACTATTATATTTCTTTTTCATTTTAACTATAATACCAAAAATCATACTAAAAAAATATTAATATTAATTTTTTTTATCAATGCAAATAAAATAATATATATTTAAATATAATATAATAAAAGTAAATGAAAATTGTTTTGTTGTTTGTTACAATACACTACATATTTGTCCTTATGACTATAAAATTATGTCATATAATATCTATATTATCACTAAAAGGTTTCACTAAAAACTATTAGTTACCAAAACATAATTATTTGTGACTAATTATATTTTCAATCACAACAAATTTTATCATTATATATAATAAGTTCAGACTAAAACTACACTAAAAGTAATTTATGACTAAACAATTTTATCACTGTAAATTGCTGCATTATTAATCATGTGTGATTTTGATCAATACAAAAAATATACTTCTTAGTATGTCATAAGTAATTAAAATTTTGTAATGAAGCTAGTTAAAGAAGTTACATTTAGTTTAATTTTCTTAACCGCGAATTAATAGAAGTGAAACTTACCGAAACCATCAACAAGTAAGGAATACTGGTAAACAGTATGGTAAGTCAGACTGTTTTACACCCGGAAAAATAGATAGCGCGTCTTCAAATTTAGTTTGACAAGCAAGATTAGTTGCTTGTTTAAACTGTAAGGGATAAGCTTTGGCGACATTGTCTCTCTCTTTAATAAAGCCAACCTGAATAATTATGTGAAGTTATAAATTATAAGCGTGTAACATTTATTTTGCCTTCTAAATTTAATTGGTGTGCCTTATTAATAAGTATATATAATTAAAAAAATGAATTTTTATGTAATATCTAAACAAATAAATAAAAAAAAACTTTTAATTTTACATTAATATATGAATTGAAATTGTTTCGTTAGTTTAAAAAGATAATATAAAAGTTCACTTTGAGTTAGATATTTTTGATATAAATATATTTTTAATATAATATAAAAAGTATATTTTTTCTATGAAGTAACTAATTAAATTAAAGCATAGAAAGTGAAATCTTTTAATATCGTCTAATATATCAAAATTTAATAATTTAATATTTATAAAATTGATAATTAATATTTATTGTTATTTTTTAGTAACCAATTATTAGGCATTGAGAAGAATTATATATTTATATATAAATGTATACCTGAGCTGCCCTATCAAAGAAAAATGATACCAACATAAAGATTAGTTGCACCAAGTCCTCCTCCTCCATTCCATATCCCACCAAAAATGTGCATTTTGAGTATGAACATTTTTCTGATATTTTAAGAGCATTGTCAACCACTTTTCTGCAATTGTTAATGTTTGATCCAATTGATGTAGCATTGTAAGTTACTCTGCTGTATGTATAAGTTCATGAGAAAAATAAAATTAGAAAGAAAACAATAAGTCTTAAGCTTATAATATATGTTCTCTTAGCAAAAAACAATGACATTAATAAACATAGTAATTTGAGATTAATTAATTTTAAATAACAAATAAAAAATAAAAAATTTCATTAGGTTTTTATTTAAGTAAAATTAAGTGTATTATAAATAAAAAATATTCATAATTTAGTTGATTGAGGTATATGACATATTATATAATGTCATGAGTTCTAATTCTATAACACTCTTTTTTTTTAATATTTTTTTATATATATTTCTGAGGTCGGGCTCCAAAATTTAATTCCTCTTATGCTCATATATTCTCAGGGCCGACTCTACTTGGGGGTTAAGGAAATTTTTAGTTGGATCAAATTTAAAGAATGGCAGCAAGCTAGTGTCACTACTACAAAAACACCCTTTAGAGGCGGTTTTTAAGCCCTTTCAGCGTCGGTTTTCGCGAAATTCGCTACCGACGCTGATCAGGGCGACGCTAAAGGGTTTATATGAACCGACGCCATATATACCCCTATGGCGTCGGTTCCTAGCTAGGAACCGACGCCATAGGAGTATATATGGCGTCGGTTTCTAGCCAATAACCGACGCCATATGTGGCGTAGCAACCGACGCCAAAAGTGAGCAGATTTCAGTTTTTTTCATTTTTTTTAATTTAATTATATAATTTTAATTTTATATTTATTAATTTATATATTATTTTATTTAATTTAAATTACATATTTATTTAAATTTTAAATTACATATTTATTTAATTTAATTATATATTAATTACATTTTAAATTAAATAGTAATTAAATTTGGGTAAAAACATAATTTGATTTCATAAAAGTAATTAAATATTACACAAACATGTAAAATTAGTTAAAAATATTAATAAGTTAATAAATCTAACTACAAGTTAATTTATAAAAATTACATAATGAAGAAAAATTCTTCGACCTTTGAACCTCAATCGTCACCGTGAATCACCGCCATCAATTGTTCGATCCACTTTCGCTGTAGTGGTAACAATTCTGTTTTTGGATCGTATTGCTTCTTACCCCCAAACTGTTAAAAAAATTAAAAATTTATATTAGTTTATGTATATGTATATTATATATTTGTTATTATAAAATTTATATACTATAATCAATAATTAAAACTTACAGCTTTTTGATCTTGTATGTAACGGTTGGGGTTGGCACGTGCGACGATGTCAGTGATATATTTCAAAACATAAAAACCGCATTCTTGGCTTTTAGGTTGTCTTGGACAGTTTGCTTGTGAAATTCCTTGCCACGGGCCAAGATACTCATGTGCGTCCTATATACATGAATGCCACTGTTTGGGAAAATTATATTAGCATTTCAATTCGTTAGTTAATTTAAATTCGTTACATAAGAAGTCATTAAATTATTACCTTCCGATCATTTGTTCTATTTCTTCGGGAATTGGGCGGCCTTTTACAGGGTTTAAATGGATAATTTTCCTTGGCGCAACCACCACTAGCGTCCAATGCATCCTAGAAAATTATATTGGAATATAAGTAAGATAGTATAAAAATAATTTGAAGACATAATATAGAAATGAACAATTAGCACTAAAGAATTTAATAAAGTTTACCCGATATTCCAAGGAATAAAGAACATTTGGTGGTTGTTGTTCATTAATGATAACCAATTAGCCAATCGTCTTGCCGCATCGTCAAAAGGCGACTACGTTCTTCATCGTTGATCCCATGCCGTGAGAAGCTGCGGGTCGTAAAACTTGAAAATTTTTCTCAGACCGTTGATGCTCTCCCATATGTGCCTGCCAAAAAAAGTGTTAGTGCCTTATAATAATTTAACTATAATTTGATATAAGGTTAATTAGATTAAAGAAGAGTATACATCATTCCAAACGGCATTCCACAGGTTGCCGATGTAGTCACACGTAGCAACCTGCTGCAAATCCTCTCCAGATAACGTGATCTGGGTACGCGGTGCAATGAATCCTCGTGGGACAGAAATTGTGATTATATCACGTTTATCTTTGAGCCTTAGGAATTCATGAATCATCCATTTTAGCGAATTAGGGATCAACGCCATCTTCTCTTCCGTGAACAAGTCATCTTCCCGTGCACCACGGCCTTGTGGAGAAAGCATCGGAGCTTTCCCCTTTGACGCATCACGTCTTGAGGGCGGTTGAGCGAGTGGACCCTAAACAAAACAGAACATAATATATATATATATATATCAAATTTTATCTAAATTCTACCGAAATTTCGGCAGCATAACGGTTGTAATTGAATGACCCCAAAAATTTTGAACATGGCTGTATAACGACAAATAACACATATATAACAGTAGTTTGTTCATCCATCCCACCGCAGCACATATATTCGCATAACCTACTTCACTACGGATGAATATTGAAGATATTCAAACTCCACTAATCATTAATAATTAATTTCAGTTGAGAAGTTACCTCGGTTGTTAAAATTAAGTGTTTAGGCCAAGGAAGGAACATCTGGTTCACGTCCCTAACATATCTGCACTCTTCAATTGGGACTGGGATTTCAGCGTCCTCTTGCAGGATTTCCGAAACCATGATCCGAGCATGTGAATCATCGTAATCCTGGCAGTGAACTTTGATCGTACCCACATGCTCGTACAAATACCCTCGGGCCACAATATTGTCGATGTTGTCAGAGCAGAGATGTACTTGCTGATTAAGGGTCGCATGGTCATCAAAATTGTATAGGATACCTTGGTCGTTGAGGGAAATGAACTCCTCAGCATAAATTTGTGGTTGTACCTCATCCTGAGGAGCGTATGGTTGTGGAACATACGCCTCACCAGCCACCTCTCCTTCTTCCTCTTGTTCGGCAGCGTTCCTCTGCTGCTTAAGGGATTGGACTTCGGCTTTTAATTTTTCAATCTTTTTTAAAACCATCATAGACCTGAACCCCGTTCTCATACAATTCTATTAAATCGTCAATCAATGGTTCCAAATATACATCGATATTATGTCCAGGTTGTTGCGGGCCTGATATCATTAAAGAAAGCATGTTAAATTTCCTCTTCATCACTAACCAGGGAGGAAGATTGTACATAACTAGGAAGACAGGCCATGAACTATGACGACTACTTAGAGATCTATGTGGATTTACTCCATCAAGCGGACAGACAGAGACGAATGTGTCTTGGTTCGATTTGAATTCGGGATTTATGTAGTTTACTTTTTTCCAAGCTTGGGAATGCGGGATGTCTAAGTTTTCCATCTTTCACTCTCTTGGTCTCATGCCAAATCAAATTTTCGAATGTTACGCACTACGATATAATCGTTTCAGTCGCGGAATCAAAGGCATGTACCACATCACTTTTTGGGGGATAAGTTTCCTATTCTCCTTACTCTTGTTTACTTTATGGCGGGATAAACCGCAAGTCGGGCAATAATTCATGTCTGCATATTCCTTACGATATAAAATGCAATCATTCGGACATGCATGAATTTTTTCATACTTCAATCCTATAGAGTTTAACGTTTTTTTCACTTCATAAGTAGATTCCGGAAAGCAGTTGGCAAATGGTAAGATATCTTTAAAAGCAGCTAAAAATTGAGTAAAACATTTATCGCTCACTCCATTTTCTGCTTTTATGTTGTAAAACTTTACCATTGTTGGTAATCTTAGTTTTTTACAACCATCGAACAGAGGTTTATCAGCATCACTAAGAAAATTATCGAATTTCTCAGGATCATTAAGAAATTCCTCCTGTGCTTCGTTAAGCAAGTCCAATGGATAATCATCGAAATCATTACCCTCGATATCATCTACCCTTGCTTTCCTAATGGATATGGATCATTAGGTAAATGTTCGCCATGGTAATACCAATTAGTATAACTTCTATTGAAACCTCGTAAATACACATGGTCCTTAATCATTGTAATATTCCCTTTAGATACATTACAACAATCTACACACGGACAATGAATACGATCGTGATTTGTAGAATTCTTTAAGGCAAACTCTAAAAATGCATCGAACCCTACTTGAAATCGCAGTGTGTCTCTCTCCTCACGCATCCATGATTTATCCATAACAAAAATCCTATCCAAAAAAATTCAGTATTTAGTAACTACTTATAGCTAGTTACTAATTACACAATGTAACTAACTAAGTTTCTCACAATTTATTCATATTAATTTATAAATTACTCAAATTCTCGTTTTAGATTAGTTCATATTATTAGGTTGTTTTGTTATTTAGAATGTTATTAAAATGTTAAATATTTTTATTAAATAAAATTGAGGGGAAAATTTTTTGGTAAAGCAATAAAGGTATTAACTAATATTTTCCCCTTTTAATTAACTTTTGCTCTTTATTTTCTTTGAAAAATAAAAATCCACATTGAACCTCTCAAATGAAAGAAAAAAAAAATAAAAAAAGAAGGATTTTATATGTTTATTTTTTTAATTTATTTAGTAACTAATTATATCTAGTTACTAATTACACAATGTAACTAACTAAGTTTCTCACACAATTTATTCATATTAATTTTTAAATTACTCAAATTTTCGTTTTAGATTAGTTCATGTTATTAGGTTGTTTAGTTGATTAGAATGTTGGTAAAATTAAAAAGTTTACATAAATGTGAATATTATTATTTTTTATGTGACCTAACTTCTTATTACTATGTTATAATTAACTATATTATGAATGGTTTTAGTAAGATTTATCCTAATTCTACCGAAATTTCGGCAGCATAACGGCTGTAATTGGACGTTCCCAAAATTTTTACAAGTGCCTAAAATAACAAACAAAACAGATAAACAATACAAAATTAATCCACCCATCCGACCGCAGTACATGTATTCGCAGAACCTACTTCACTACGGATGAATATTTAAGATATTCAAACTCAACTAACATGCATTGATAATTAATTATATATTAAGAAAAAGTTAGTTAAAGTATATACCTATAATTGCAAGCCCAAATACGCTACACACAAAATTAGGCCGAACCCCTATAATATAAAGAAATACAACGAAATTACAAAATTAATTATTTCATAACTTATAACTAGTTATAAAAAATTGTAACAAGTTACTTAGTTACTAAATTATACATACATATATATAATCAATTATATCTCACACTATTATCTCAAAAAAATAAAATTATATCACACACTAATTCAATTTTAAAATTTTTATTTCTAAACTAATGAAATCCCTCCAATGTCATTTTATTCACAATAAATATATATTGCAAAAAATAAATAAAATACAATTACAAAATTTATTTCCATAAAAAATATACACACACTATATACACACACAATATATACACACATTATATACAAATATTCAATAAAATATACAAATACATATATATACTATATATAAATTATTACCTAATAACCGCAATCCGACGACCACCGTAAAAAATCCCGGCACTATACACATAAAACACAAAAATATTACTAATAAAATAAAAAAACTCAAATAATAATTTACAAAAACAAAAAATAAAACAATATACATAATACAATAAGAATAGAAGCAATATTTATACCTTAAACGAGGTTGAGATTGAACAATTTCTCAACAAAAATGGGTGGCCGGATTTCACACCCAAAATTTACTATTTGGGTTCGGATGACACTTTTAGAGGCTAAAAAATCAAAACTTTTTAGGTGTATGTTATTAAGTATCGAAAATGGAGGATTTTAAAAAAAAAAATGGGCTGAAATGGTTGAGAAATGGGGGAGATATGGTTGAGAGAAGATGGTTCGGCGAGGGTTTTTGCTGGGTTTTTTTCTCTCTGGTTTTTGCTGGGTGGGGAAATGGCTGAGTGAAATGAAGGAGGAAGACGAGCCATAGGGTGTATTCAGAGATCGACCCTATGGCGTCGGTTCCTTCATAGGAACCGACGGCATAGGGTACACGTGTCAGGTTTTCGTGTACCCTATGCCGTCGGTTCCTATAAAGGAACCGACGGCATAGGGTATTTCAGAAAAAAAAAATAAAAATTAATTTCCAACCGCCTCTAAATGGTATAATGCAATTTTATACCTACGGTTTTTATCAAAAAACCGCCTCTAAATGTCAATTTCGAACATAGCGGGTATTTTCACACCCTTTAGCTTCCCTTTTTATAAATGGGGTTGAAAAAACTGCCTCTAAAGGCAAACATTGTAGTAGTGTGTGCAGACAAATCGTCTTGGTGTAGTTCAAGCTCTCAGAATTTCATTCAATATGATTTCTTTTCCTTATTTGGTCACATTATTACTGATTGTAAATTTTTTCTTTCTGTTGAGAAACATTTTTTTTTTATTAAACCATCCGTATATAAGGGTACAAAAAATCTTACTTTTAGTCACAAGAAAACTTGTGACTAAAAGTAAAAAAGTTGTGACTAATTATTAATTATCATTCCTATGTTGTGACTAAAACTAAAAGTCCGTGGCTAAAGGTATTAGTCACAAATATTATAATTTGTTGTGACTAAATGTGGTTTTAGTCACAATACTTATTGTGACTAAAAGTAAATTAGTGACTACTTGTGTCTAAATGCAATGTTTTAGTCACAGGTAGTTTTTTGTTGTGACCAAAAGTCACATTTAGTCACAAAAAATTTATGTTGTGACTAAAAAGTTGTCACTAAAAGTAACTGTTTTTTGTAGTGGTTGTTCATGCTTTTGCAAAAGCTTCCTTATTTTATCTTGTTTGTACTTTTTAGTTGGAGGATGTTTCAATTAATTTGCTACCTTATTTAGTAGCTAAGTTTGTTAATTAATAAAAGTTAATTTTCTATTACAAATAATAATAATAATAATAAATGTGACTCAATATTAAATTACACCACTAATATTAGTTGCGGGCAATGCCATTATAGCATTTAACTTCTTAAAATGATATACCATTATAGCCATTGAAAATGCAAGGGCGGCTTCCAAAATCTCCAGTGACATTTAAAATTCCCGCTAGAGCAGCTAACAAGCCATATTATAGAATAATTTATAATACAATAAAACAAGATCGATCCAAAAAAGCTGGATCGATACTATATATAGATATATATAAAAAAATAATAATGCCATGCAAATCAGAAATGTACTAATTATATAATTGTAAAAATTAAGGAAGAAAGAATGTATATATAGACCTGTGAAGATAGAGATAATATTGTGAGCCTTTAAGAATGGTGTCCTTAATTTACATATGTTTCTTCTCCATCTTTTGGTTTTGGTGCATTTTCATAAGCTTTTTCATTTATAGCATAACACATTTGTACTGATCCACAGGTCAATCACTCCAACTGTTTCTCCATATTTTTTACCCAAATTTCCTAGTAAATAGTTTATTGACACCTGAAAATTATATATACAGTAGAACCTCTATTTAAGAATACTCTATTCAAGAATAACCTCTAATTTGTTATTAAAAAATTAAGTCCCAATTTGGGCCAGTTATAAATAAGAATAACCTCTAAATTGTAATTAGTTATACATTTTTTAAGTCCCGTATTACCAAAGTATACCTCTATATTAGAATAATTACATCTTAATAAAATATATACATGTATTTTGTAAATTTATTTATGTAAAATTAATAATTTTATTTTAAATTATAATACATGTATAAATATTATATTTACTCTAAAATATTTCTATTATGATATAGTATTAATGATTATTTATTGTTATTATTGTTACGTTGATATTTTTTGGTTTTTTAATTTTTTTTTTCTAGTGTAACTTTATATAGTTATAACCTCTCAATTAAAATATAATTTACTTGGTCCTAAGTGTATTTTTGGATAGAGGTTCTACTGTATATGTATATGAAGTAGATCAATTAGGGTTAAATTGTATTGTACTTATGACTAGATAATTATTACTTTTAATTATAACAAGTAATTTTTGTTGTGGAGTGTGACTAAAAAAATATATTTTCTTTTTAGCCATAAAAGATTTAAATTACACGTGGTGTTAATGTGTTAATAGTATTAATATCTACATCATTATTCTAATTTGTTAATAATACTTTATAATACTGCATTAGGGCCATAAGACTCTCAATAAATTTCTTTTGCTAGAAAAACGATTTGAAAACTTATTTGAATTTTATTTTATTTCTTAAATAAAATGCTTATTTTTTAAAATTTGCCCTAGAAATGACCCTGCAATACTTCAATATTTTGGAGATCATTTCTAACCAGCTACAAAATTTAGAAAGTAAAATAATACATAAAAAAATGGAATCTTTATTTTATGATAATGACTTCTAAGTTATTATAAAAAAAACAAATAAATTGAATTGAAAAGGGACCCCCAATAATTGTGTCAAATAAATGCAAATAAGATAACACAAAAACTAATTAATTTAGTAAATATTTCATCATAATTAATTCATACCCACAAAAAGGATCCTTCTTGAATCCCATCAAGAACAGCAACTGCATCATCATCTCCAAGTTTAAAGTCACTCTTTTCTTTGATAAGATTTCTAACCTAATAAAATTATATAACAAATAAAAATAACATCAAACTCTTCAATTATTATAAATTGATTTTTTAATAATATATTATACAATTACAAACAAGAACAAGGATCAGAAAAATTCCTTACTGCTTCCAAAATTTCTTCTGAAGTATTCCCAGATAATGACCTCAAACCAGCAGTTGCCCTATATTTTAATTGTCATTAATTTATATATTTATAGTATCAATATAAAAAGAAAAAAGAAAATAATAGTAGTGCATGAAATTATTTATTTTCATAAAAGTTTTATTAGGACTACTAAAATTTATGTTTTTAGTCAAAAAAATTTAAATAAAAAATTACCATATATATATATAAAGAAAAAATATATATGTACATATAATATTTCACTTAACAAACAAAAATAAATAAATATATAAACCTGCCTTAATTTGTTATCCATCATCATCATCTTTCTTTCTTTCTTTCTAATTTCTTTTTTATTATATATATATTTTTATAAATATTATATTATATATAGGAGAGTATAGAAAAAAAATTACATAACTATATATATGAATAATAATATTATAGATATAAATAATGCACCAAAATATTACTAGTATTTTATAGCCAATTATATCTAGTTAAAATGAGACTCACAGTAAAAAAAAAATATTAGAAATCACTGACTGTAATATTTTGGTGCTTTAATTAGTTAAATAAATAAAATTATGGAACTAACCCCAACCCTAACAGGTGTGGAGGAATGAAGATGTTGAGGAACTCCATCTTTAGCTATTTGAAGAAGATCCATTAAAGATTCTGCTGCTGCACTCACATTACTAGCATATGAACTTAGTCCTGGCTTTTTCTGCATATACATTAATATTAATTAATTATATATACCAAAAATCTTTGTATTTTAAAGAAAAAAAATATTTACTTGTACAAAAATCTCTAGTTCCCTTCCAAAGGGGAGAAGGTCGAGGTTGGAATCGAAATTGTAAACGTGGACACGGCTGCCTGAGCTACTAGCGTCAAATATAACGACGTAATTACTCGATGACGATAATGATGATGAGGAGTTCACACAATGGAAAGAAAAAATTAATAAGAGAATTAAGAATAATAATAGTATTGTATTGATCTTCATATTCAAACTCTAGTACTCTTTAATTTTTCTTCTTGATTATATGGAGTTTTTTCTTTTTCTTTTATTATTATTCTCTTATTAATATCTTCTTCTCTTATATATAGTGCCAATAATCTTTTCTTCTTTTTATTTTTCTCTCTATTTTCTTTTTTTTTTTAAAAAAAAAAAAAAAGAAAAGAAAAGAAATGTGTTTCGCATGGGTGATGATTATTGGGTTAGTTAAACCCTTATGCATAACCAAAGAAATGTGAATATAACATCTAAAGAAAGTCTAAGTATATACAATTAAAAATTAAAAATATGTATAATTAAAATAAAAATTAAAAATATAGCTTTAGTGGGTGTCGTATACTATGTTTCAGTAAGAGACAAGATTGAGTATTGGCAAAATTAACAGCAAAGCTCGTTTCTTTATGCTGTCTAGCAAAGTTATTGATACCTTGAAAACAAGGTTTGCCAACACTTTCACGACTGCTGAGATCATGAACCAATTAACTGAATTGTTTAGGAAGGCGTCAGATCAAGCTCGTTTTGATGCGACCAAGAACTTCACCAATGCACTGATGAAACCTTATCCGAATGTGCGTGAACACCTACTCTTGATGGCTAGTTATTTCCAGGAAGCTGAGATCCATGGAGCTATCATTGATCAAGAAACTCAAGTGAGTTTGATGTTGAATAGTTTAATTTCAGCTTTTCTTCCCTTTACTTCAAACTACGTCATGCACAAGTTGACTTTTGACTTTCAGGAGTTGATCAACAATCTTAAGACATTTGAGAATTTGATTGGAGGTCCATAGAAAGAAGGTAACAAAGCTCCAAGTTCTAACAATGCTACGGTTGGTACGGTAAAACCTGAGACAAACATTGCCTCTACTTTGAAACCCACAAAGAAGAAGAAGTGGAACAACAATAAAAAACCTCTTAAAGCTGTTTACACAGCTAATAAAGGTAAAAAGACTGGTAATTCAAAGATAAAAGGAAAAGGGAAATACTTTTATTGTAACGAAAATGATCACTTGAAACCCCATGTTCCTAAGTTTTTGACGAAGAATCAAGGTATCTCTAACTTTGTTGTGAATTCATGTGTTTTTAGAGAATTATTATTCCTTCGAGTTATTACTTCTAGATCTACTAACCATGTTTATATTCTTCTTATTTCAGCTTCAGCTGCTTAGACTTGGCTTATTATCTTAGCGAATTGAGACATAGTTGGACAAAGGGGTAAAGATTGTCCAAGCTTGAAGATGAAGCTCAAATTTTATTATTTTGAATTAATTATTTTATTTTTTGAACAATCTAGTTTGGAAATTATATTTCTAATTTCATATTATTATTGTAGATAATTCATGTGATATTTTTGAGAGTATTAATTTAAATTTTTTCTCTTTAAAAGCATTTCATTATGAGTTGCTTTTTTTTTTAATGAAATTGAGCTTTATATTTTATAACTTGTATGTCAATACCAAAGTTATATTTGTCACTTTATCAAATCTTTATGTGGTTTACATTTATTATATTTCTTACACAATTATTAAGATTTGATTTAATAAAGATCTTATGATCTGATAGGAGTAGAGAAGTTATTAATATATGCAGTTCAAAGATCTTTTACTATGAACTCTAGATTATATTCAAAACATCACAGAATCTCTATAACACATATATTTTGATTAGACATATATATAATATGCATATTATACAAACTAGTAAACTAATAGAACTTATTCTTGATCATGTATATGTTCCAATAGTAATAGATGCCACTAAAGTCTCTGGACATAGAATCACTGTACCTTATCTTAATGGAAGGATTTTTCCAGTCGACTATTATTTAGATAACACTAGTGATTATTTACAATGATATATGTTCAAGAAATTTTATTTAAATAAAACTAAGAAAAGTTAATCTAACCATTCACATGGATAGTTGTAACTTATCAGAATTATAAGGATAAGATAGATAATCTTACAATGTCTATTCGAAAGACTCAAGCATAATTCTTGGTCCTTATGAAATGTTTTATGGTATCTCTAGTGGTTATTTAATCTTGAGCAAGTATTTTACATTAATGTACTAGAATGTTATGTTGATGACTTAGTCTAGAAGAAATCTATTGTTTCCAGATAAAGATAAATGTCACAACAAGATGTCCCTAAGTACCAATAGTAAGAAGTTACATGTAGACTTACATATGCATCAAGCCAAACTCCTCTGTTGAGTGGGAGCTATCAAAGATGTAATCTAACAAGGAACATTAAGAGACAATCAAGAAAGAATCTCTAAAAGTGACCTATATATATTAGATGATAGGGGTGTGTATTTAGAATCCTTATATCTACATTAACTCAGAACTTAATATTTGAAATTAATGGTGATTACTCTGGGGTTGGAAGAATTATTCTGAATGGGTGTAAAAACTCATCTATAATAATTTAGTTCCACTAGTGAAGCTAAATAACTAAGTTGTTTTTAAAAGATACTAGAACGTTATTCAAACTGAAGAAAGTTCTTGACTATTTTATCTCTATTCTATTTTGGATAGAATGACAGTTGTGTCTTCTGAATATTCAGATGCACTTATCAAGCAGTAAATAATTCAGCATCCCTAGAGGAATAATACATATGGAAAAATAATGTTTAATAATGTCTTATGAGCATAGTCAAACACACTACACTAGATATGAATATCAAGATAATGGATTAATTAAAATGCACTTCTAGTTTTATGTTAGTTTGTTGATATTTTATATCCTAAATAAAACTCATTTCAATATAATTTTATCTGCTATCAATAAAAGACTAGAAGTCATTTAAGTTTACATGTATTTTCTATGTTTATGGTTTTAATATACAATTTATTTTAAATCCAGAATATATAATTATTCACAATTACAGTGATGTCATCATAGTAGAAAGTAATTGTGAGAAAGTAATTGTGATTATATATATGATTCAAAGTCTTTAGTCCCATAATTTATCAGTGTACTAGATTTACACTGACGTGATAATCAGCGATAAAATTTACTTACACTTAAGTAGAATGTCCTTTCCATGGCATTAGCAAGTATTCTAGTATCAGATGTATGGAGTATACATCGGACTGGACCGATATTGACAGTTAATAAGATATCATAAACTTGCCATTATATCTTTCTAAGTCAATATCCTTTCCATGACATTAGCAAGTATTCTAGTATCAGATGTATGGAGTATACATCGGACTGGACCGATATTGACAGTTAATAAGATATCATAAACTTGCCATTATATCTTTCTAAGTCAATATCACTTAGTTGATCTTAGGTCAATAAATCTTAATCCTGAGATAGTTAGGATCTGGCTTAAATGTATTATTTGTGATTTCTGACTTGTTCGTTAAAGCTGACCAAGTGGATCAGCCCAATACTTACATCTTGGGAACATGGTAGTACAATTGAGTGGGAGCGCTAATCATAGATATGAAATCTATAGCTTCTATAATTATATAGAAGTGAAATGATGATTTCTTTTGAGCTTGGCTTAACATAAATGGAAGAGCTCTTATTTCAGTAATTATATTAGTTTACTAGAATATCATTTATAGGAAGCTAAGTGTCTTAAGGATAAAATACATTGAGGGGTAGATCGAACGGTAAATTTATCTCATACTCGATGTAAATCATTTATAGAGGATCTTTAATTATTTGGATTGAAACAATGGATAATATATATCGTATCTATATTTGGAACATATAGAGGGTTCTATGTAATCAGGAGTGTAATTCGAATCTATAGTAGAGTCAGGAAGAATTAATAAGATAGAAAATTTACTTGGTAAATTTCGGATCTACTTATTGAGAGCTTGGTTATATAGGTCCATGGTCCCTACATTGTATGAGATAATATTGTCTTGTAGACTCAATTAATTAATTTTAATTAATCGATTAGAATTCTAAATAAGAGTGTCTTATTTATAAAGTTTCACTAAACAAGAGCTTATTTGAGAAAAAAGAGATGATTCAGGATTTATTTGTTAATTAATAGACTTTGTAAGGTCTAATTAACAAATAAATTAAATGGTAATTTTATTTGATAATTAATTATAATTATTAAATTGATAGATTTGACATTTATAGAGATAGAATTAAAATATGACATTTGTGAAGAAAAAAAAAGTTCTTAAATATAATGAAAAAGTTAAAACATGTAGGGCTCATGTAACGTCCCCGCTTCAAGCCTCCATTGGACCCTTACACCCACGGAATAATTGGCTCTTATACACGAGTACGCCACTTTGGCTGCTTCCTGGAATGACGACTGACCCTACAGACCAACACGAGTGTTTCCAGCGTGCTTTGTCCTCACTCACACGCTTCCTAGGAAAACTTCCCAGGAGGTCACCCATCCTTGAAATTGCTCCAGGCCAAGCACGCTTAACTGTGGAGTTCTTTCGAGATGGGCTACCGAAAAACAAGATGCACCTTGTTGATATAGGTAGTACCAATCAATCCATTTAAGCTCTCTTCAACTGGGTAGTCCCATACCTACACAGTCTTAGAATCATCCCACTTGACCTTCCCCAGGCGGTGTGGGATTGCACAGCTTACCCGGTATTTCCCCTTACGGATCACGGGACTACTGACTGTCACAGCTCACAATAGGTTCAGCCACTTAAGGGTTCAATTAAGCCATTACTTTATCTTTTTTTATTTTTTTTAATTCTATAAATTCTAATTCTAATCCTAAATGAAATCCTATAAATAGAAAGAGATGATTCTTATTTTCAGACCTGATAACTTAACTTAGTTTTCACTTTGTTTGACAACTTAGAAAATAAAGAGAGAGCTTCTCAAATTTCGAAACCCACTTCTTCTTCCTTTGAAATTTTCGAACCCTTAGTGAGTTGAGGAATATTGCCCATACAATTCAAGCCAATATTCAGGCCTTTGTAGAAGATTGTAAAGAATTCCAACAATACAAGAAAATCAATGTTTAGATCTTGATTATACTCTGTGACAGCAAGGATCAAGAGTTAGATATCTAAAGGAACAAGACATTATATTTTGGTGCCACCAATGTAAGATTTTCTATAACTTTAAAATGTGTTTATTTCATTGTTTTAGAAAGTTTATATTCAACATGTTAGATTATAATTCTATAATCAATATGCATGTTAATAAATTTAGATTTTGGTAAAATAAATTATAATAATTAGTCTCAAAAGTCATGGTAATCATTTATTTTCATGAAAATATAAATTTAAAATGATGTTTGGATGATTTAGATGTGTTCATGTTAGTTTATGTAATTATTTGATGAGTGATTGTATATTACGAAATTTCCTATGAAAAATATTTTTGAAAATTTTCCTTAATAGAAAGGACAAATCTCCTTAACAAAATGGGTTTGGATAGTGGAGGTGTGGGTGGTGGTGGTGGTGGCGGGGTGATAGGGTGAGTCTAGTAGGTGGTGGTGGCAACGACGTGGTACATTTTCTTTAAAATAAGTAAAATAAAATAGGTATACAACGTAATTTTTTTCTTATAATTAGTATTGATAGTGTTATTAACTTTTTCTTTAAATAATGGAGAAAAGTCCAAACACAAAGATTGCCAAGGATATTATTGGGTCCAAGTGAATTTGGATCTTTATACATAAACTCACCAACTCTTGCAATTGCTACAATGAAAGTAAATATTTACTCCAATTTTTTATATGTATAAATATAATGAAATGCTTAATTTATCAGCCAAAATATTATTATTATTTAGGAGAATTTTAGTGTAATTTTTTAATAGTATTTATAATTATTTATAAATTTTTAAAAAAATTTAATAATCGATAGTGTGAAAATAAGATCCAAACAATTGCTCACCTCACACACACATATTTAAATTATTCCTGCAGCCCAGGAATAAAAACGTCATCTAGGCGTTCCCTGTTGCTCTGATCTACCCTACGCCTAGGGCGTTGTTTGGGCCAAGAGCCATAGTTAGTTGTTGTTTCCATTTGGTTGTTTTTTTCTTGTTGTTGATACCGGCAAGATCCAGCCAAATGATGTCTGGTGGTTAATTTTAAATAACTATCATATAAAATTATGAAAAATATGAGATTAAAAAATTATTTTACGATGTAAAATGTAACAAAATCTTTCTTTTCTACTATAAATTTTTCTAAAAATAATTATTGTTTTATTATTTTAATGAGAATTAGAGAATTACTTATAAAATGTATTATTGGTACTTAATACTTTCTTTGATATTATATTATTATCAGTGTAATTAAGTAGCAGGTCTCATATAACTTAAAAAAATATAAATATCTAATTGTAAAATGTCACTTATAAAAAATATTAGATACTCAATAACAATGCTCTAAGAATTATTGTTGGATTGAGAATTATTGTTCCATTCTTTTGTTTTTTATTTAAGAATTATTGTTCCATTCAATATGTAGGATAATGGCATCAAGTCATGAGGAGTGGTAGTGGTTATTTTTATTTACCTAATGGTGACATTATCAAGAAGAAAAAGGGCAGAAAACAGAAGGTGACTCAGAAAAAGCTGAAGAAGACAATGATGTCCTATGTACCAAACATGTCACATAATAAAATGTGCTTATTATTTACATGGTTTTAATTGATTGGGCCACATATCTTATTTTAAAAAGTTGAAAAAGAAGGCCACATATTGATCAACCTATTGGTTTTGGTTACCATTTTTCTTTCTTCATGATTGACAAGTGTTACGTTATAACAGGTGTTAGAAACCAAAGAATCCAACCTAAATTTACTTTTTCATTCTTTTTCTTAAGGAGTAGTGATTATTACAATCTTCTATTATAATTTTTTAGTTAATTTTTACGTTTAAAATAACATACTGAAATATATATTTTTTTTTTTTGAATTGTTACGGGGTAATTTATAATTGGTTTAGGTCATCATTTTTTTTTATTTTTTTTAAAAGATTAGTTTAATTAATATACCAATAAGAAAATAACAACTGAATAATAATTTGTTATTTAACGACTAGGTATATATGGAGTTCTAAAAATATAATTTAAGTATTACTTCTAAAAATTAAACTTGAGTATTTATTTGTAACCAAAAATTAAAATTAAGTATTTATATCACAAATTACTCTTTATTTATTTTAAAATTTTAACTTGTTACTCTAATTACTCAAAATTATTTCTTAGAGAGGTAAAGATGATGAATGAATTAAGTAATTCTTATTGATTAAGATAAATTTTTACAAAGAGTAAACATATAGATAATTATAGACAATTAATGAAGAGGCTAACAATATAATTAATCTTTAATAACAAATTTAACTACCTTAAGCTCTGACTCTCTCTCAAACTAACAATGGACAAAGAAAACAGGCAAAAGAATCTTTTAGTAATTGGAATTGAGAAAGTAATAGAACTTTGTTAATATATCTACAACTTGGTCATGAGCCGGTTTGTGCTTGAAGATTTGCTCATAACTTTTTCTCAAACAAAATAAAAATTTAAATCAATATGCCTGGTTCGAGCATGAAAGACTGAGTTAGTAGACATGAAAATTGTGCTTAAATTGTAAAAGTTTTTGTGGATTCATGAAATAAACTTAATAAGCAATTACTAAATTGAAACTACGTCTATTATAGACTCATATATTCAACATCTGTACTAGACTTGAAGATCGTCTTTTGTTTCTTTGAGGTCCAAAAACCAACTTGTTTTGATTCAATTATAAATTTTGGGAGAAAGAGAGGAGGGAAATGAAAACCATGAAACCACAAAACTAGTATCATTGAATCTATTATTGAGGGTACAAATGTTTAAGGGTGACAATTCATGTTCGCGGATCGTATTCGTGTCGTGTTGAAACCCATGTATAATAGGTATATGCTCGACTTGAGCACAACCTGTTTAATAACAGTGTCTAAAAATGAAAATCGAACACAATCCGTTTATAAACATGTTGACGCGACACGACCCGTATAGCCCGTTTATAAGTATATTTTGTTTAAACATGTCAACTAATAACACGTTTATAAAGTATTCAACAAGTTTATAACTTATTTATGACATGTTAAAATACTAAAATTTTAAATAAATCATTAACGGGTCAATTTCGTGTTAGTCGTGTCAACCCAAACACGACTTGATTATTAAATGGGTTAGACAAGTCAACCTGAATACGACCCGAATTCATTTAAAGCAAACCTAAACCAATTGACTCTCGTGCAAGTTTCTAATCGTGTTATCGTTTCTAACCCGTTTTGCCTACCCTACAAATGTCCATAGAATAATCTTTGCTTGTGCCTAGTAAAATATATTATTAATATTAATAATGAGGTAGAGTAAGTGAGACTGTGATTTGTGAGTTGTGTTCTTATATTCATGTTCATTTGTTATTGTATCGTAATGATGCCAAAAGATGACCCCATAACAATAACATGGTTATATATTATATGATTATTTTTTTAACTTATAAAAAGATTTATTCCATCTCATTCATCATGACTCATGAGCTTTGTCTATGTTATTATATATAATCAAGTTTGAGGTTGTTTTTCAATTGAAGCAACTAATGTGTTGTTCTTTTGAATAAAAACGCCAATATGAAATTTTGAGGGGGCCATTTTTTTTTATTTTTAAATTCTGGATTTTATATTTCATCTTCTTCTTAAACACATAATTTTTCAAGCCACTGTAAGTGAGATAAAAAATGGATATGATCTCAGTTGGACTACACCAATTGGACCTTGAAATTGAGAAGATATTACAACCCCAATTGATGTCTTACCAATAATTATTCTGCATAATAGTTATATATGATTTTGTTTCATTTTTTGGGATACAAGAAATCCCTTAGACAGTAACACAATGAATCTAAAAAATTTCTCTTTCTCAAGTTATTTTGCACTTAAAAAAAAAGTCAATTTGACAAAGAAAAAATTGGAATATTTGCTGCAAAAATACTTAAATTATTATATTTGCAACACATAAATACCCAAATTATCTTTTAGTAGAGAAAGTACCCAAATTATTACCTTTGTAACCCAAAAAACAATACGTACTTAGTACAACAAACCTCATATATTGATATAAATAATAACTTAGGTATTTCGTAGTGAAAAAAATAACTTAAGTGTGCTACAAACGTAACGAAATTGGCCTTACGATCCATAGAGACAATAAAAAGGATGGCGAATCGAGAATAGATTAAAGAGGAGCCAGAAAGAACTACCTGCACCTTAACCCAGATATAAACACTGTTCTTCTAAACCAAACACAAAAATAAAGAAAGTCTAAATGGCACCACTAATTTAAATGGACTATATAAATCCTTGACAAGCAAGATGACATTTTTTACTTGAAAAGGAGAAAATAAATTAGACAAAAATAAAAGAAAAAAGGGAGAAGGCTACTTATTGGGTTTATTGACCGAAACCGAGCATGGTGAGAAGAGAGGTTCCTCTCAAGCCTTCTTACTCTTTGGCTTCTTTTGTTTGATTTGTGGTGGATAGAGAGCACGGAAGAACCAAGCAGCACATAATGCTCCAATGAATGGACATATCCAATACACATAGAATTGATCCCATGTGTTGTGCCAGTTATTCACATATGCCCAACCAAAGGCCTGCAAATAAAACACACACAATATATAAGGATTATTTCATAAATATTCAAAAATCACAAAAATTTTACATTTTTACAGATTTTAACTTTTTTTATACAAAAATACGAGCCTAGCCCACCTTAACCCAGAACTGGGCCTGAGTATAACACAATAGTCTTTTTAGAAAGTAGGATCCCTGCATAACTCTAAAATATTTGGGAAAGATAACTAACTTCAGTACTAATAATAACACAAATTCTAACTTAACTTAGACTCAAAATGTTCGAGTTTATGATGAATGCATATCAAGTAAGAAAACAACTTGCTCAGATAATTGATAATCCCACAAACACCAACAAAAGAAGAGGAATGTTAAGTTTGATCTCAATTATACTTTAAATGATTCCAAGGAGAATAAAGAAAACACCGGTCAAAGTGTAACGGAATGACAGCATCATTGTTTTTCTTTTGGATCAGCTTATAAGTACTCTCCTTTTACAACACTGTCCATGGAAAATGGAAGACCTTTCTGTAAGATTCTAAAAGCTCTCCTTTTTATCACTTAATCTTCTGAAACTACAGTGACTTCAATTGCATAAAGAGTTCTCCTTCCATAACTTACCCTCTTAAAATTACTCTGACTCAGGCCCTATTCTTGTTATGATTTCGTAGGACAAAGGCACAAGTATAGTGAGCGTAAGTTACGCCTCGGTGCTCTAGTTTTCTACTAGAAGAAAAAACTAACTCATAATTTTAATAAGTAAACAATAACAAGCAATTAACAGCAAAGAAAGGAGTGTAATATACAAGCAGTGCATTTACTTTTCTTCTTAACAAAATACATCATTTTTGTTAGATTTTTATATCTCCTAACCCTTCTATTTTTTATTTTTTTCTTAAGGATTTACTGATAAATGATGGCTTGATAAGAAATGCACACTCCACTATAACCCAGTAAAGCTTCAAGTTATGTTATAAGTAATATAAAAGTATAATTATATAAGGAGAATTTTTCTTCTTGGGGTATTTTAGAGAAAGAGGTAGGAAGTTGAGGATTCAATTATTACTTGTTACTCCATTCAATTTGTTTCATAATTCAAAACCACACCAGACATAAGGTAAAATGGAGAGCAAATTGAAATTGAAGGGTTGTTGAAAGTTTAGAACTCAAAATCTTAATGTTTCTCAAAAGCCAATGCGAGCCAAATGTTTCTCTCTAGAGCAATAAACATTACTATTGGCATTATCTTGTCTAATTAATATTTCAAGCTTCCCCCTGGTTTCTGAAGTTGAGGAAACAGTCATTTGGTTTCTGTACTAAAATTTTACCTCAAAAGATTACCCTCAAGGTTCCATTGATGCCAAAGAAAACATACATCAAATAGCAAAAAAACAAGATTCCTAAACCAGCTCAACCTTCTTTAAACAGGATAGTGTCAAAAGCAACAAAAAGGTTCTTATTATCTTCTTCCAAATAAGGAGATTAACTGTATTCATAACCCAATCGACACACAATAAGTTACAGTACCTAAATCCTGTGGGTTTCTACAATCGTTAGACGAATGGTTAAATAGAAAGAAAACAACTAGGAATCTCAAACCTAACTATATGACTTGCTAATACTCGAAGTGAAACAAAGTAAAAAAAAATCTTATGACACATAGAATATACCAAGTTCAATTCAAAAATATAATATAAATCCAAAATCCAAATGAAAAATTGATCTTGAAACGTGTCTTTTCAACGAATACCGACAAATTTGACAAGTAGGATTGAAAGAATCGAATTAGAGCCAAACATCAATATACAAAATCACATAATACATGGAATTTAATACGACATCAATCAGCGAAAGCAATCAATGGCAAAAGAGGAGGAATAATTTACTTACATTGGCAGGATTCATGGAAGGTCCAGTGTAGGAAGATCCAGCAACAACCATAGTCACGGTAGCAACAGCGAGCAACCACGTCTTGAAAACAGAATTTCGAGGGCCCTTGAGTATTATAAGAAGGACAGCAAAAGTAATTAAGAAAGTCAAAACTCCCTCAGCTATGGCTCCTGTATGCAAATCAACTTTCAATGAAGGCCCTCCAAGCATATGCTTATAATTCTCCGGCATCACCTCCTTGATGGCCAAAGCTCCAGCCACAGCACCAAATGCCTGTCAAACCAACTCAGATCATATTAATCTCTCTCCCATGCAATTACTATCAACACTATTCATGGTAGAAATTTGGAAGTGTGGTGGAGAAACTAGGATAGAGTGAAGTGTATGGTAAGATGCATGAGGTTCTATCTCAAAACTAATTGACAACGAGTGATGTAGAATCCTCTAACATTCTCCTCAAGATGTTGGCTATTTTTGCTCATCAATATTGAACAGCTCAATCACAAGTGATATTTTTGGCTCACTATTCCTGAATCAATATGATGATACTTTTAGTTTACTATTTCCGAATCACAAGTGATATGATACTTTTGGCTCACTATCTTCGAATATATTTTTTGGACCGGTTGTTGGATTTTGATAGGATAATTTAGTCAAACATTAAAATGAACAAGAACATGAACACTAACACTCCCATTAGCAATCTTACATTTAGGTGCCTAAACCATAACAATGACATTTTTATGATATTAATACATAAAAAATGCATTAAACCCATAATTCAGTCGTATGCATTAAAAACAAAATAATCTACACAAATTAAGAATTAAGTGAAATAAAAAATCTATTTTTTTTATAGATACACCCATAATTCAGTCGAATGATAATTATATTAAAACAAAAGATTGAGAGTAATTTTTCACAAATTAAGAAGATCAAATCATAAATTAAAAAAAAAAATCAGATTCGACTAAAAATCATAAAAAGGATTTAGAGATTAATGACCTGAGCAGGAAAACGGAGAGCCATGGAGAAGAGAGTATCAGAACCAACACCAACAGCGTAAAAAGCGGCGGTTCCGGTAGGATTGAAGCTAGCTCCGCCAAGGAGGTCACCGACGAAGGTAAAACCGATGACGAGAATGAAAACGAGAACGGTAGTGATGAAAAGAGAGGGCCAAACGAGGCCATTAACACCAAAAGCGGTGGAAAGAACAGCAGTTACAGCACCCAAAGTGGAAGCACAGAAGATCCACATAAAGGTTAGGACTGCGTCTCCAATGGCTGCCTTTATAGCCCCAACCATTGTGAATTGGCGAAATTGATGATGTATTTAGTTTTGTTTTTCCAATCTAAGATATGGAGCAGAAGAGTAGGTTTGATTGGTGTGTGAGAGAGAGTTTCTCACAGTTTCTCGGTGGATTTTCTGTGGAGCCAAACAGGAGAGGAGAGGAGAGTAGTTGGGGCTTGAAGGTTGTTGTGATTCGAAAACCAATAAGCTAACTAATAACCCACTCTTATATATTTATTTATTTTATATTTTAAATAGTTATATATAATTATTTATTAATATAAATAAATTAAAAAATCTACAGATATTTGGAATTACCTATTTATAAATATATATATATTTTTTTTAAATTTTATTTAAATTTACGGTTTTAGTTGCTTACGCTACAGTAGTATCCATGTGAGTTGCGAATTTTGGTTGTCATTTAAGTTTCTATATTAGTTGCTTTGTGGATTTCTGTGTGTATTTTTGTAAAAATGTAAAAAAAAAAAAAACTTTTTTTTTGGTTTTTTTTTTTGGTGAAGAATGTTTTAAAGGGCATCATCAATCTCTTATTACAACCTCTTAGTTCAAGCTCTTGATTGTGTCCTCCTTGCCTGGTGGCCCCTGCCATGTGAAACAAACTTTAGAATCGTAAAATTTTAGAGCGTCACAAAGTTCTGTGATAGTGTATTCTGTCTAATGCCTTCTCGACATGAGCTATTCTTGCCAAGAGATCGCCTGTTAGTGATATACGTTGCCCTATTTGTGGGGTGGGTGAGAAAATTATGGAGCACCTTTTTTTGTACTGTGATTTTGCCTCTCATCTTTGGAGAGCATCTCCTTGGGGTCTCATTCCGGTATTGGAATCCAGAGGGTGCATATGGGACTGGGTGCAATTCTTTTGGGGTCTTCACTCTAAGGGTGAGGTTATTGTCGAAGAAGTGTTTCTTTTTGCTTCTATTGTGGTGGATACTATTTGATAAGCTCGAAATGATAAGGTATACAATAATAATTTGTATAACATCAAACATGATATTGATTTTATCATTTACTGTTATGCAGATTATGAATCCTCTTTACTTTGGCTTACTCCTGATGATGAGATCCCCCTTTGGTCTCCTCCTCCTGACGATTGAATCAAAATTAATTGTGATGTCAAAGTGAGAAATGGGTCGATGTGTGTTGTAGCGTCGGTCTGAGACCATGTGGGAACAGTGTTGTGGATTGATTCTAAGTTTTGCCTATTTCTGATCCCTTAATTGGTGAAGTGGAGGCTTGTGTGCTAGCGCTTCAGACACAGCAACTGTGTGGAATCATCGTTTTGTTGTTGTCGAGAGCGATTCAAGGATTGTTATTAAAGTGATGATTGGAAATACTATTTTCTGGCGGATTGATAGCTATATTTTGGTTTGTAATAGATTGTCATGTAACTTTTTAAGTTGTGTAATTTTGCTGCTCACAATGTTGCTAGGTAGTTTCAAACAATTTTTTTAGTATACTTAATGTGTCAATTGTTCCTACAAATATTATCTGCAATAACTTTGAGATCTTATTTTGAACGTTTTCTTTTAAAAAAATCTTTATAAATATATATAATTAAATAATAATATATCAAATTAAATTTTGTTAGATATATTACTACTAAAATAAAGAAGGTGCTTAATACACAATTGATTTTTTTTTTTTCAAAGTAAAATAAAGTAAAAGATCTATGATATTTTCTTCAAACAAAGAAAACTCTTTAAATAAAAAATCAATAACGGAGGCTTGACAAAAATTAATAGTGGCGAGGCTTGACTTAAATAGTTGTATAAAAATATTATTAAGTAGTTATATAGCATATTATTAAAAATGAAAATAAATATGAGAGAATAACATACAATGATATATAAATTATATCAATATTTTATAAATATATAAGTACTGAAATATAATTACATGCTATAATATAATTTTGGCACTTAAATATTATAAATAACTTACGTACGTACTACAAACATAATAATTTTGATATAATTTTCACAATGAAATATTTCTATGTAACTTGATCCTAATTAAATTTCATAAGAACAATGAGCATATATCTAATTGAAGTCTAAAGAATTATATAAAAAAATATGAATGATATATATATAAGTGCTCACATAGTCACACATATATATATATATATTAAATGTAAATGTAATAATAACGTAGTCAACAAGTAATCTAATAATTAACCAAACAACGATGAGTATTTATTATTTCTTGAAATAGCATAATTTAGTAACATTGTATCTCTTTATTAATTTAGTAATTTAGCATATTGGATTTGTGATTGTTCTTAAAGAAAATAAATACCAAACCATATTTCATTTTATTTATTAACTTTTTGTGATAAAATAATGTCATATATATACACACTTCAATACTTTAATAATTTTTATAAAATGAGAGATGATACATAAGCTTAATAATACTGAAAAGAGATGGCTACAAGTTTGAATTATACACTAACATTGTAATATTAGTAATTTTGTATGTATTTAAAATAAAGAGAAATAATTATATAGAAAATATATAAAAAAGTGATTGAATCTTTATTAAAGTTTGTTTGAAGATTCGAAAAAGAAAATAAAAAAAACGAATTTAGTAGTTGGAAAGCTGAAGCACCAAATAAAAAGTTAACCTTTTTCAGACTTTACTTAATTAATTAAACTTTAACTACTTTAATTATTCAAAAAAAAAAAACTTTAATTAATTTAAATATAAACTCTTTCACTTTAGTTTTGGAATCTTTTATTTGTACCTGAAAATACAAAATAAAAAAAAATTGAAAAAAAAAACAAAAAACCAAGCGGCCATATGCATCTCTAACACTGCATGTATTAGAGATGATAGATCTTCTTTATTGATAAAAATAAATATCAATCTATCATATTTTTATACATAAAATATAGGTGGCGTTTGGTAACACTTTTTTAATCAGTTTTTTATTTTTAAAATTAGAAAAGTGAAAATATTTTTTAAAAACATGTTCTATAAAACTGTTTTTGCTTTTCAATTTTTTAATTGATAATCAAAATTTTAAAAACAAAAAAAAATTACTTTCAATATTTTTTTAAACAGTTTTTTTCCTTAATTAATATTTTGGAGTGCGACATGACTCAGACCCAAATTCTCTCCTACAGCCCTTGTGCTCAACCCGACCTCTGACCCAGATTTGAATTTGACCGCAGACCTAAACCCGACTTAAATAAAATAAAAAAATGAAAATAAAAATAAATTTTACAGAACACACTTTTGTTTTTTGTTTTTAAAATTAAAAAATAAAAGTGGTTACAGAACGCTTTTTTATTTTTCAAAAACAAAAAGTTTAAAAACAAAAATTTTACTTTCATTTTGTGATTAAAAAATTAGAAAACAAAAGTGTTACTAAACGGCACTATAATTTTTTAACCGTTTAACAAAAATAAGTTTTAATTAGTAGCAACATGGTGAAATTAGAAATAAAATTAAAGTAGGATAATTATATATTTTTATATTATTTAATAAAAGTTTTAAATTAGATATAGTAAAAATGTAAAATAGTACATAATTGTATTGAAGTAATAACTTTTATGAAATAATGACATTTTATTGTATTCATTGTACTAAAGTACTTTATACATAGTTGTTTTTTTTTTGATGAAACACAAAGCTTTATTGAAAACCAAAAGGCTTAACAGCCCAAGTTCATAGTGGCAACAAAGGGTGACACTTCCCTTGAAGAAAAGAACTTGAAACTGCTACAAGAAGCAGCCCAAGCAGCAAGGTTATGCGCCCCGGAGTTCGATCGACGGGGGATCCAGTGATAGTGGCAACTTGGCATCTGATTAAGAAGGCTGAGAGTGTCATCGAACAGAGCACGAGCTCTCCACTCCGGCGAGAAACCAGCAGCCAAGCCCTTCACAACCTGCTGGCAGTCAGAGAAAAGAGAGGCATTATGCCACCCCAACTGCAGAATTCTGCAGCAGACCCAATGGAACGCCTCCAATTTCGCAGCGAATGGAGAGGAAGCTTTCCTCTTAGCAGTTGCAGCCTCGATCATCACACCCGATCGATCCAACACCAAGATCGCAATGATGCCAAAATCTCCACGGATCACCGCATCCACAAAGACATTGACATCAGTCCAATGTCCTCCCCAAATGTCTTCCACCTGTAAAAGAGCCTGCCCTTGCTGCTCCAAAGAAGGAGGCTCAAAAACAGAACAATCCGCCACCATCAAAGAGATATCATGCTGAATTTTAGGCACCACCGGAATATGCCCTTCATGGAACGCTGAGTTTCTAGCCCTCCACATCACAAAGCAAAGAGAGATTGCATAAGTAGAGAACTTAGCAATGTCACTCCCACTCAAAGGGGTACCCCAAGGATTCACCAACCACTTGACCAAATCCAAATTGTCATCAAAAGCCATGGAATCTGAACAAAAACCCCATGGGCCCGATCTCCACACCTGAACGGCAAAATCACAGCGAAAGAAAAGATGAAGAGCCGAGTCCTCCCCAGAATTACAGAGCACACATTGAGAACTATTACCGAAGATGCGTTGGATCCTACACCCAAACGGGAGGATGTCTCTAGCAAGCCTCCAAAGGAAAATCTTAATCCTCTCAGGACCCGAAACTTTCCAAAGAGCACTCCAAAGTGTCTCAAGAAGACCCTGATCTCGAGTGCGAGCCAAGTATGCCCTTTTAACCGAAAACAGACCATCCGGAGCTGATTTCCAAAAAAGCTCATCTTTCGCCACCAAAAGAAGCCTAGGAACCTCGAGGGAATCTTTAACCAAGCCAGGTAAAAACCAAGTCTCAAGGGCCTCCCGATTCCAACCGCCACTTTCTTGGGTAAATAAGGAACTAACCCGCACCCTTTTCTCACAGATTCTTGGATTGAAGGAAGCTTCATACCTCTCCCACCCATAACTGGGCAGCCACGGGGAATTCCAAATATCCACCAAATCACCATTCCCAATCATGAAACAAGATCCATCCCGGATAAACTCTCTAGTGGCCATGATACTTCTAGCTCCATAAGACCAAGAGGAAGACTTCGGAGCGCTCCAAAAGGAGCTAGATCTTCTAAAATACTTATCCTTGAACACTTGGCACCACACTGCATTGCTCCCAGCCGCGAGATTCCAACCAAGTTTGGCCACGAGGGCGAAGTTAAGATCCTCGAACTTCTTGAAACCGAGACCACCCCACCGCTTAGGAACACAAATTGAATCCCAGTTTGCCAAAGCTAGAAATCTATTCGAATCATCAGACCCTTTCCACTAGAAACGGCGCACCAACTTATCCAAGGCAGTACAGATACTCTTAGGGATCAGGAAGGAAGACATAGTATAGATAGGGACGCTCAAAGCCACCGATTGAATCATGACAGTCTTATATATTTTTAGGTGGTTAAAAATATTACCGAAGACATAGTATACATAGTTGTTAGGTGGTTCAAATTCAACATAATAATTTTAGTTCTTTTCAAAAAGATAAAATAAAGATATGAAGTGTTGAACTTGTGACTTTTTTAAACTTTAAAAATATTTTTACTACTACACTAAACAGTCTTATATATTATTATTTGATTAAAAAAATATTTAAATAAAGATTCAAAAAATATACTTAGAATCAAGCTTCGAAATAATTTATGATTGGTCCTAATTTTAAGTGAGGCACATGTAACTTTTTGCCTATGACTTCGAATAATTTTATTTTTTTTATTGTTTATGTCCTACCGCTAATAATATTAAGATAGTTGCTATTTTTTCTTGTAGTGGGGGATCACTCGAGTCCAAGATCCATGGCTGAGTGTGGGCAACAACAAAATAGAAATAACAACCCTTCAATAACCTCTAACTAACAATGCTTAGTAGTACTGTGTATGAAAAAAATAAAGAAAAACATAAAATTATTTTATTTTTAATATTACAAAACCTAGCAGTTTATAGGTATCTTCTCAATTGAGCATGCTGCCCAATCGGTGAGTGTGCTTTTAAGGCGGATTTTGAAATTTAGTAAATTATAGAAAAATTATTATTTTTGGACTCTTATTTAGAAAAAAAAAAGTATAATATTTTTAAAACCTAATTAAAAAATTGTGTAATATTAAAAATGAAAGTTTTTTTTAGCTCTTCGGCTAGGTGGGCTCAAGGCACAGACTTAGTCCGCTTATACCTAAGGTCGGACCTGTGTGCTTTGGTCGTGCGTGCGGGCCTAAGCAAGAGAATAAATGTCTTGATTTCATTTGTATAATGATGTTTTGGTGTTGTTTTGGGCGTTGCCTATGCCTAGGTAAGCTATTTTTTTTGGCTCCGAAATGGAAGGTGGATTAAATATCCATCCGACAAAGGGCAGTCAACTGTTGGTTTTGTAGAGGCTCTTTTTTGTTGCATTATGGCTTTTTTTTTTTTTTTTTGTCAAATTTTATTGAATGCTTTTTATGCTAGTTAAAGGATTGTTTTGATGCTTATTGAGCATTTAGTGATTCATTAAATGGTTCAACTCGCATATGCAGGGTGTTAATGGTTCTTTCTAGCTCGATTATTAGAGTTGGAAACAACCTCGATATCTATTGAAGAAATTTTAAAGAGCGTCCATAGTGTAATATTATTATTGGTACAATTTGATATCGGAGGCACACCTCATAGTGGTGTTAGACACCTTAATGCCCCATAACAATACTCTCTATCTATTGACCCATTATTTTGTGGTATCTTGTTCTCTAGTTTGGGATTTATGAGCATGGTTGGTTGTTATTTCATTGTTTTTTTCATTTTAGTTTGAATAGTGTTATTTCTCGTTTATTTTAAGATGTATAAATTATTGGCTAGCAAAGCAACTATTGGTGGAGTCACTTGTTCACTTAGAAAGAGAACTCAGTTTACTTCGCACTTGTTAGAAACTTGATTGCTTGCGTTTTATTAGTCGAAGTTATTATTAGAGTTATCACAATGTTTATTATTAGAGTTATTATTATTAGTCGAACTTATATATATTGGTTGATTTTGCTCTAAAAATATTAGTTTTTCGTGATGAACTATGTTCAATTGACTTATTAATAATAAATATTTCTTTTCAATATTATATATATTTTAAAAGAGTATGTAACCCAAGATAAATTTTATAGTTGATTGGGATACTTTCCTAAATTTGAGTCAAATGACATGTCATGATCATCTTTCCCAACCTAATAACGAGAGAATCCACACTCAGCCACTAAACTATATATTAGGGGTGTTCATCCGATCCAATCCGCACTTTTTTGGTCAAACAACATCCAATCCGCACTAAGTGCGGATTTCATATTTTGGATCCAATCCGATCCGCATAAGAGTTTAAATCCAATCCAATCCAATCCGCAATAGTGCGGATTGGATCGGTTATTTTGGATCGGTTATTTTTTTAATAATAAATTATTTAATATTTAGAAAAAAAATTAAAAAAAGACTATTGTTTTTTAATCTCCAATAATAATCTATTTCCATCTCTATTTATATACAAATTAAACCAATATACATATATATATATCAATATATATACTTATCTTTAGATTTACACTAGAATATATATGTATCTAATTACTAAAGTAAATAAGCTAGTATATATATATATTTAAACTTTATGTGTATGTGTTTATGTTAATAAGAATTATTTTTCTTGTGTTTTTTATTACAAAATAAATAAAATGCACCAACTCAATATATTACTAAAAAAGATTAAGAAATTAGAAGTTTATGTCTTTTTTTAATTAATATATATTACATATTATAATTTTTTTAAAATATATATAATTAAGTGCGGATTGGATTGGATCGGTTAAGTTTTGAGGTCAAACAACATCTAATCCGCACAAGTGCGGATTTTAAATTTTTCAATCCAATTTAATCCGCACAAGTGCAGATATCCGCATTTTGCGGATTGGATTGGATTAAATCGTGCGAATTGAATTGGATCGGATACTTTGTAAACACCCCTACTATATATTACGGGTTGCCTTAATAACTTATAATGATGATCTTCTTCTATAAATACCATTATCTCCAATCCAATATGGCCCATGTCGACCTCAGCCCAGCCCATTCCATCCAATCATCATCACAAGCTCCCAAATCATTTGACGTTTCTTCCCAAAAATATAGCCGTTGCCACTAAAACCAACGGCTACTAAATTTTTCTTCAACGTACAAAAATCAATAGTAGCCGTTATCCATTCAAATAAAAAAATAAAACACATAACAAAATCCAAATCTCACTCACTCACTACTCTCATTATTAATCAAACCAACTCAACTCAGCTTCTTCATCATCTTCATCTTCTTACTAATCTCATCCATTTTTAAAAACGCCATTTCCATTTCCATTTTCTCCAAATCCAAAAACAGTTTTCAAAAATGAACGACTTAATGACCAAATCCTTCACCAACTACATCGATCTCAAAAAAGCTGCCATGAAAGATCTCGACCTCGAAGCCGGCGGCGGAGGCGCCGCCGCCGTCCAAATGTCCTCCGGCGCCGCCGTGATGGACACAGATCTCGGCTTATTCCTCAAAGAAGCAGAGAAAGTAAAAGAAGAAATGAACACACTCCGTCAAATTCTCGAACAACTTCACCAAGCGAATGAAGAGAGCAAATCTCTTCATAAATCCGAAGCCCTAAAATCGCTCCGAGATCGAATCAATTCCGACATCGTTTCCGTTCTGAAAAAGGCTAGATCTATCAAATCTAAGCTCGAGGAGATGGACAGAGCAAACGCCGCTAACAAAAGACTCTCCGGACAGAGAGAAGGTACTCCGATTTACCGAACGAGAATCGCTGTAACGAGTGGATTGAGGAAGAAATTGAAGGAGTTGATGATCGATTTCCAATCGCTTCGGCAGAGGATGATGTCGGAGTATAAAGAAACCGTTGGGAGAAGATACTACACCGTTACAGGGGAAACTCCGGGAGATGAGGTGATTGAGAAGATCATTTCCGATGGAGGAGATCAGCAATTTTTGGAGAGAGCGATTCAGGAACACGGAAGGGGGAAAGTTCTGGAAACGGTGGTTGAGATTCAAGATCGGCACGAATCGGCTAAGGAAATTGAGAAGAGTCTTTTGGAGCTTCATCAGGTGTTTTTGGATATGGCGGTTATGGTTGAAGCTCAGGGAGATCAGATGGATGATATTGAACATCATGTGATGAATGCTTCGAATTATGTTAAGGATGGGAGTAAGCAATTGAAGAGTGCGAAGGAGTATCAGAGAGGGAGTAGGAAGTGGATGTGTATTGGGATTATTCTTCTGTTGCTTATTATTCTTGTGATTGTTGTTCCGATTGCTACTAGTTTCAGCTCTTCTTAGGGTTTTGAAGAAGAAGAAGGAGTTCTCAACTGGTTTGGTTGAGTGGAGAAGATGAAGTTAGGGTTTGGAATTCTTTTCTTTTCTTTTTAAGTGTTTTTTTACTGTTCTTTTTTTGGGTTCAGTTTAAGTTTCTTACTTAATACTCTAATTGTTTGAATATTCATTTTGTGAAGTAATATCATATATCATATTTGTTGTATTATTATTATTATTATTAAGAATTTGATCTGCAAATATTTTTATAAAATATTACTAACTACGTAATAATAAAATTTACTTTTTATTTGGTGTTAGATACAAATAGTGCTTAACATAACATTATTAGTATGTGTCCTTTAACATTATTATTATTTCTTAATTAAGAGTATTTTGTAATTTTTTTTTTTCGTATCACTTGTTTGTTTTTTCCTTTCTTATAATTTTGTGAGTTCCAACTAAAACGTTTATTCACCTCACTATATTTTCCAGTTTGATTTTTTTTTTAAACTCCAATTCGACATTAAACCTCAAAAAACGACATCATAGAGTTTAAGAAAAACGACATTAAATATACAGTAGAACCTCTATTTAAGAATACTCTATTCAAGAATAACCTCTAATTTGTTATAAAAAAATAAAGTCCCAACTTGGGCCAGTTATAAATAAGAATAACCTCTATATTGTAATTAGTTATATATTTTTTAAGTCCCGTATTAATAAAATATACCTCTATATAAGAATAATTATATCTTAAAAAATTTTATACATATATTTTATAAATTTATTTATGTAGAATTAATAATTTTATTTCAAATTATAGTACATATATAAATATTATATGTACTCGAAAATAATTTTAATATAATATAGTATTAAGAATTGTTTATTGGTATTTTTGTTACATTGATATTTTTTGATATTTTGATTTTTTTTTTCAAGTGTAACTCTATTCAGTTATAACCTCTCAATTAGAATATTATTTCCTTGGTCCCAAGTGTATTCTTGGATAGAGGTTCTACTGTATATAAAAAAAAAACGCCATAAAAATGTTGTTTTAGAAAACGACACAAATTTAAGAAACGACATAAACTATAAAAAACAACATAAAGATAGCTGTTTCAGAAAACGACACAAATCTGAAAAACGACAAAAAATACAAAAAACGACATCAAAAGAGTTTAATAAAAACGACACTGATTTTAAAAACGACATTAAATATAAAAAACAACATAAAAATTAGTTGTTTAAACGACACAAATTTTATAAACGACATAAACTATAAAAAACGACATAAAAAGATAGCTGTTTGAGAAAACGACAGAAATCTGACAAAACGACATAAACAAAAAAACGACATCATGTTTAAGAAAAACGACATAAAAATAGTTGTTTAAGAAAACGACACAAATTTTAGAAACGACATAAACTATAAAAAACGACATAAAGAGAGCTGTTTAAGAAAACGACACAAATCTAAAAAAACGACATAAACAACAAAAAACGACATCAAAAGAGTTTAAATAAAACGACATTAAATATAAAAAACGACATCAGAGACTTGTTTAAGAAAAACGACACAAATTTTAGAAATGACATAAACTATGAATAAAGGACATAAAGATTACTGTTTAAGAAAACGACACAAAGATGAAAAAACGACATCAAAAGAGTTAAGAGAAACGACAATGATTTTGAAAAACGACATTAAATATAAGAACGACATAAAATAGTTGTTCGAGAAAACGACACAAATTTTCGAAACGACATAAACTATAAAAAACGACATCAAAATAGCTGTTTAAGAAAACGACACTAATTTTTCAAAACGACATTAACTATAAAAAACGACATAAGAACAGTAGCTCTTTAAGAAAACGACACATTTTTTAAAAACGACATTAACTAAAAAAACGACATAAAAACAATAGCTCTATAAGAAAACGACAAATTAGAAAACGACATTATTGAGGAAAACGACCAAATCATAAAAGCGACAATAACTACAAAAACGACATTAAATGTAAACAACGACATGTATTACAAAACAGTTGCTCTTTTAAGAAAAAGATACAGAATATAAACGCAATATATATTTTTTTTTCTAATGCTGTCTAAAACAACCGTATCTTTTTTTTTTTTTATTAAGAAGAAAATAAACAACATAATAAAGAAGAAAATGAAAAGCAACACTATTGAGGAAAACGACAACTATTATTTATGGGTAAATAACATGAATAACCAACCAAATAAGAGGAAAAATAAGAACCATTTATGAATAGTTTATACAAATACAAGAAGTTTTTTTTTTTGAATGAACAAATACAAGAAGTTAAACTTTACAAATTCACAATTTTAGAATAGAAATTACCAAGAACTGTACAGGAACAAATTTGTTGTTCTCATCCCGATTGCATGATCATCATGCACCCGAAACCATTCATTCGATGAACTTCTGTTCCTCCATCAAGTGTTGTATGCATTCCAATTCCATAAAATGATTTCGAGAGTTAAACCCTTTCATCATTACCACCAAGAGCTCGTAAGCTTTCCATGGCGGTTCGGATTTGATCTGAGATTGTTGAATAGAGACATGTTTGTGTTGCCTCATCCAAACCATCAGGAGCGGTTGGCCACCCCAATGAAGTACTATGAGATTGAGATGTAGTAGCCATCTGCCTCATTTTCGGAAGGTTGAATTCGATTGGCTCTCCTACAATGATTTTAATCTTCTTATTACATAATGGTAAAAGAGGTCTTCTTCCATAAGGAGCACTTTGAGGCATTACCTGTAAATTTTAACAAAAGGTAAAACAATGAAACATCAAGCGAATACGCCATGAACAAGCCAACGAAACAAATCATGTTTAAGAGGGCAAAAACACGCATATTCTGTGTAAATCTCAAAGTTTAATTAGAATGCACATGATAGTAAAGTAATTAGAGAGAACATTGACAAAAATTAATTTTAATCCACATATATAGTATAAACTTGATCCCATTGAAAAATTTAGGATAATATTTCCTATCCAAATTAACATCATTATGAATAACTTACTATTTTTTCTTTTCTAATCATGTCTTTCTTTCTAAATATATATCGCGGTTGGGCTTGGGTTAAGGTTAGCTAGGCCTACTCCTAATAAATCTCACATCAACAGATTCATAATATACTGAAACCAACTTCAAGGAACAGTGAACCTAATTGGTAAAATGGCACAAACTACAAATGGTAAAATGTGAGTAAAAACTTGCTAATTACTTTGACACTTGATCTAAAAACAATTCAGAATGGTTTGTATCAAACAATGTTGCAATGTAATCTAATTTCTGCTACTGATGAACAAGGAATGGCCTGGGAAAATAATTTTAAGGAAAAAGAAAGAAATACCAACCTGTTCAAACCCGCGATGGAAAATTGGCAAAACTATTGGCTTTATTTTTGCACGAACAATGAGACTGGCCGTTCCCCATTTCAATCGTCTTATAGGCGCATCTTCTTGGGAAACTATCCCTTCTGGAAATATATGCAACTGCATGCCCAATAGAAGAGCTGGAATAAGACTCTTTTGCATTGACACACAATTTTCTTTTTTCTAAACTATAGTAAGCTAATAATGTCTAAAGTTTAAACAACAGAATAACTAGAATGACCAGATATCAAGCCCTTCATTTGAGCCATTTTCTTAAAGAGAAATATCCACACAAGTGGAGTTTGATTAAAAACTGATATAGAAATAAAAACCCCATCAACTTTCCCTCTCACTAAACAAGCATAAAGATTTCGGTCTTCTAACATTCCTCACATACCAATTATAAGATCAAGAGAAGAGGGCTCCACTTTCTCTCTCCCTTTCTTCCCTTGACCAGGTAACTCTCCTCTTCTATCTTCTCTCCCTCTTATTACAGAGCCTTAGTTAATTCTGCACAAATGTTTAACAAAGGATTTACATATGCAAAGAAAAGGAGACTTTGACAAGGAAGGATTTGGACAGAAATTTCGGTCAAGAATTAATCTTCTAGTATGCATTTTTGTGATAAGTTCAACCTTTACAGTTCAGGTAAGATATGCTTAAAGCAACTTACGATACACGAAAATATAACTTTGAAACACATTATTGATAACTAGATTCTAAGCCCGAGCTAAGTGTCTATGATCAAGAAAGGACTCAAGTAAGCAAATCACTATCAATAAGAGCCTAGCCTACACTTGGCCAACTTACTTTTTAATAAAAAGAGTAAGAGATTAGTGATGACTTTCTCTGAAATATGAGAATAGAAGTGAATACCCACCCATGCTCCAGTATCTAATTTTTCAAGAGCTTCATTCATGTGTTCTTGATAAATGCCACCACCCCTTGTGATAGGTATGCACTTCCCTATCAGAATTCACAACATCTTTAAAGAATTTAGAAAGGCTAAACATTTATTGAACAAAAAATCAAGCACAAGCATAGAAAAGGGGGGAAAGATTCTAATGATAAGAAGTAAAGTTTAAAGTTTGAATATTCCATATAAGTTCAAATTTTCTTATAACTCTAAAAACCAATCTGTATCTATTATCCAAGCTTGTCAAAGCTAATATCACAATGCTGACTATATTTGTATCATGACTAGCTAATATCTTCCAATAGCAAAAATCTAACATCTTGTTCTTATCAATGGAGCTTGTTGGGCTCCAATCTAACCAAACAAAAACTCTTTACTATGTTCCAATAGTTGCTAAAGATAACATTGTAGGATTAAGAAAACAACATAAAAATACAACCAAAGTAACCAAATTTTCACAATTTACAATAACCCAACAATCTGAATCCATTCAAATCAATACAGAAAAAACCCATTTGATAAATATTGAATAAAGCACAAAACTTTAAAGAAACAAATAAGAGAAATTAATGGACATACCAATTCGAAAAAAGTAGGAGGAGAAGTTATTGGTAAAGCAGATATCTTTAGCAGCCAATACCCAACGACCGAGATTGGAATCCATGGAAGGAAATCCAGGGAAACCCCAGATCAGAGGATCATCCAAGACGGAGATGTGATTGGCAACAGTGATTAGAGGAACCCCTGGAGGGCGAGATCGAACAAGATGAAGAAGGGTTTGGGGATTTTGAACAGAGGTGGAATTGAGAGAAGAAGCGAGTAGCTTTGAGAGTGAACCGATTGCCATGAAGGCAATCTTTCGAGGTATTCCTCCCAAGTGGGTTTCACTTCCTGCCCACTCCATCTTCCTTCCATGGTCATGCTCATGCTCATGGTCTTCGTCTTCGTCTTCCATTAGCTGCGTGGAGTCCATTTTCTCTCTCAAAATTACCACTTCAATAAGTTGTTGACTTTTTACTAAAAATAAATAAACTGTTGACTTTTTATATATAAAGAGAATTTTTAGCGGCTAAATTCTTCTAACTTCACTTACATTGAATTTCTTAAGCTCAAATTTTCTAAATTATTGAATCAGTAAAAAATTTAAAAAGTCATCTGATTTACTGCTACCCTAAACCGCTTATTTTCAAGTTTTATTTTAAAATCAAATAAAATATTTTAAAAGAATATTATAAAATATGAAATAATTTTTATATTTTTTAAATAATAATCCTAAGTGTACCAATATAAATGTACTACGTGTACAAGTATTTATACATAAATAATCTATGTTGACAATTAATTGTAAAAAATAGATGACACATTAAATTTGCTAACAGTTTAATAATTTGGAAGATTTTGCTGTCAAAATTTGAGCTTAAAGTGTTAAATGCAAGTAAAATGATAGTTAAGAGAGTTTAATATATATATATTTTAGATAAAATGCTTATTATATTAAATGAGGAGTCATAATACAATAAGCAAAGGAGATATTTCTTCCAACTATGAACATTTAGCATTTATCGAAATAACAAACTTAGCTAATAGATGAGCAACATTATTAACATATTCATAAACACGAGAGATCTATGCTTTAGGAAAATCGAATACTAAAAGAGAAACATTCGTTAACAAATAATGAAAATAAAAAACAAGCACTTTTGAAAATTACAATCCTTTAACCACTTAGAGAAAATCAATCTCAATATATATAGTAAACATGCCAATAATGTGGATCCTACGTAGCAGCCTTTGAAGACAATGCATGAAAGGAAGATGCAAAAGGCTTCACGACTCAAGCAACATGGTATTTTTCCAAGTAGGTAATTGCAAAGTAGAGAAGAATGTCAGGCGGTTTAAACTTAGTACCATGCCTTTTCTTGTTTCTTTCACTCAAAATGCTTCAAAGGATAATTCCACATTGTTCAAGTTGTACAGAGGTTAACCACTTGAGGCTAGCTCAAGTGGTCATAGGGGGTGCGTGTGTATTGGAGGTCCTGGGTTCGAATCCCAGATTATGCTGATGTAATATATAAACGCTTAAATAATAAAAAAAACAAAAGCTGTACAGAGGTCCACATATTTGAGACATGTAAAAAAGTTCCTTTAGGTTCATATGTTTTGAAAGTATTTCGTCGAGATGAAAAGTAGAATTCTTCTAAACTCGTCCGGGGTGTTTGCATTTGAAAAGAGCATGGGAGATTATCTCTTTGTCACAATGACACAAGGATCATCTTTCCCAGTCACGCCAAAGGAAAATACGAATCTTCGATGGGAGGGATATGGGCCGTCATGACATGAGTGGTATATATGGGCCTATTCGTGTACTACCCTATTCATTTGGACTGCGGTTCGCTTTTGAGCCTAATGATTTTATTTTCATAAAATATTATTTGTTCGACCATTATCGTATTATTTTGCATAGTATATCAGGGTGTTCGCGGTCCGGGTGGTGCGGTTTTTGACTATTTTTTCAAACTAACCCGCATATGCAGTTTTTTTAATTTCTCAAACCACACCCGCACCACGAAACTAAAAAACTACAAAAACCGCACCGTAAAAAATAGTGCGGTGTGGTGCAATTTATGCGGTTTGGACTATACTAAATAATTAAACTATGACAAATACAACAAAGTTTGAGTAACACTTGTCAAAAATACCATAAGGCTTGAAAATAAATATGGAAAAAAAAAAATCAAGTTTCAACCATACAATAATTAGTGGGCTATTAGGTTAGGCTTTCACGTATTGAACCTAAATAAATATAAAAATTTGATATTTTTATAATATGCGATGCGGTGCGGTTTAAACCGCATATTAACAATTCAAAACCGCAAACCGCACCGCACCGCACCGCGCGGTTTAGAAAAAATTCAAACCGCGACCGCACCGTAAAACATTTCAAACCGCATTTTTTTTACGGTGTGGTGCGGTGCGGTGCGGGCAGTTTGAGCGGTTTGATGAACACCTCTAATAGTATACAATATACCACAACATTAAATATATATGATCGTATTAATGTAAATGTTAATTAAGATTTTTGCCACTTAAACTTTAACATGTATCAAATCATGTCTCATAAACTTTTCTGGCCGTTAAAAATTCTCCCTGAACTATTGGGATTGTTAGATTTAAGGACTTCTGTCTAATTTCATTCAATTTTACTATTTCAATAATTGTTTATATACTAAATCATGCTCCCCAGATTTTGATATCTACCAAATCATGTTCCTCGAACTTTGACATGTACTAAATCATGCTCCATGAACTTTCATCCATGTTAGACTCTTTTTTTTACTAAAATTGGACAAAAGTTCTTAAATATAACAATCTCAATTGTTCAGGAGGTATTTTTAACGACCTTAAAAGTTCAGAGGGCATGATTTGGTACATGTCAAATTCGAGGGGCAAAAATCTTAATTAGTCTAATGTAAATATATATATCATATCAATATTATTTTATTTAACATTTTAAATATTAATTCTCAAATAATATATTGTGAGATTAAAAATTCTACTTTATTATTTTTAATTATTATCATTTAATACCAAAATTCTACTTGTGTTATCGAGCTAGTTATGGGGAGAATATGGAACCATAATTTTAAGTTCTAATAATTTAATTAAAAATATGTAATTTTTTTCCTCCTAAACTTTTTACACTACTAAATTGTGCATTCTATGATATACTGCTTGTTAACAATACCACTTGAACACTTGTGTTATGCCTTGATTTCACAAAAATGGCAATATGAAGACTAAAGTGCTCCACTGTACGCACCTAGGACCAAAGTGTTCCACCACACGCACCTCGAACCCTTAGAACTCACCACTAGACTGACGCTCAGTGCTCCACTCCAGGACACTCAATGCTCCACATCAGGGTGACCCTCAATGCTACACACCAGAGAAACCCACAATTATCCATACCATGTCGACCTTCAAAGTCCAACAAGACAACTGTAGGCATTCGTGGCACGTGGCATCAGAGATGTTACGCGAATATCTACAAGTTATCATTTTTTGAAAGATATTTATTTTGAAATGTTATTTTAAACTTAACTTAACTCTAGTTAGGAAAAAAAAGATGTATCGGGTTAAGAAACGTTAAGCCCTATCATATAAATCTATATAAAGATTATGAAATCAGTTGTAATTAGGGATATACATACACATCTCGCTCTTTCACTTTAAAATTCACTTGAGAACTGAACTCTTGGAGAACTATTCTTTAGTATTGAGACCAATAACAATCTAAATGAACTAACCTATCACCACTAAAAAAAGGTGACCACTATAAAAACTCGTTGTTCATTATTGTTAAATTTCTTTCTACAAATAGTTTACTTTGATTGGCATTACCTTGTGTTCATCTTGTTTATTTATAATCTTCTTTGATTTGTTGATAAAAACCTCTGTCAACAAATTACAATTTCTATATTGTGGTCCTCTTGTCATAATATGTTCACATTTACCGAAACTAAGGCAATGTAAATTTAGAGGATTGATAGCATGAATGTAAAGGAGAATTACACTTTTACCATAATTTCTTCTAGAGGGGGATTAGAGTGAGTGAGATGGTAGTTGTGGTTTAGAAGTTCTAAAGTTGATAATAGGGAAGAAAAACAGTGCAAAGTTGAAGATTAAGGGCTCTTAAAGAACTAGAAAATTGACATTTTATTTTATGATCAATTATTTTACGATAAAATTGAGCAGAGTATGATAATGAAAGGATCATATTACTGCAAAAATTTATATTTCGAAGGATATTATTAACAACAAACAATATAGCATAAAGGCACAACTTTAATTTTTAATGTAAAAAGTTCAGAGACAAAATACAAAATTGCTAATTATTTTCACTAACTCTTATTATTTATTATTTATTAATTGTAAATTATTCCACTAAAAATTTATAGTTGCACTAACAAAACTACAATCTTACATTAATAGAAGCTATAATCACAACCATATTGTGAAAGACTATATACCTATAATCTCATTTCATATCAAACATAATGGAACAAGGTATGTTTTTGATTCAATAAATTAATTTTAATAATTTAACATGAGTTTAAGATCAATGTATGTACTTAGATTCAGAGCCAACCCTAAGTTGAAATGGACCTTAGAAAAAAATTAGTCCTTATTATAAGAATAAATTGTATTTTTAAAAATTATTAACCAAATATATATCTTTTAAAAAAGTATTTTTTTTATTAGGTCCCTTGGGCCTTAGTTGTAGGCCTAACCCGTCTTTACTTATAGCCAGTCCTGCTTAGATCTAGTCCTAACATGTAAGTTATTTATTAACACTACTTATAGTCGGTCCTGCTTAGATCTAGTCCTAACATGTAAATTATTTATTAACACCCATTATTAGCTTTGACAATGACATTTTTCAAAAATATATCTAACTTATTTATTAACACTTAAATATATTTAGAAAAAAATTACCCTATTAATTTGTATAATCAATGTCTATTAGTGAAAAAAAAAAATAATTTACATATTAAGATATTACTTTACTAAAAATGTATAATACACACAAACAAAATAATATAAGATGACTTTTTGACCTATACTTAGGTCGTTGCCGAAGGCCCCGCAGCCCAAGAGGCCTTCCAATTTTATATTTTTTTACATTAGCTCACAAGGCCTCCAAAAATTTGTTGCTAGAAAAAGAGTTTAAAACCCCACTCCCATACTTGTGAGTTCTAAAAAGTATTGGCTCTTAAACTATAAAAAAGAAAAAAACTTCTTACAAATATTACTATTATTTGTAAGAATATGTAATATTATTATTATTATTATAATTAAGTATCGAATTTCATATAATTTATCGTAATATAATAATTTTTAAAAAAATTTACTAACTAATCATAAGACATACTATTAGTACTCGATAACAATGCTTTAAATTATATTACTTCTTACAAATTTTCTTCCTATGATTTAAATTTAATAACTAAAGGTAGGGCCGGAAAAACGGGTCAAACACGATAACATGACTCAAAATTCGCATGAGAGTTAGCGGGTTTGGGTTTGCCTTAAATGGGTTTGGGTCGTGTTCGGGTTGACTTGTCTAACCCGTTTAATAAACAGATCGTGTTCGGGTTGATATGGCTAACACGAAACTAACTTGTTAATGATGTGTTTAAAGTTATTTTAGTACTTTAACATGTCATAAATGAGTTATAAACATGTTGAATACTTCATAAACATGTTATTGGTTGATATGTTTAAACAATATATGTATATAAACGGGTTACACGGATCGTGTCGTGTCAACCTATTTATAAAAAGATTGTGTTCGGGTTTCATTTTCTGACACGATTATTAAACGGGTCGTGTTCGAGTAGAGCATATATATATTATTTATGGATCTTTACACGATACGAACATGACCCGCAAATATAAATTATCACCGATAGATGCAAGTAGTTGAATTAAATTATTATTAAGTGCATTTAGTTATCAAAATCATGATAATGAACATACGAGGACAAAGAAATAAATTAAGGGACCAACATCATGATCTTTTCAGAAAGCACAAACAAAAAAAAAATTATAATTGGTGTTAGTGGTGTCTGGTGATGTCATATATATAGGTTATTATTTATTATAAATTATTTTTTTATAGGATTTAATTTGAATAAATTTATAGTACATTTCTTAAAAGTCCTAATTAATGGCATGATTAGTATACAATATTCAGAATTAGAATAAATTAATAGAGAAATATAATAAAATAAATATTAAAGAATGATCGGAATCAATATTTTAATATGTTATTTACTAAAAATATTTAGAAATGGAATAATAATGATTTATTTTGTTTACTTTATTAGAAAATGTAATTTGAATGCTTAAATTGACTAAATTGTCCTTTTGAGTTAAACTATAATATATGGTAATTATTTTGTATAGATATATTTTAAAAGATAAAATTATCATTATATATTTAATATTAAAAAATAAAATAAAAATAAATAAAATCTATTACCCTAATGGCATATTTACTAATAAGTAATAGGAATCAACGGTAAGGTAATCATTACATTACATTTATTTACTTATATTATTAAAATTAGGAAAATGAGAACTTAATTAAATAAGAGAGAAAAGAAAGGGAAAACTTCCCCCACCAATTTTGTAAGAAATGCTATTAAGGGTAATGGATTTTAATTATTTTTTATTTTATTATTTTATATTAAATATATAATGACAATTTTATCATTTAAAATATATATTACAATATAACTACTATATAATATAGTTTAACTCAAAAGAACAATTTAGTCAATTTAAGCATTCCGATTACGTTTTCTAATAAAGTAAACAAGATAAATTACACCTATTCTATTTCCAAAAAAATTTAGTAAATAACATATTACAAATATTGATTCCGATTATTTTTTATTTATTCCGTTACATTTCTCTATTAATTTATTCCAATTCTGAATACAGTACAGTAAACGTGCCATTAATGACATTTCTTAAAAAATTGGTAGAAGAAGTATTCCTTTTATTTTATCTCTTATTTAATCAAGTTCTCCATTTTCTAATTTTAATAATTAAGTAAACAAATATAAAAGAATGACTACCTTATCATTGATTCACATATTATTTGTTAGTAGACTTCTTATCTATTTCTACATCTAGGAGAGTTTTATAGTCAAATAATGGTTCCATAAAATTTTTGGTATGTGATTATTTAAATTTTAGTTATAGTAGACATTCTATTAGTTTTTTAAAAATGGCAAATAATTTAAGTGTCAAAAATAAAATTTAAAATAATAATTCGTTGAAGCGTATAAAAATAAAATACGTAGGCTTTTGAATCTTATTTTAAACACGTTAAATTACTCCGAATTTAAAAAAAAAAATTACAAAGATACATTAACCCAGAATTTTTTTTAACTTTACCCTTTGAATTTTTTTATTTATAAAAATATTTCTTCAATAAAACTAATAAACTATTTTTTGGTTGTTTTATAGCTATTATAATGTTATTTTTTTGGTTATTTTTTATAAATTGTTTTATAATTAATTTATAGTTGTCGTGATGTTGATTTTTTGTTATTTTTTTACTTTTTACTGAGCAAAGTATATTTTTATAATTTTAAAACTTTACAAGCGTAATTTTATAATTAAAAAATTTTAGACTATAAAATTATAAATAAAAAAAAATACTTTTAAAAATTTCCCTCTAAATTATTCATATATCTAATCAACATAATTAAATTTAGACTTATTCAAAATTAATTTTAAATAAGATTTTTTTAATTAATTAAGCACGTTTTGAAATATTATTATTGATCCATCTTAATAATGGTTCCATACAATTATTGCCTTAGATAGTTCAATATTTGCCTCTTATATTTGATATTCAGTGGGGTTATTATTTCTTTTTTGAAATTATTGTAAAAGCCTTGGCCTTATACAAAATGCAGCTTGTAACTATGTTTCCCTTTGTATTATGTTTCGAGTCTCATTGGGCACTTGAGAACTATGTCTCTTTTTGTACTAGTCCTCTTCTTCTTTTATTAGTTGTAACTTTATGAATGTTAGTAGATCTTGTAACTATGTTGCTCATAATGTGGCTAAGTGGGCGTCTACCCACCAGATGTATGGCTGTATTCTGGTCTCCTCTGTGCCGGAGAACCTGCTTTGTAATGACCGTGAGATCTAATTATCTTGTGTTATTTAATGCATTAATACGCTTATTTTCAAAAAAATATACAAAATGCAGCAGTTCATTTTGAGTCTAACTGTGTAATTAAGATCAACAATTATATTTAGATAGTTTTTTAAGATATAGTATTTCATTATATTGATTGTAATTTTGCTCTTTTGAGCGTTGCTAATGTATTTTATTGTCCTAAACTGTTTGTTTTGTCTATTGCTACTATTAAAGTGTATTCTTTCTCTCTTTCTCTTTTTTTTTTTAGAGCTCATTACTTTATAAGAAGGTGTTTTAGGGTCAATTCTTCTTAAATAAAAATAAAATTTTATACACTTCTGTCTGTTTTGGTATCTAAAAAAAATCAGCCTAATTTTTTCTCATATGGTCATGTATGCTGAAATTTTGAAAATTTTTAAAAATAACTATAACGTATGTGAATATGATTTTTTTTAAAAAAATTATTTTATATTTCTCAAAATTTTACAAAATGTCTTCAATAACTATAACATACACATATGAAAAAAAAAATTAAAATATTTTTTTAGATGTTGAAACAGGTGCATCAGAGCATCTGTTAAACTATTCTCTTTCAACTTTGAAAAAAAAACAAAAAAAGTGGTTCCATAAAATTTTATTTAATAAAAATAATATAAAATTGGCTAATAATCAATTATAAATTATCACATTAATTAGTACTTAAAAATTTAAAATTAAAGACGCTATGTAAAAATATTTGGTGAAAAAAAATTATTTAGAGAAACATTGTTAAAATAACAACAGCCTGTATTTTACTATTTTATTACAACCTTATTATAAAACTAAAATAATAATAATGCAATAGTAACTCTATTATTATATTAGGGCTTTTTCATTTATTATATTATAGGCTTATTTCCTTCTATAAAAGAAACCAAATTCATTGCAATTATACAAACAACACTCATCATCATCATCATGAGCTCTTCACTAATCTCTCTTTTTCCATCTATGGAGTTTTCCATCTCTCTCCAATTACTCTTACTTTCTCTCTCTATAATATTCATCTTCTTCTACTACAAGCCCACAACCTCCAAAAATATTAACAAAACTGGCACCAAAATCTACACCCTTTTTGGAGTCCTACCGCAGCTAATGAAAAATAGCCATAGATTTTTGGAATGGGCCACCGAAAAAATCCTAAGCTCGCCCACCAACACTGTTGTCCTCCGCCTTCCTGGAGGACTTCAGGGTGTCATGACGGCCAACCCTTCTTGTGTGGAGCACATATTGAAGGAAAACTTTGAAAACTACCCGAAAGGGGATGTTTTCAACACCTACTTCTTGGACTTCTTCGGCGGAGGACTGTTTACCTCTGACGGAGAAGTCTGGAAGGTTAACCGAAAGGTTGCCAACCATGCGCTCAACACCAAGTCTTATAGAAATTTCATGATGGACAATGTAGCTCTCGAGCTCAAAACCAAGTTGGTTCCCCTTTTGGAAACACTTTCCAAAACGGGTGAAGTTTTCGACTTTGAACATGTTTTGGAGAGATTTGGATTCGATAATGTGTTCAAAGTGGCTTTCGGGTTCGAACTTGGTTGTCTTGAGGGTGAAGGAAGTGTCATTGGTTATGAGTTCTTGAGAGCTTATGAAGATGCCACCAAAATTAGCACTCTCAGGTATATATTAATTAAAGACAAAAATAAAAACTATATATTATTAAAATATTTTTTGATATTTATTTAAATAAAATATTATTAAAATTGGATGTTAATATAATAAAATAAGATTTTTATAGTGTATTTCTTGCTAGTGATACAATTAAATATTAATTCTTACATATATAATTTTGCTATTAATATAAATAATTATTAATTATTATATAGGTGCATGTACCCATCATTTTGGTGGAAAACCAAGAGGTTTCTCAACATTGGCTCAGAAAAACGTCTCAAAAAAGCAATCATAACACTACAAGGATTTGTAGACAACATAGTAAAAACAAGAATCAAAGAAAGCAAAAAAAGTACCAAACAAAACAAAGATCGAACACCCGATCTCCTTGACCGATTAATGGCCATGCACGACAACGAAGGAAACTACTACTCCGCCGAGTTTCATCGTAACATGACGATCGGAGTCATCCTTGCGGCCCAAGACACCACAGTCTCAGCCCTAACATGGTTCTTCTGGCTCTTAGCCACAAGACCAGAAATCCAAACAAACATCCTGAAAGAACTCGAGTCCATTCGGGCTCGAAGAGAGCCAGAAAACAGACAAAAATTTGCCTACACATATGAAGAGATTCGCGACATGCAGTATCTGCATGCCGCGATCTCTGAGTCCATGAGACTCTACCCACCCGCCCCTACAACTTCTAGGAGTTGCTCAGGGGACGATGTTTTCCCAGATGGGACATTTGTTGAGAAGGGTTCGGTTGTGATTTACAATGCCTATGCAATGGCGAGAATGGAGAAGCTTTGGGGCGAGAATTGTTGCGAGTTTAGGCCCGAGAGGTGGCTAGGGCAAGACGATATCAGTGGTGGTTTAGTGTTTAAGCCTGAGAATCCTTATAAGTATCCTATATTCAATGGTGGACCAAGAATGTGTGTTGGAATAGACATTGGTTATATTCAAATGAAATATATTGCTGCTTCTTTGATTGAGAGGTTTGAGATTAGTCTTGAAGATAAGGAAAGAGTTCCTCAGATTTTGTTTTTGTTTACTATTGGGATGAAAGGTGGCTTGCCTGTTACTATTCAACCAAGGAAAACTACTACTACAAATGGAGTTGTGGCCAATTAATAAGCTTAATTAATAATTGGGACTCATGTATTATGCTTTATTATATAATTATATATTTATGTATGGTCAGTTTTATAATTAACTGATCACATATATCTATATATATGAGAGAGAGTATATGTTTTCTATATTTGGGATGATTAATTATATTATCTTTTATTTTTGTAATCATTTGGATTGTAATGGAAATGTTATATGAATCATATGTAAAATAAATAAATTTTATTATGATGAAATAAAGAAAAGTTATGTTTATTATTTATAATTTATGTTAATTTAATTAATGAGTTATTTTGTTTGCAGAATGATGGAATGATGACTAGATAATAAATAAATACCATTTATATTAAACCAAATAGAGAAGGAAATATCAAAATTTAATTTTCTCAATTCACAATGATCAATTCCAAATTTAATGTTAAGAATTTTGAACAGAATTTGTCAAGTCATTCTTTATTATTTTAGTTTGAATAATTTAGGTGTTTTTATTTAATTTTAATTAGAAGATTTTTAGTTGATTGTTATTGATAAGTGTGACTCACAATACATACATTTTTTAAAATATTTACCTAAATGACCTTCAATAATTTAATACTGCCACTACCGAAACCTTTTTAATAAAATTGGTACGCTTTTACCTAGACAAAAAGTTGAGACTCCCTTCTTGTTTTTTTTTTTTAAATTTTATTTCTTAAGCTTTTTTCATTCAAACATCAACCTCACTTTATTAATTATTTTGTTACTTTTTCTTTTAATGACATAACATCTAAATATCTCTCTTATTTTATTTTATTTATATTTTTTAAAAACTTTTAAAATAAATTTCCAACTTCATATACTTATTCTCTAAAAAAAAAACTTCATATACTCATTTCTCTCTCTTTTTTCTTTTACAAATTTTAAAAAATTTATTTTTTACTACACAAATAATTATTTTGGTTTTAAGAGTTATACTATTGCAATCAATTTTTTTAAGATGATCATTTTAATATGACTCAATACTTTTACATTTAATCCATGTGGGACAATATTCTCCAATATCCCCCCTCAAGATGGTGGCTATTTTTGCTCACCAATCTTGAATCACCTTATCACAGGCCATGCCATTTGCTCGCTTATTTTTGTTCGGATCTCAGGCGTCTTTGCACCGTCTGGATCTTGTGCGGCTGGCTAACCATCTGGATAGGTGTGGATCAAAACCCCGCTAGGGATATGGCTCTGCTGATACCATGTTGAGAATCATAGAGTTCCATCTCAAAACCAATTGAAAATGAGTGGAGTAGTCCATGTTCTTTATATATGGCTCAATACTTTTACATTTAATCCATGTGGGACAATGTTCTCCAATAGTTACTAAGAAGTATTTTCTTATTTTATCTTTAGATGTCATAAGATTAAATTATAAATAAAATTATTTTTATAAAACTATTTTGATAGATTTATAAAATACCTTGTAAATAAACCAAATAGTATCTTAAATATCATATAAGTTACAATTAAAAGAAAGTCAAATATTAAGTTTAAACAAAATTACATATACATACTGTTAACCCTGGAACTTTTTTGATGACATTGACATCACTATTTTTATATTTAAACATTACAAGATTAAATAAAAATAAATTTATTCTTTTATAAAATTATTTTAATAAGTTTATAAAATAATTTGTAAATAAATTAAATAGTATCTAAAACATCACATGAGTTGCATTTAAAAAAAGATAACATCAAAATATTTTATACAATAAAATAATATAATATAGCTTAAAAATATAAAAAGGAAACAAAAAGTTTCTTTTAATATTAGCTGTCCTTTTTTTGGAGATAGAAAAATATATGTTTCTCACATATTAAAATTGTTATTTTATTATTTATATATGTGTAAAATTCTTAAATAAATTTTTTAACAGAAAAGTAATCAATTGATATCTTATTCACATCAAAAGCAACTAAATAGTTGTTTTTTTCAACTCTCCCGAGAAATAAAAAATTTCTAGAAATGAGATTTTTCCAATTTTTTCCATTTTCGGTAATTATTTTGAATTTCGGTATGTATGCTGACATGCCACAACGATATTTGTGCAAATAATTTTCTTAAAAGTATTCTTCTAAATAAAATCAATTTTAGGTATAATATTGAAAAAACTCCTTATTATTTGAGATGAAAATAATGTATTCTTCACAACTGGTGGCTATGGGTCATTTAGTTGAAGAATATAATGTTAAGAATACTGTAAAACTTAATTTAGCCCTAATTAATTCAAGAGAATCAAACAATAGAATATAGATTAGCGGAAGCGTACCGGAGTCCATAGAATCGACTTTGTAATGACCTTTAATTGGTATGATCTTCCAATTTGCATCAAAACCTTTCTCTGTAAACTTTTGCTCTTGGTGATGGGGATACAAGAGTGAAAAGATACGATGCAAATGGGGACCATTACCCGTTATATTACCAACAGACAAACCTGTTGGCAATATTTTTGACTATTTCTATTTGGCCCCTCATCAATATAGAAATTGTCTAATTGGTATCCACATATTAAAATCATGACAATCATGCCCTTAAGTCATAAACTTTATTCCAAAATAGACCACATAAATTTGACTTATTTATTTGATGATCCAACACACATTTTATATATACAATTGTGACCCCAATTATTTCTAACAATCTCCCACTGGGTCACATATGTATACATATAAATGTGTTAATCTTATTGAGCTCATAACTTTGTCATCATAACCATAGGCATGTGCAATCTCGTCCATTAACTATATCAACATAGGATCAAAGCGATTTTCGTTGTATCAATCACAACTAAACCCATCAATGGTCACATATATCAACATAGCCAAATGACATAGATCAATCATGATAATGTGGTATGAAAATTACATGCATGGTGATCTATTCATGTCAATTTTCAATTGGTCCTACTTTACTTTATGGAGATCAAAACTTTAGCTTAAATGTACAAAGAGAAATAAACTGAATAAGATAATTTCTGATCAGAAAAATATCCAAATACACATGTTTCATAAAACAAATAAAACACACTAAAGACAAACTCCCACTGAATCTAGATATCCTCATAATCTAAAACACACATACGAGCAGTGTGCTCGTGAAAGACCTTGGGTGGCAAACCCTTAGTAAGGGGGTCTGCAATCATGGAGTTTGTACCTAAGTGTTCTATACAAATCTGCCCACTTTGTACCCTTTCTTTTACAACAAGGAACTTGATGTCAATGTGTTTTGACTTCGTCGAGCTCCTATTGTTGTTGGAATACAATACAGCTGACTTATTGTCACAATACAACTTAAGTGGTCTTTCAATTCCATCCACAATACGCAGCCCAGTGACAAAGTTTCTCAGCCATATACCATGGTTGGATGCCTCATAACACGCAACAAATTCTGCTGCCATGGTGGATGAAGCTATGAGTGTTTGTTTTGCACTCCTCCATGATATAGCTCCACCACCTAACAGATATATGTAGCCCGAAGTGGATCTCCTACTATCTTGGCATCCCGCAAAGTCAGAGTCAGAGTACCCAATGATCTCAAAGTGATCTGACCTCCTATATGTGAGCATGTACTCTCTTGTTCTCTTCAAATATCTCATAACCTTTTTGGCTGCTTTCCAGTGATCAATTCCTGGATTGCTTAAGTATCTGCCTAACACCCCAACAATGTACGCTATATCCGGACGCGTACAAACTTGAGCATACATTAGACTCCCAACAGCCGAAGCGTAGGGATTCTTTTGCATTTCTTGAATTTCAAGGCTTCCTTTAGGGCATTGTTTAAGATAAAATTTGTCTCCTTTAACGACAGGGGTATCACCTGGTCTACAATCTTGCATGCCAAACCGTTTGAGTACTTTATCGATATAGCCCTTTTGTGATAATCCAAGAATACCTCGAGAACGGTCTCGATGTATTTGAATTCCTAAAACAAAAGAGGCGTCACCAAGATCTTTCATCTCAAAATGCTTCGATAGAAATCTCTTGGTTTCGTGCAATAAGCCTATATCATTAGTGGCAAGCAATATGTCATCGACATATAGAACCAGAAATATACACTTACTCCCACTAAACTTATGATACACACAATCATCAACAGCATTCATCTCAAAACCAAATAAGAGAACCACTTGATGAAATTTGTGGTACCATTGACGGGAAGCTTGCTTGAGTCCATAGATGGATTTCTTTAATTTGCAAACCATATTCTTTGGGTCACCAACCACAAAGTTTTCTGGTTGCTCCATATAAATTGTCTCATCAATGTCTCCATTGAGAAACACTGTTTTAACATCCATCTGATGTAACTCAAGATCAAAGTGAGCAACAAGTGCCATTATTATCCTAAAAGAGTCTTTCGATGAAACCAGAGAGAAAGTCTCTTTATAATCAATGCCTTCTTTCTGAGTATAGCCTTTTGCTACAAGACGTGCCTTAAACCTCACCACATTACCATTTTCATCCCTCTTGGTTTTAAATATCCATTTACAACCAATTGGTTTTACACCTTCTGGTAATGGGACAATTTCCCAAACTTTATTGTCTTGCATAGACTTATTCTCTTCATTCATGGCATCATTCCACTTTTGAGAGTTAGAACTTTTCATGGCCTGATGAAAATTGTGTTGGGTTTTATGCCCTAAATAAAACTCTGTTTCAATGTAATCCAGATTATTCTATATCAATAAAGTAACAGAAGTAATTTTTCATTCACTTGTGTATGTTTTGGTTCACTTAATCAATTGCTTGTCTATTTGATTTATAAATTCATCCAAACCCCTTTCACATACTTGAACATGTTTATTGTGTTGTCAACACAGTGGAAAATAAACATGACTATGTGAATAAAGTATTCCTAGATTTATCAGAACACTGGGTTTCACTGATATGACAATCTACAACAGAGTTTACTTACATTTGGAGAAATGTTATGTTCTTTCCAGAACATAGGTTAAAGTAAAGCTCGGGTTGGATGCATGGAGTATGCATTGGAATGGACCGATATTGAACTTTGAATTAGATTTTGAAACTTACCGTAAACATCTATTCAATTCAATATCAGAAGTTGATCCTAGATCACATGATCTAAATCCTGATATGGTTAGGCTTAATTTCAAGAGTGTTATTCGTGTTCTTTGATTTGTTAGTTAAGCCTAAAACTTTAGTCTGGGCAATACATACATTTTGGGAACACGGTAGTGCGATTGAGTGGGAGCGCTAACATAAATATGGAGTCTATAGCTTCTATATGGCGAATAGTAAGCAAAGGGTGATTTCCTTCGAGCTTAACCAAATGAGATAAATGATTGAGTACTCATTTCACTTAGTTGAAATACCATTTATACAGGGTTAAGTGTTTTAAGGATAAAATACATTGTAGGGTGTTACGGTAATCTAAGTCCCTTTACAGTGTAGATCATCCATATAGAGGATCATTGATCACATTAGGATTATAACAATGGATAAATAATAATGTGTCTATATGGTGGAACATATAGAGCATTCTATATACTGAGAGTGCAATTCTGAGTTCTATGTGTGGATTCAACGAAGAATTAATAAGTCAGTGAATTTAAGTGGTAAATTCAAGATCTGCTTATTGGAAGCTCGGATATATAGACCCATGGTCCCCTCACTAGTTGAGATGATATTACTTGTAGGACTCATTTAATTGATTTTAATTAATCAATTAAAAATTCTCAAGATAGACTTGTCAGTTTGAGAATTTAGCACTCATTAAGGGCAAAACAGTAAATAGAGATTTTGAAGGGCATATTTATTAATTAGGAAACTTTAATTAGTTTCATTATTAATAAAATAAATGATAATATATTATTTGATAATTATTTTTAATTATTAAGTAATTAGATTTATCATTAATATGGTTGAACAATGGAATTGGCAACATTTCACAAAAAGAGAAACTATCAAGTGTAGGAAAAGGAAAGTTGGAAAAGAGGCAAGCCTTGTTTCCACATTGCCTAGGCCGGCCCCTTTACCTTCCTTTTCCCCTTGATTTTCTCAGTTCAAAATGTCAATCATAGCCCTTGGTGGTCCTCTATAAATAGAAGGCAAAGGCTTCAGAGTTTAACACAACTGTACAACCTTTTCACAGCATTATTCTGAAAGAATTTTCTCTCAGAAAATTCTCTCTGAGCCGCCACCCTCTCTCTCTCTATACCTTCACTGTTTCGAAATGTATGAGTGCTAGAGTAGTGCCCACACACATCAAGTAATACCTCAATCATAGTGAGGAAGGCTGTGTAGATTTCAGAGACAACAAAGAAGGACTTTCGGGCTCAGATCTTGATTATACTCTGCTACAGAAAGGAATCAAGGGTTAGAGATCTGAGTGGGAGGAGACATATATATTCCGCTGCAATCACTGTAAGATTTCTGATACTCTTATGTGTTTAATTTCATATCGTTTTAGAAGTTCATATTTAGGTTGTTAAATCAACATACTTGTGAGTAGATCTAAGTTCCTGGTAAAATAACTTCCAACAAATTGATTGGATCATCTTCCATCATTCCAATGCCATCCTCATGTTCTTGAAGATACACTATGTATTCATCTGGATTAATAGCATTTCTTCTTTCTCTAGTGGATCGTCCTCCTGGAACTGGAATGTGGCGCACACCACTCTGTCGTTGCCGGTGACACCCATGAAGTTCAAAATCTTGGTGATCACCGGCAGCCACTGCTCGGCCTTCATCACGTCCGGACCTCCCAGGAAAACCGGAGGTGCTTGCTTCCGGAACCGTTCGTACAAAGGTTCCAACCTATGGGCCGCCACCACTATCTCGGCACAGGCGGCGGGGGGCAGGTGTCACCTTTGGAACTACGGCACAGGGCTGCCGGGAGCACCCTGCTGTCTCAACCTCTGAATCTCGAGGTCTTGCTCTTCGATCTGGGCTTGCATCTTCGCAAACCGTAACTCCCAATTCTGGGCTCCCTGATCGGCTGGGGGAGCCTGGGCAGCCTGTGGTGGGTTCTCAACACCCCGACCACGAGCCCTGCCTCGGGGACCTCTACCTCGGCCCCTAACAGGTGGGGGAAACTGAGCTCCCTGTCCTTGGTTCGACCCTACGGAGTTGCCCTGACTCCTGGTAGTACGCCTGGCGTCCATCTAGTTAGAACCGCCTGCGAAACCAAGAGTTGGCATATCAGGTCGTATTCAAGGAGAGCTTACTAATGCCGCTTAATTTGGAAATTAAAAACGAAACATGCGCCTATTCTACTATCAGGCTACTAACATGCTTCCTAACAGGCTTTTCTTTTTCATAACTGAATAAAATAAACTACTAAAGCAATAAAGGCTTACTGAACCGTGAAACGAGCTAACTGCTGATGATGATTGTACATGTCGTGACGATCTTCGGAAGACAACCTGGCGGCTCTGATACCAAATTGTAACACCCTAACTAACATAGGCGTATTACGTGCTTTTTAAACATGATGTGCAACTCGTTGCTAATCAACGAGGTTTATGGAAAAACGTGATTAATTAAAATTTTGCTTTTTAATTAAACTTAAATAATAATATTACAAAAGACTCGGGATCCCGATTATAAAATCATTTACGAAAAGATTTAACTGATTAACTGATACATAAAATAAAAGTTGTCTAACGACCAGTTATAAAAATCAGCCTCGCTGTCCCGATGATCGTACGCTCCAGGCCTAACCGCCCCGACATGTACAATATTCACAAGCTCGCTCACGGCCCATCAGCTTTAGCCTTGCCTTTACCTACACATAAACGTAGATCTGTGAGTCGACAGACTCAGTAAGAAAAGCATAATAATACGCATACATAACTCTAACTGCCGTGTCCAACACGATACTGAGTCCCGCTACTGCCGTGTCCAACACGGTACTGAGCCACTACTGCCATGTCCAACATGGTACTGAGTTCTGAACGTTCATAGAGACGGTACTATTGACACGTAACAACCTGATCGGTCGAACCGGTCATACTCCGGCTGCTGGTCATACTCCAGCCTGTACCGACGTGTTACTATATCCTCCTGATCGGTCGAACCGGTCATACTCCGGCTGCTGGTCATACTCCAGCCTGTACCGACGGGATACGTCAATAGTATGGAACCACCAACCAAGTGTCAGCCTGATCGGTCAAACCGGTCATACTCCGGCTACTGGTCATACTCCAGCCTGTACCGACGTGACAGGGTTGGATGGTTCGAAGCCAATATACATAACTAATGTAATCTAACAGGCTTCCTACATGCACGCTAAACATGTAATCTACATATGCATACTGTTATACTAATCTTACCTGGATTCCGAATTCAGGTGTGCCGGTCAACCTGACTGGAACTTTTAGCTGAGCGGCGGATTACAGGCTCCTAAACCATAAAAATCACAACACTATAAGTGACACGCTAAATCACTTCCCGGGGACTTAAACTAGGAACTAAAAGTTTCCCTATCAATAAAAAGCATGACAATACCCCTAAAAACATAAAAACGAGGAAAAACACGGGTTCTGAAAATTCCCCAACCGGTAGACCGGTTGCCCAACCGGAATTTCGGTTCTGGGAAATTCAGGACCCCCATCCGGAATTCCGGATGCACAACCGGAATTCCGGTTCCTCGCAGGCAGCAACATCAAATTTTCATATCTTGCTCAAATCAACCCCAAATTGATTCAAACCTTCCAGACCTATTCCATATATCCCAAACAACATTTCTAAGGCACCAAAACCACCAAGAAACCTCAGATACAAAAAGTGCCATTAAAGCTCAAGCTTTGAGTTCTAAACTCAAACTTGAGCAAAACCACCTAGCATGCAATCAAACCAACTTAATTCTACATAATCAAGCTTAAAATCACCTCTGGAAACACAAGCAAACTTCCACAACATCACAGCAACAAAATATAACCTTTTCTCTCAAAAATCACATATTTTGCATAGAAAACTCAAAGCTTTACACAACCTAACTAACATGCTTCAAAACAGCTCATTTAACTTCAATTAAACATGCTTTAAACCACATAAATTAACAACAAAATCACAGCAGCTGTAAAGACCGCCTATGAATAGTACTTTGTATTATTAATTATTTAAGGTTTATGTATTAATAATTATGGAATGCATATTTTAGAAATATATTTTATATATATATCATATATGTTTTTATGCTATTTTATATTTAATTACCTAATTTCTGTGATTGTGTTCGGAAGCTGTGGAAAGCGACGTTGGGCCTAGAGAGTTGCATTTTATAATTTAGATTATTATTGGGGTATTATCGTTAAATGGTAGAGGCGTTAGAATTTTCGGGGATTAGTATTTGACCATTTTGCCCTTGAGGAGTTATAATTATTTTACTTGGGCTAAGGGGCATTTAGGTCTTTTCTTCTCTTATTTTGGCTTGTAGTAGACACTAGAAGCAGCCATAGATTATGTAGAATTAAAAAGTAAATGCTTGAGCAAGGTTTATGGTGAAAAGAAGTTAGAAAATTTCAAGAAAATCCTCAATTCTCCCTCTCTTTCTTTCGAACCATCACCCCAGCAAGGAGAAGATTGTTTCTCTGCTCAAATTCTCTAATCTCAGCTAGGCTTTGAATATTTTGAATCAAGGTAAACCCTCTTAACTTTTTATTGAAGTTTTAGTTGAATTTTGAGTTAAGCTAGGTGAAATTAGGTTGAATTTAGGGGCTGTATATGTATATTCAGTTTGGATTCAATTGTGAAGTTGAATAATGGTTATTTCTACTGTTTTAAGCTGGATTTAAGCCTTAGGTTATGAATTATTCAAGCTAGAGCTTAGAAAACCTAAGTTAGGTCTTCAATGGTGCTTTTGAAATTTGATTGAATTGTTGAGATTTGTTGCTGGGAACTGGTATATTTTAGTGTGTACAGGTATTCTGGAAAGTATTGGAAAATTTGGGGATGAATTGAGAGTGTGGGGTTGGAATTTTGGTTCCCAGACCAGAACCGGAATTCCGGTTCCTGGGAGCCTGTGTCAACCGGTCGACCGGTTGGTCCCAGGAACCGGACTTCCGGTTGGGAACCGGCCTGCCGGTTGGGGCTTTTTCCTGAACCCTAATTTTTCCCGTTTTAGGTATTTTAGGGCATTGTCATCCTTTTCATCGATAGGGTTAAGCTTAGTTTGCATTTTATATTCCCGATAAGTATTTTGGCGAGTCTCTCATCGGTTTTTGAATATTATGGTTTAGGGCCCTGTTATACGTCGAGCTGCACTTCCACTCAGGCTGACCGGCACACTTGAGCACGGAACGAGGTAAGATAGCGTAAGAATATATATACGAATGTTTATGCTTGTTTTGGATGTTATTATAAGTACGGTGTTACCAACACGAGTACCCAGGGTACGTCGTGTTCGTGGTACAACACTTAGTAATTCTCGGGAGTACAATCAGGGCTCTACCAACACAAGTACGGAGTTGGTACTTTAGTGCATTTGGTATAGTAGTCGTACTACCCTTAAGAACGTTCTTAATCATTTGGTGAGCTTCGTTGTTAAGCTCAGGGCAGCTTAACCATGAAGCTGGTCACGTGTTACTTTTATTTAATTCTTGCATATCTTACTGAGTCTGTTGACTCATCAGTTTGCTACCTTGTGTAGGTAAAGGAAAAGCAAAGCTGGAGGAACAGTGAGGTGGAACTCGGCATGATTGTACATATCGCGGCAGTGCAACCCGGAGGGTTTCGATCTTATATTATTTTGAGTCTGTATTTTGGAAATGCATGTCCGCTAAACTTTAAAAAAAAAATGTATATGTACATATTAGTAAAATATTTTAAACTAGTATTTTGATACTCGGGATCCCGATCCGCATGTTTATTAATATATAAATTATTAAAATAAATTTCCGAGTTTTATTATTATAAAATGCGGGCGTTACAGTTTGGTATCAGAGCCACCGGGTTGTTCACTGATGACCGTCAAGATATGTACAATCAAGGCCAGTGTCGAGTTCAACTCACGGTTCCGTAAGCTTTATTTCTTTTTGCAAACTGTTTTAAGATATGTGGTGTTGTGTATATGATTAAATAAATATTAATTGCGGTCCTGAAATATTTGACCACTGTCTAACCTACGTGCCTTGTGGGTTCGCAGGCTAAGTCCTAAATAATGGACGACCAGCGAAACGTTAGAAGGCAGGGTGAATTGGTTGAGACTGGAGGTGGTCGGGGTGGTAGAAATCCCCAAAACCCCCGTGGACGCGGTAGAGGCCGCGGTCGAATTCCGAGAGGTGGACAGGAGAATCCACCTCAGGCCCCTGTTGATTGGGAACAAAGGTTTGCTGAAATGCAAACTAGAATTGAGCAACAAGAAGAAGAGATCCGGCGACTCAGGCAACGGGATGCCCCTGTTGAGCCTCCCCTGCAACCGGCCGTTGCAGTTCCTGCAGTCCCTGCGGTGCCAGCTGAGCAACATGTTGCTGGTAACCGCATGGAGCCTTTGTATGAGAGGTTCAGAAAACAAGCGCCTCCAGTATTTCTGGGAGGCCCTGATGTTTTAAAGGCGGAGCAGTGGTTGACTGTTATTGAGAAAATATTGAACTTTATGGGAGTAGCCGGAAATGATAGGGTGGCATGTGCCACGTTCCAATTTCAGGAGGATGCCCTGATTTGGTGGGAAATGGTATCCCTCACTAGGGATGTGACTAGAATGACCTGGGAAGAGTTCCGGGAATTGTTTAACGCCAAATATTACAATGAGGCGGTCCGCAGTGCAAAGCGGAAGGAATTTATTGAGTTGGTACAAAGTGAGGGTATGTCAGTAACTGAGTATACCACCAAGTTTGATCGCTTGGCTAAATTAGCCTCCGGAATTGTACCAACAGATTTCAGCAAGAAAGAAAAATATTTGGCTGGGCTGAATGCCAAAATCAGACATGACTTGGTTATTACAACAAGTGATACCACAACCTATGCAGAAATGGTTGATAAGGCTCTTCGAGCTGAAGGAGCAGTCAAATTTTTACGGGAAACCCGAGAGTCTTCTGGTGTTGGTGGGGCTACTACTCTCCCTATGTCGGGTCCTGAGAAAGAGAGTGGGGGTTCTACCTTTGAACAGAAGAAAAGAACTTTTCCACCTTCAGGAAGTTCAGGGCAAGGTAAAAGGTTTCGAGGAAACCAGAATAGAGGAGGACGTCAGACTTATTCTTATCCTGAGTGCCCGCGTTGCAAGAAGCATCATCCCGGGGCTTGTAACCGGAGAGCCTGTTTTCAGTGTGGTTCGGTGGGACATCTCAGGAAAGACTGTCCTCAGTTGAAGAAAGAGGAACCAAAGCCCGAGGTCAAACCTGTACCTGCACCTGCTCGTGTCTTTGCTATAACTCAGGCAGATGCTGCTGCCAGTCCTTCAGTAGTTGCAGGTCAGCTTCTAATCAATGGTTTTGTTTATACTGTTTTATTTGATTCGGGTGCTACTCGGTCCTATGTATCATCAAGACTTTTAGATCAGTTTGTTAGACCTAGTGAGATTCTCGAGACGGGGTTTGGAACCCTGTTGCCTAATGGGGAATTGATCATTTCAAGAAAGTGGATTAGATCAGTAATAATTCGAATTGAAGATAGAGAGTTGAATGCTGATCTCGTGGAGTTACCATTGGCCGAATTCGATATTATACTTGGTATGGACTTTCTGTCCAAATACTCTGCTAGTATTGATTGTAAACGGAAAATGGTGACTTTTGAACCGGAAAATGAGGAACCTTTTGTTTTTGTTGGTTCGGTTCAAGGTTCTCGTGTCCCTAGAATCTCAGCACTGAAAGCTAGGGATTTATTACGAGATGGATGTGTTGGATTTCTGGCAGTGGTAGTGGATTCCAGTAAACTTGTGTTACTTGGACCAGAAGAAGTTAAAATGGTTAAGGAATTCCTGGATGTATTTCCAGAGGAATTGCCGGGATTACCACCTCAGCGGGAGATAGATTTCATCATTGATTTAATTCCTGAAGCAGAACCTGTTTCGAAGGCACCCTACCGAATGGCACCTGCTGAATTAAAAGAACTAAAGATACAACTCCAAGGGATGTTGGATCTAGGATTTACTCGGCCTAGTGTGTCACCTTGGGGAGCCCCTGTGCTATTCGTGAAGAAGAAAGATGGAACTCTTCGTATGTGTATCGATTACCGGGAGCTGAATAAGTTAACCATTAAGAACAAGTATCCTCTGCCCAGAATTGACGATTTGTTTGACCAACTTCAGGGCAAGACTGTATTCTCTAAAATTGACTTGAGGTCTGGGTATCATCAATTGAGAATTCGAGAAGAGGATATTCCGAAGACAGCTTTTCGAACCAGGTATGGTCACTATGAATTCTTGGTTATGTCTTTTGGGTTAACAAATGCTCCGGCAACTTTTATGGATCTCATGAATAGGGTATTCAAGGATTTCCTCGATAATTTTGTAATTGTATTTATCAATGATATTCTTGTGTACTCTCGGTCAGAAGCAGAGCATGAGCAACATCTTCGAATGGTTCTGCAGCGACTTAGAGATCATAAACTCTATGCAAAGTTCAAAAAATGTGAGTTTTGGCTGTCACAAGTGTCTTTTCTGGGGCATATTGTTGGAAAAGATGGAATTATGGTTGATCCAGGAAAGATTGAAGCGGTGAAGAATTGGCCTAGACCTAAAACAGTCACTGAAATTCGAAGTTTTCTCGGTTTAGCGGGTTATTATCGGCGTTTTGTGGAAGGATTTTCCAAAATTGCCATGCCGTTATCTGAGTTAACTAGGAAGAATCAGCGATTTATATGGTCAGATAAGTGTGAAAAGAGTTTTCAAGAGCTGAAGCAACGATTGATTACAGCTCCTGTTCTAGCCTTGCCTTCTGATCAAGAAAAGTTTGTGGTGTATTGTGATGCTTCTAGCCAGGGTTTAGGCTGTGTGTTGATGCAAGCAGATAAAGTCATAGCTTATGCTTCTCGGCAACTGAAAGATTATGAGCAGCGTTACCCAACTCACGACCTAGAACTTGCAGCAGTGGTGTTCGCCTTAAAAATTTGGCGACACTACTTGTATGGTGAAAGGTGTGAGATCTATACTGACCACAAGAGTCTCAAGTATTTCTTCACTCAGAAGGATTTGAATATGAGACAGAGAAGGTGGTTAGAATTAGTAAAAGACTATGACTGTGAAATCTTGTATCATCCTGGAAAGGCAAATGTTGTGGCTGATGCCTTAAGTAGAAAAGGACCTGATCAAATAGCCAACATGGTTATGATTTCCTCACAGCTAGCCTCGGAAATGACTAGAGCAAACATTGAGTTGGTGATTGAGGAATTATTTAATCTGACACTTCAGTCAGATTTGTTGGAAAGAATCAGAATGGCTCAGTTAGAAGATTCAGAATTGACTAAGATTCGAGAAGATGTCTTAGCGGGCAAAGCTAAGGACTTCTCCATTGCTGACAATGGGATGCTGTTATTTAAGGCACGAGTGTGTGTCCCTGATTTTAATGAGCTTAAGAAAGAAATTTTAGAAGAAGCTCATACTACCCCTTACTCATTACATCCAGGAACCACCAAAATGTATCAAGATTTGAAGCCCTATTTCTGGTGGTACGGGATGAAGAGGGATGTAGTGGATTATGTCACTAAATGTTTAACCTGTCAGCAAATCAAAGCTGAACATCAGCGACCAGCGGGGTTACTTCAGCCATTAACACTTCCAGAATGGAAGTGGGAAGACATTGCAATGGATTTTGTGGTTGGTTTGCCTAGAACCACAGGAATGTACGATTCAGTTTGGGTTGTGGTGGATCGTTTTACAAAGTCAGCACATTTCTTACCTGTTAAGGTAACCTATTCAGTGGATCAGTATGCTGATTTGTATGTAAAAGAAATTGTTCGTCTTCATGGGGTACCGAAGTCAATCGTTTCAGATAGGGACCCTAAATTTACCTCAAAGTTTTGGATGAGTTTGCAAAAGGCTATGGGAACTAATTTAAAGTTCAGCACAGCCTTTCATCCTCAAACAGATGGTCAATCTGAACGAACCATCCAGATACTTGAAGACTTGTTACGAGCTTGTGTTATGGACTTTGGAGGGTCATGGAGTAAGTATTTGCCTCTGATTGAATTCTCCTATAATAATAGCTATCAAAGTACCATAGGAATGGCTCCCTATGAGCTGCTCTATGGAAGGAAATGTCGTTCCCCAATTCATTGGGACGAAACAGGAGAACAGAAATACTTGGGCCCTGAATTAGTCCAGAAAACGAATGAAGCAATAGACAAGATCAAAGCTCGAATGCTTACTTCTCAAAGCAGGCAGAAAAGTTATGCAGACCCCAAGCGACGGGATGTTACATTCCAACCTGGTGATCATGTCTTTTTACGAGTATCCCCGATGAAGGGAGTTAGACGTTTCGGAAAGAAAGGTAAATTGAGCCCTAGGTTCATTGGACCTTTTGAAATTCTGGAAAGAGTTGGGCAAGTTGCTTATAGGTTAGCCTTACCTCCAGCATTATCAGCAGTGCATAATGTATTTCATATCTCCATGCTGAGGAAGTATGTGTCTGATCCAATGCATGTTTTGAGTTACGAAGTCTGATCCAATGCATGTTTTGAGTTACGAAGCATTGGAATTGCAACCTGACTTATCATATGACGAACAACCAGTGCAAATTCTGGATAAGAAGGAAAAGGTTCTCCGAACCAAAACCATATCATTAGTCAAGGTACTTTGGAGAAACAGTAAAGTGGAGGAAGCCACTTGGGAATTGGAATCTGATATGAGGGCCCAGTATCCTGAGTTATTCAGGTAGATTTCGGGGGCGAAATCCTTTTAACGGGGGGATAATTGTAAAGACCGCCTATGAATAGTACTTTGTATTATTAATTATTTAAGGTTTATGTATTAATAATTATGGAATGCATATTTTAGAAATATATTTTATATATATATCATATATGTTTTTATGCTATTTTATATTTAATTACCTAATTTCTGTGATTGTGTTCGGAAGCTGTGGAAAGCGACGTTGGGCCTAGAGAGTTGCATTTTATAATTTAGATTATTATTGGGGTATTATCGTTAAATGGTAGAGGCGTTAGAATTTTCGGGGATTAGTATTTGACCATTTTGCCCTTGAGGAGTTATAATTATTTTACTTGGGCTAAGGGGCATTTAGGTCTTTTCTTCTCTTATTTTGGCTTGTAGTAGACACTAGAAGCAGCCATAGATTATGTAGAATTAAAAAGTAAATGCTTGAGCAAGGTTTATGGTGAAAAGAAGTTAGAAAATTTCAAGAAAATCCTCAATTCTCCCTCTCTTTCTTTCGAACCATCACCCCAGCAAGGAGAAGATTGTTTCTCTGCTCAAATTCTCTAATCTCAGCTAGGCTTTGAATATTTTGAATCAAGGTAAACCCTCTTAACTTTTTATTGAAGTTTTAGTTGAATTTTGAGTTAAGCTAGGTGAAATTAGGTTGAATTTAGGGGCTGTATATGTATATTCAGTTTGGATTCAATTGTGAAGTTGAATAATGGTTATTTCTACTGTTTTAAGCTGGATTTAAGCCTTAGGTTATGAATTATTCAAGCTAGAGCTTAGAAAACCTAAGTTAGGTCTTCAATGGTGCTTTTGAAATTTGATTGAATTGTTGAGATTTGTTGCTGGGAACTGGTATATTTTAGTGTGTACAGGTATTCTGGAAAGTATTGGAAAATTTGGGGATGAATTGAGGTTGTGGGGTTGGAATTTTGGTTCCCAGACCAGAACCGGAATTCCGGTTCCTGGGAGCCTGTGTCAACCGGTCGACCGGTTGGTCCCAGGAACCGGACTTCCGGTTGGGAACCGGCCTGCCGGTTGGGGCTTTTTCCCGAACCTTAATTTTTCCCGTTTTAGGTATTTTAGGGCATTGTCATCCTTTTCATCGATAGGGTTAAGCTTAGTTTGCATTTTATATTCCCGATAAGTATTTTGGCGAGTCTCTCATCGGTTTTTGAATATTATGGTTTAGGGCCCTGTTATACGTCGAGCTGCACTTCCACTCAGGCTGACCGGCACACTTGAGCACGGAACGAGGTAAGATAGCGTAAGAATATATATACGAATGTTTATGCTTGTTTTGGATGTTATTATAAGTACGGTGTTACCAACACGAGTACCCAGGGTACGTCGTGTTCGTGGTACAACACTTAGTAATTCTCGGGAGTACAATCAGGGCTCTACCAACACAAGTACGGAGTTGGTACTTTAGTGCATTTGGTATAGTAGTCGTACTACCCTTAAGAACGTTCTTAATCATTTGGTGAGCTTCGTTGTTAAGCTCAGGGCAGCTTAACCATGAAGCTGGTCACGTGTTACTTTTATTTAATTCTTGCATATCTTACTGAGTCTGTTGACTCATCAGTTTGCTACCTTGTGTAGGTAAAGGAAAAGCAAAGCTGGAGGAACAGTGAGGTGGAACTCGGCATGATTGTACATATCGCGGCAGTGCAACCCGGAGGGTTTCGATCTTATATTATTTTGAGTCTGTATTTTGGAAATGCATGTCCGCTAAACTTTAAAAAAAAAATGTATATGTACATATTAGTAAAATATTTTAAACTAGTATTTTGATACTCGGGATCCCGATCCGCATGTTTATTAATATATAAATTATTAAAATAAATTTCCGAGTTTTATTATTATAAAATGCGGGCGTTACAGCAGCAACAGCAACTAACAATCATGCATGAATCATCATATCTTCATCAAAATTTCAACAAATTTCAAGAGAAAACAAGAGAAGCTAACCTAGCTTGAAGAATGCTTAGATTTGGATGAGAATTCACTTGAAAATCAGAGCAAAAATCCAGCCCTTTGCACCCACATGCACAGCCGAGAGAGAGAGAGGAAAAGAGAGAGAGAGAGTTTGAAAATTTAAGTGTAATCTTTTGTAAAAAAATGAATTAATGAATAAAGCCACTTAACATATACTCATTTCAGCCAACAAATAATCAAATAAACATTTATTTTCCATTTCATAAAAACCAAAAGACAAAATACTAATGGGGCAAAAAGACCATTTTGCCCCTCCACCTTAAAACCACATAAATCATACTAAAGGGGTATTTTTGGGAAATTCTAAATTCCCGGCCATTCCCGAAATTCCCAATGTCTAAAACCTGTCCCAAATTACTAACATACTAAATTGTGATTTCTACTGAGCCAAACGCCGAGTTCCAAAATACCGGGCACCGGAAATGCAAAATATGAAAACTACTGAATAACATAACCATGCATTTCTGAATTCCATAAATAACAGTATAATAAATTATTTAAATAGCTATAAATAATTTTCATAAATAATCATGATTAACTGCTAATTTCCAAATTAAACTAAGCGGGCTTTACATGTGGATTCAATAAGGAATTAATAAGTTAGGGAATTTACTTGGTAAATTCAGTTCGACTTATTGGAAGCTCAGTTATATAGGCCCATGGTCCCCATACTAGTTGAGACCATACTGCTTCTAAGACTCAATTAATTAACTATAATTTTAAAGTTAGACTATGTCTAGTTTATGAATTTATCACTTATTAAGGGCGAAACTGTAAAGAAAGAGTTTATAGTGTATATTTATTAATTAAGACACTTTGGTTAGTCTAATTAATAAATATAATAAATGACAATATTATTTAATAATTAATTATAGTTATTAAATAGTTAAAATTGACATTTAAATGGTTGAATGTGAAAACTAGCAATTTTTGAGAAAATGGGAAACAGAAATGATAAAACAGGAAAGTTACAAAAGTGAGGCCTTTTTCCATAAACCTTGGCCGGCCACATGCATAGGTTTTATCATTTCATTTTTTCATTATTTTAATGCCAAGTAATTCAACCCTAACCCTATGTGGTATTCTATAAATAGAAAGTAATGGCTTCAGGAAACACAATACAATTGCATCTCATTCCTTTCAGAGAAAATTCCTGAGCCGCCACCTCTCTCTCTCTTTCTTCTTCTTCTTTGTTTCGAAATCCCTATGTGATAGAGTAGTGCCCACACACATCAAGTGGTATCTCAATCATAGTGTGGAAGATTGTGTAGAATCCAACCAACAAGAAGGAGAATCAGCATCAAAGGAAGGAGAGAAAAAGATCCAGGTTCAGATCTTGATTATGTTCTGCTACAGAAAGGAATCAAGGGCTAGAGATTTGAACGGAAGGAGTCATTATATTCCGCTGCACCTAATGTAAGGTTTCCTAAACTTTACATGTGTTTATTTCATTGTTTTAGAATTCATATTAGGATGTTAATGAAACATACATGGTAGTAAATCTAGATCCTGGTAAAATATTTCCAACACCGGGTCCGAGTCCCGATCCCGGTCTGGGTCCGAGTTCGGGTCCTGGGTCCCGGTCCCGGGTCCGGGTCTGGGTCTGGGTCTAGGTCCCGGGTCCTTGGTCCGGGTCCAGGTCCCAAGGGATCTGTGTCTGGGGTCCGAGTCTTGAATTAAGTTTTTTTTTAAAAAAATAAATTGAAATCGGGTCGGATCATATCCGATCCTAAAAAAAATTAGGCGGGGCAGAACGGATCTGATCCAAGATCCAATAAGTGTCCGAATGTTTTAGATCAGATGTGATCTGTCGGATCGGAGCTCCAACCTGCTCCAACTTAATGGATCTTTTTGACATGCATATTTAATTATTAGATCAGACAATCATGTTTGGCCATACTAGCTACTTGTTTATTACGTTCTTTACTAGTCTCATCCTCGGTCCAGTGTTGTAAATTCGTGCATGGCTCGTCCACGTTATACCATGTTTTTTATATATATAAGTCGTATCGTGTCGTGCTATAAAAAATATGAGTCGTGCTATGTCGTGCTAACATTTTAAAAGGATAAGCCCAACATGGCTCGTAGGCTGAATATTTTTGTATCGTACTCAGATTCGTACCGTACTTTACTCTTGCAAGTCTGTTTTTCTTAAACGGGTCAATTCATTTTCATATTTGGACTCAATAATGTATTTTTCATAATTTTAAACATATTTATATATTTTTTCAACAATATTTTATGGATAATTATATTAAAAATTATTAGAATTATTATAATTTAAATATTTACTTATAAATACTCAAATTTTTATGTCATACTTTATAAATAATTTAATATAAAATTTTAGTTTTATATTTTTTAGTAATTATAATTATAAAATTATAATATTCTATATTATATTTAAATTTTATTATTATTTTATCTCATTTAGAATTGACACATACATATCAATTATTATTATTATTATTATTATTATTATTATTATTATTATTATTATAAAATTCTAGAGTTTTTTAATGTATGGTGTCGTGGTTTTTAGGTTTGTCTCGTGTCGTACTTTTTGGGTTAATATATTTGTGCTTACGTGTATCGTGTCAAATTCATATTTATCGTGTCGTGTCGTGCTAATGTGTAGCATCATTCCGTGTCGTACCTTTAAGCTCATATTTTTTCGTGCATAATCATGCTCATTCCAATTTCATACCATATCAAAAAGTCCAACTCATATTTTCAAATAATTTCTTATCACTTTGTCATTTTACAAAGCAAAATAATTTTACTATTATTGCTATTAATTTGTCACCTTAAAGTATGTATATATGACTCTCAAATATATACACTAATAATAATAGGTATGCCATTTTTTATGGTCCATGATGATTTTGTGGCCAATAGTTCATATTGTAAATTACGGTAAATAATTATTTCTTAAAGTTTTTTAATTATTGTAGTCTGCATTATCATTCCGTACAATTTTGAAAATGACAATTAAGGGGTGTGAAACCCATATAAAGTTGATGAATAATATTTATGGCCACTCATTGTAATACATTGTTCCTTTGTGATTACAAGTGGTATAGTGTCTTGTTTATATTTTGTGTGTATATATATGCAAGTGGTAGTAATAATGGCTGGGTTTTTACTGGTTCTCCTATTTTTTCTTTTTCTTTTTCTTTTTTCCCCTTAAATTAATTTAGCTTAATTATCATCTTAATTATTTCTTTATTTTTCAATAGTAGAATTATGATTTGTCTCTCTCTAATTATGAGCCTCCTAAAGTTTTGTCCCTTGAACTTTTTTTTTTTCCATAAAAATTCTTGTTGGATTAATATAAAACATCACTCTCCCTTTATATTTTGTTCATTCATTAATTAAATAATGAAGGCATAAATATATCAAATTAATATAAATACATAAATAACAATCAAATATTGAACACAATTTTTCGTCACATATGTATACAGCTACTACTTTTCTTTAATCAAACTGAGTCTTAGAAGATATTTTTCCAATTTTTTTAAGCAATAATATAATCCATATGTTAGAAAAAGAAGAAAAAGAAAAAGAAAATTATTAGATTAATATATACTTTACGAGATTTTTTTTTTAAAAAAAATAATTACACGCGTAACATTTATTTAATTACTAATGACTTACGTGAGTTTCTTAATTACATTCAAAACGTAACAAGTATATATAGTTTATGATTATTCTTTTTAATTTGAATTAATTAGTAGTTATAATCTAGTCCATAATGCATGCATATGCTATCTTATGAAAATTTCAGTACTAAGTTTAATTTTTCTGTGAATATCATGATCATGAATGAGAACAGAAAACAAAAAAAGAAAAATAATTGAGGGCTCTACTCTTCCATTTGCATGAAAAAAACAAATGATTGGTCTCTGTCATATAATTGATTCGTTAATATTTCCTATTTAACATTAGGATTATTTATTTTTTGAATAATAATAATAATAATAATAATAATAATAATAATAATAATAATAATAATAATAATAATAATAATAGTTGGGGTCATCGTCTAATAGAATGGCATGCTTTGCCAAATCATGAGTTGTAAAGTTCTTATCGCGAGCCACATGTGACAAAATTGTCCCCAAAAATTTAGACAATAAAGCTATAAAGAACACCCTTCCTTTGTTGATAGTTGTCACCAAAGAAAGCGAATCTGAATAAACCTCTCTAATTGAGATTCCACACGAATGAGCCCAATTGAGTCCTACCAAGAGAGCCAAAGTTTTAGCTTGTAATACTGAAATGCTATCTGAAAACCAAAAAACAACACCAAAAAATAACAAGTATTAAAAAAGACAATCTTTGAATTAAAATTAATAGGAAGTAAATCCGATTTAAACACATATATAATTGAATTAAACCCAAAATAACTACATTAATAAAAAGAGAACGAAATTCCAACTAAACCAAAGAAAATCTAGCTAAAGGTATTATCCTTTGGCTAGTAGCAACAAACTAAGAAAGCAAAACAAAGCACAAAACTCAACGAAGTTAAAAATCATTCAAAGCATAATTAACTCAAAACTAGTGCCATAATTAGCAAATCTGGTCTGAAAATGATGAGTATAAAAGCAAAACAGTACTAATTATTAAAAATCTGTAACAACGCAAAACAATAACCAATATGCGAAAAATTTTAATATAAGAAGACAAAAAGTGTTAGGTTATTTTTATTAACAATTTTAGATTAATTTATTTTTAATTTAATTTTACTCATGTTTGGAGCAATTCTACGCTGTTATATTTTATTTTTGAAGATTTAAAATAAAAGAAGATTAAAAAAATATCAGAAGAAAATGATAAGGAAAAAGATAAAAGATTGCATAAAAGGATAAGAGTGCACATGGAGCATGTCGTGCACGTGACGAAGCTTGCCTTGAAGACGTAGGAAAAGGCTACACGGGCCACGGCCCAGCAAAGTGGGCGTCGCAGCCCACCCCTATACAACAGCCAAAAACATATCTTTTCTCAACGTGGGTTTTGTGGCTTCCTAATTCAAAGTTGAATAGGATGGTTAGCATGTGCAATTTTCTATCTTTTTAGTCGCTCAATTGCTATGTAAGGAGAGAACTTCAATTGATTTCGTCAAGCGATTTGGGGGAGGAAATAAATTGCAAAAGACGGAGTACGAATTTCAGAGATCAACTGCAATATTGGAGGCATTAATCTTCAGAGAATTTTCAACATTCTTTTCTTCTCTATTTTCTTTTCTTTTCTTTAGTTAACATGTGTGATTTTGCTTCCATGAACATGATTAGCTAAACACTTAATTAGGATTTAGGTGGATATTGTTGACATTGTTTTATGGTTTTAATATGGTTTATTTTCCCTCAGTTTCTATATATTCTATTTCATTCGTACTTAATTGCTTTTAATATTGCCTGATCACTTAACTGTCTATGATTTTGATGCGAGATCAGAGAAGTGAGTGTCAATTATGCTATAGTGAAATAGAACTGAATTTCAATATAGGACAAGAGTACACGTATGGTTTAGATAACTTATAGGGTTTCTGTGTTTAATGCATGTTGCATGTTTAATTTATCACGAGAGTAGAAATTTTGCATGTAATTGAGATTTATATATATATGAGAAGACTATAAATTACCTTAGTAAACCTGCTATTGCATAGAAATTGGTAATAGGAAGATAATCATATTAGGCCATAATCAATAGATGTAATTGAAATCGAAAGCCCTAACAATTATTCACTGTTAATTTCCTTTAATAGTTTAATTGCTTCTTCTTTTACTGCTTTTACTATTTTCTAGTTTTAATCTTCTCTTAAATTTTATATCGCCAAATAGAAGTAAAGATTTAATTTTAAAGTACTTAACTACAATCCTCGTGGGATCGACCTCACTCTTGGTGAGTTTACTACTTGTTACAATATGCACACTTGCGTGTGCAAAAATACAACAATAAGTTTTTAGCGCCATTGGCGGGAATTATTAGTTAATATTATTATAAGTTAAATTTTGTTCTAATTTGAGTTTTTTTCTCAGTTTTAGTACTAATTTTGTTGTTTCAAATTCTTATTTTTAGTACTAATTAATTTAGTTTTTTTTTTTTTTAATTTTACTAATGTTTTATTGATGAGCTTGACCTGCAACGTAAATCCAGATGATATATCTTGAGGATTTTGTCCAACAACAGAATGAGTCATTTTATTCTACTTGGAGGAAATTTAAAGAGCTTGGAGAGAGATGTTATCCCACTTTCTCAAGTGGGTGTTTTACTTGGCTCTTTTATAATAGACTTAATGATGAAACAAGAAGTCGGGTTGATTATGGAACAGAGGTCACTGGAGCGCCTCTATTAATGAGAGGCTATGATGTAATAAATCTGTTGAATAATATGGCAGATTTTGATTACGAGTGGCATTGTGATCCATCACTTCAGGGTTGGAGTCACCAATACTCACCTTATTGCCCAAACTCACCCCAACAAACTGAAAAAGAGGATAAACTACTATCACTTCTACAATCACTTTCAGGAGAGATTAATCGCTTAATAGACATGGTGAAATCCTTATATGATAATTGAATATTGGATCATGATTCAGAATGTAATAACTCCAATAATGGAAGTTATGAGAGTTATTGGTACAATGAAGAAGGGTCATTAGTTGAATACAAGGAAGATAATGAGCCTACAATTGAAAATCAAGATCCTTTTGAAGTGCTATTAACTCAAAATTTACCGACATCAGATTCTTACTTGATAAATAATGAACATCGTGTAGTGAATGAAATCATGAAATAGAATAAATCCATCCATGATCAGGAACTCATTGAATATGAAATCACAAGTAAGGTTATGGATAGCCAAGTGGAGAGTGCGCAACAAGAGGAAGGGTTGTTAGATGAAAGAGTAGATACTTTGACATTGGAGGATGAGGAAACACATGACATCATTGATTCGACTTCATCAATGACATTGACTAATAAACCACCAATGGATCCATATATTTCATCAACACCATATTATATCCTCTACGAGCTACGAAAGACTTCTCTCCAAGCTCATTATCATCTATGTTGTTGGCGCTGACTTTGGTTCAAACTCATCGCTTGCCAAGCTTGAAGGCAAGAACAATAATAATTTTCAAGTTGTCCTACATGACGCGTATTATGGGCGTCAACCGCTTATTGATGTGGCGCTCAAGTGAGTTTCCTTTCATTTTTCTTTAATGTCACATTGGGAACAATGTGTCACTTTAGTTTGGGGGGTGTCTTAAATTTTTATTTTTTAGTTTTTTTGTTTTGAAGTTTTATGTCTTCTAATTTTTAATTTTTAGTTTTTATTGTTGTGAGTCAATTTGCTTAATATGAATCAATTTGAAAGTAGGTAGATAGCATGATTTGAAAAATTCATTTATTTTTTTGAAAAATTTGTGTGCTTGGTAATGTTATACTCTTGACTAATTTTAATTTTGTGCTTTAAAATCATTATTTTTTTTAGTAATTTACGGCATAAATACTTAAGTTTAACTCCCAGTTGCAAATAAATATCCAAGTTTAATTTTTAGCGGTAATAATACTAAAATTATAATTTTGGAACTTCTGTAATTACCTGACTGTAGTGTTAAGTAAATTATCACGTGAAAATCTCTGATTGGTCTAAGTCATTAAATTTTTATTTTTTTTTAAAAAATAGTTTAAATATACCAATAAGAAAATGACACGTGGATAATAACTTAATATTTAACGGCCAAGTACCTACATAGTTCTAGAAATATAAGTTAGGTATTAGTACCACTAAAAATTAATAAACTTAAGTATTTATTTACAAACAGGAGTTAAAAATACAAAAAATAATTAAATTAACTTCTGAAATGGGATTGCGGTGGGGCTGCGGTGGTGCCGGCAAAGGTGGACTGGTGGTGGTGCGCTGGTGCCGACGGGAGAGACAAAATTTTAAGAGAGAGAGAGAGAGAGAGAGAGAGAGAGAGAGAGAGAGAGAGAGAGAGAGAGAGATAAGAAGGAAAGATGGTGGTGTTTGGTGGTGGAGATGGTGGTGTTTGGTGTTAGAAATGGTGGTGAAGAAGAAGAAGAAGAATGGCGAAGGGGAAGGGGGCTTCTGCCCTTATAAATTAAAGAACTTTTACTGGCTCATTTTGCTGCGCTGATAAAGTAAATAATGCGCTGGCAAAAAAAAAATTAACCTAAAAATGAACCGTTTTGAAACACTTTTGCTGGCACATATCTACGCCGACAAAAGTCTTCCCACTAACCTATTCCCCACGCGAAATTTTTTCCTCTTTCTTTGGAACTTTTGCCGACGCATATAATTTCCCCGCTAAAAAGTCAAAAAAAAAATTGGTGACCTTTTGCCAGCACAGACTTGCGCCGGTAAAAATTTTCCCCCAACCTATGTTTCCACGCGAGAAAATTCCCCCTATGTTTTTTTTTAACCTTTTGCCAGTGTATAATTGCTCCGACAAAAGGTTGTTAAACCATTGGAATGGTTTGAAGGCGCTTAATTCCAAGACTTTTACTGACGCATTTCATGAACTGTGCCGATATAGGTAGCTTATATCGGTGCATTATTGCGCCGACAGAATTTTTGCTCAAAATTTTTGATTTTGCCATAGGCACTTTATCCCGTTAACTTTTGCAGGCACATTTGGCCAAATGCGCCAATAAAAGTGACATTTGTTGTAGTGTGTAATATATAATATAATGGACAATATATAACTAATATGTCAATATTTACTACTACACATGTCAATTAAAAAAAAAAACTTATCATTGTATTTTTAGAAAATATGTCAAAAATAAACTAAATACATGTATTTACATCTATAAAGCAACACACATGCAACAAAAAAAATTGTCAGGAATAAACTAAAAATATATACCATAAAAAATACACATGAATAAAAAAATAACTGTTGAATAGAAAAATATTATAAAAATCACTTAAAAATAACTAAAAAATAATATAAAAATAACAAAACGAATGCACATATATACAAAAAAAACTGTCTGGAATAAATTAAAAATATATACCATAATTAAAAATACATAAACTAAAAAACAACTGTATAATTAAAAAAAAAACACATAATAACAACAAAAAAAATAACTATAAAATAACTACAAAATACCTAAATAATAATATAATAAAGCAACTATAAAACAACAAAAAGACAATTATAAATTAACAAATAAATAATAAGATATTAACGACCTCTAGAGATGGAAATTTATACCGCGGGGACCCCGTCTTGGTGGTTAATGGGGCGGTGGTGGGGAACAATTTTAATACCCGAAGCGGGGATGGAGCGGGGGCGGGGATAATACTATCCGCACCATATCTGATCCCGATATAGATATATAATTTTATTTTTATTCTTAACATATATATATAGTATATATATCATTGATAATCAAAATTATTTTGATTATCATCCATAATCAAAATTATATCATATGCTTAAATTATGAAGATCTAATGACGATAGTGAACTGATGATCATTGAGGATTACATGTGTAAAGATATTTTCTTCTCGATTCTTAATTTTGTCTTTGTTTACTTTTTAATTTGTTGGGAGGCTTGAGAGGTATGAGAGATCTTATACTTAGGTTTATCTTTTATGAATTATGAATGGATAATAAATATTTGTGAGAATGTTGGTTTAATTTATTTTTTTCAATTATTTTATTTTTTTTTTCATTTTACCTTAATAGATACCCGAATTCCCCTACCCCGAATCTGTTGGTTATTAGACAGGGATGGGGCGGGGATGGGGGTATAAATAGGTAGCAAAACCGCCCAATTTCCATCTCTAACGACCTCATTGAAATATGTAAATCATTCATAAATCAACTTTAAATAAATTACAAAACATAAAGAAAATACTACTTTTATTAATTATCATGTAAAATAGAGAAAGATATACGATGAGTGCTCTTAATTTTTTTATAAGAGAGAGAAAGAGTATTAAAAAATATGAAAAAAAAAGTGTGAAAAGTAAAAGAATTTTATTTTAGTAAAGGTTAAAATAAATTAATTAAATTTTTTTTTATAAAATCAATTAACGGAAAATAGTATGAAATAATAATTTGAGTGTGAGTAGTAAAAAATATAATATAAAATATATATTTATTATGGTGCCGTTTGGTAATATTTTTTTAATCAGTTTTTTGTTTTTAAAATTGAAAAAAGTTAAATATTTTTCAAAAAATGTTCTATAAAACTGTTTTTACTTTTCAATTTTTTAATTGAGAATCAAAATTTTAAAAACAAAAAAAAAATCACTTTCAATATTTTTTTAAATAGTTTTTTTTTCTTAATCAATATCTTGGACTTCGATCAGACCCAGACCCAAATCTCCCCATGCCCCTGGCGCTGAACCCGGCCTCTGACTTGAACCCAAATCCGACCCCGGACCTAGACCCGACGTAAATAAAATCAAAAAATTAAAATGAAAATGAACATTACAGAACATACTTTTGTTTTCTATTTTTAAAATTGAAAAACAAAAGTAATTACAGAACGTATTTTTATTTTTTTAAAGCAAAATTTTTAAATTTTACTTTTATTTTATGATTAAAAAATTAGAAAATAAATGTGTTACTAAACGGCACCTATATATATATATATAGACGCAACCCCATTTTTAAAAGTTTAATAGTATTCCAACAACCACTCGTTTTTTTTTTCCCCACAAAAAGCAATAATCCAATTATCCATGGTAAAGAAGAAATGTATATATATACTTTAATTTTTTGTAAATGTTATTATTTTATCATGTTGATGAATAAGAACAATATACTTTTAATTTTTTTTGTAAATGTTATTATTTTATCACGGTGAATATGAATAAGAACAAAAATATAGATAAATTAAGGGCTCTACTCAACCAATTGTATATACTAGCTAGCCATGCATGGACAGCACAAGTAGACTATTATGGTATTTTGTGGTTGGACAACTAATCAATCAAACATGTGTATTGTGTATATATTATGTACACCATATATAATTCTAAATTATTTTTAAATAAAAATATTTTTAATTTTTGCGGTCAAAATGAAAAAGGCTTAAGTTTTAAGTACCGTATGAAAATGACATGTTATTAGTATAATGACGCATCCAATTAATATAATTAGGGGTGGCTATCCGCTCTAATCCAATTTTTATTTTTCTCATTCGATAATCCATTACAATTAATAATTAGATTTGAAAAATCATCATCCGATCCAATATAATTAAACTTCAAAATCCAATCTAATCCAATTACTAATTAGATTGAATCAATTTTTTAATTGGATATCTAATTACACACCTATATTTAAATATTACAATAAAAATATAAAAAAAAATAGGTAAAAATTAAATTCCACCCTTTATATAAGTTTAATCATTTATAAACATACAATCGTTACAGTATAATGCAATTAAAAGTTTCAAATAATTAAAACAATAATATTTCTAAATAATAAAATAAAACAAAAACATCATGAAAATAAATACATAAAACAATTAAGTGTTACAAATTCAACACAAAAAAAATCCAATAAAAATATAATTAATATATTATTATATTTTTTTAATGTTTTTCATTATATAAATAAATATAAATAATTTTTTAACATATATAAATATAATTGTATTAGATCAGTTTTTAATTAGATTTTAAGATTGACATCCAATATAACCAATCCAATTAAAATTAAACTTTTTGTAATTAGATTAGATTGAATGAATTTAGTTCAATTCGATTAGATATTGGATGTTGTCTACCTCTAAATATAACGATACATTATGCATCATGCATATTGATTTGATGCATTTTACTATAACCTCAATACAAAATTAAAGCATCCGTTTGATACACTATTATTTAATTCAATATTATATTTAGTGGTGATTTATATTAATAGATTACGTAAAATCTACTATCTTTGATAAAATACTATATTTGGTATGTTTATCCAAAACTCAGATCAGCTGACTAAGGCCTTTTGGACCACTCGAACCCAGTTCTTGGCCTCAGACTATTTCTAAAACAGACTCTTTCTAAAAATATTATAACACGGATAATTTCTTCTTATGTATTAATACGATTCGTTAAAATTTATGACGATAATAAATAATACAATAAAAAATTTTATTCAAATATTATAATACGATTTATTTAATACATACCACATTTAAATATGATCTACCAAAAAATGCTAAATAATAATTTAAAAAATACCAATAGTATCCTTCATAATTTCTTTTTTTTTTTTGACAAAGTGATTAAAATCACTCATGAATTTACGACGCCCACGTCTGCCACCGGCGCTGGAACCTCCTCGAACCAAGATAGCTCATTGTCTAACCGCAGAGCATGCTTTGCCAACCATGGGCCGCTAAAATCTTAGAGCGAGCCCCATGAGACAAAACTGCCCCCGGAAATTTAGACAATAAAGCTATAACATCTTCAAACAACGCTCCTAACTCAATAAAATACTGAAGTTCTACCTGAAAAAAACATCAAAAAAACAGCATAAAACTTTAATTAGAAAACTATTCAAACTGAAGAGAATCAACCAACCACCAAGACTAAGCAACTAGATCTCCCTATAAAATACTAGAACTAGCCAAAGGGATTACCCTTTGGCTAGTAACAACTAAATTATAGCATTCTACTTCAAAACCTTCATAGGATCTCTATTCCTTACTTTTACCCTTTTAAAATCAAACATAAATAAAATTTTACTTTTAATACCCATTATTCCTTAAATATTCAAAATATTATATACTAATTATTTTATTTTATCTCTAAAAATATTACTTATTTATAGACTAAAACATGTCAAAATCTTTAAAAAGTCAAATTATAAATTATCATCAATCAATTACAAAACTTCACCGCTAAATAACATCAGCCTATATTTTATTATGACCTTATTAAACTAAATAATAGTAGTGTAATAATAATAGTTATAATAATAATAATAGAGATTATTTAGGCTTGCTTATTCCGTTCTATAAATAGAAACCAAAATCATGCAATTATAAACACAGCAGCATACCACAACCACTTGTCATCATCATGAGTACCTCTTCAGTAATCTCTCCTTTTACATCTATGGAGTTTTCCATCTCTCTCCAATTACTCTTACTTTCTCTCTCTATAATATTCATCTACTTCTACTACAAGCCCACAACCTCCAAAAATATCAACAAAACTGCCACCAAAATCTACACCCTTTTCGGAATCCTACCGGAGCTAATGAAAAATAGCCATAGATTTTTGGAATGGGCCACCGAAAAAATCCTAAGCTCGCCCACCAACACTGTTGTCCTCCGCCTTCCTGGAGGACTTCAGGGTGTCATGACGGCCAACCCTTCTTGTGTGGAGCACATATTGAAGGAAAACTTTGAAAACTACCCGAAAGGGGATGTTTTCAACACCTACTTCTTGGACTTCTTCGGCGGAGGACTGTTTACCTCTGACGGAGAAGTCTGGAAGGTCAACCGAAAGGTTGCCAACCATGCGCTCAATACCAAGTCTTATAGAAATTTCATGATGGACAATGTAGCTCTCGAGCTCGAAACCAAGTTGGTTCCCCTTTTGGAAACACTTTCCAAAACGGGTGAAGTTTTCGACTTTGAACATGTTTTGGAGAGGTTTGGATTCGATAATGTGTTCAAAGTGGCTTTCGGGTTCGAACTTGGTTGTCTTGAGGGTGAAGGAAGTGTCATGGGTTATGAGTTCTTGAGAGCTTATGAAGATGCCACCAAAATTAGCACTCTCAGGTACTATTTTAAATTTATATACAGAAATTAAAATTAATTGGAAAATTATGACAATTTCTTTTAGATATATATTTATTTTAATAAAATATTATTTAAATTTGGATGTTAATATAAGAAAATGAGATTTTTATGATGTGTTATAATGAAAGAAATGCTAAAAAATATCAGTGTCTAATACCTTTCTATATATGTCGCTATTGAGTCAAATAAGTATTGAGTCTCATTTAATGTAATAACTTTTAAGAAGTATTCTTAGTCATTCACACAGCGACATGTTTAGAGGTATTTAATAACAATACTTTATAGTAAAATTTAAATTTTAATCCCTATTGATACAATTAATATTAAATTCACATATTTTATAATTTAAAAAATATATATTTTTAGAAACCACATTTGTTGCGTTGGAACCTTAAGCTGTTAAATAATAATAACGTGAAGATAATAAGTTAATAACTACTAAAAATTAATTTGTTTACAAACTAAATATAGAGATATTAATATATAATTTTGATAATTATATAGGTGCATGTACCCATCATTTTGGTGGAAAACAAAGAGGTTTCTCAACATCGGCTCAGAAAAACGTCTCAAAAAAGCAACCGTAACACTACAAGGATTCGTTGACAACATAGTCCAAACAAGAATCAAAGAAAGCAAAAAAAGTACCAAACAAAACAAAGATCGAACACCCGATCTCCTTGACCGATTAATGGCCATGCACGACAACGAAGGAAACTACTACTCCGCCGAGTTTCATCGTAACATGACGATCGGAGTCATCCTTGCGGCCCAAGACACCACAGTCTCAGCCCTAACATGGTTCTTCTGGCTCTTAGCCACAAGACCAGAAATCCAAACAAACATCCTGAAAGAACTCGAGTCCATTCGGGCTCGAAGAGAGCCAGAAAACAGACAAAAATTTGCCTACACATATGAAGAGATTCGCGACATGCAGTATCTGCATGCCGCGATCTCTGAGTCCATGAGACTCTACCCGCCCGCCCCTACAACTTCTAGGAGTTGCTCAGGAGATGATGTTTTCCCAGACGGGACATTTGTTGAGAAGGGTTCGGTTGTGATTTACAATGCCTATGCAATGGCGAGAATGGAGAAGCTTTGGGGCGAGAATTGTTGCGAGTTTAGGCCCGAGAGGTGGCTAGGGCAAGACGATATCAGTGGTGGTTTAGTGTTTAAGCCTGAGAATCCTTATAAGTATCCTATATTCAATGGTGGGCCAAGAATGTGTGTTGGAATAGACATTGGTTATATTCAAATGAAATATATTGCTGCTTCTTTGATTGAGAGGTTTGAGATTAGTCTTGAAGATAAGGAAAGAGTTCCTCAGATTTCGTTTTGGTTTACTATTGGGATGAAAGGTGGCTTGCCTGTTACTATTCAACCTAGGAAAACTACTACTTAATTATTGGTATTGTCATGTTAATTATTTTATGCATGTTTTAATGTTTTTCTTATTTTGAAATAATTATCTCTGATTTATATGTTCATTTGGATTGTAATCGAAATGTTACATGAATAAGAAAGAGATCTATGTATAATAAATGAATTTTATGAAGAAATAAAGAAATATTGCTATGAATTTTATCTAATTTCATTCAATTTTATTATTTCAGTCATTGTTCATATACTAAATTATGCTCACCAGACTTTGATATCTACCAAATCATGCACCTCGAACTTTAACATATACTAAATTATGTTCCCTGAACTTTCATCCATGTTACACTTTTTTACTAAAATTAAAAAAAAAAAAAAGTCTTTAAATCTAACATTCTCAATAATTCAAGAGGTATTTTTAACGAACTTAAAAATTCAAGGAGTATAATTTAGTACATGTCAAAGTTCAGGGACAAAAATCCTAATTATCCATCATGATATCTATATAAATATGAAACACAAAAATGAACAATTGTAATTTAAGGTTCCCATGTAAAGTTTTATACTCATATACAGGGACGGAGGGACTTAAGCCCTCACTCAATTTTATAATATATAAAAAGATTTTATGTTATATATGTATTTAATTTTTGTTTATTATAAATGTGTATTAAGCTCTCACTCAATTTGTTCCTACCCAATTTTAAAGGTAATACCACTAAAATTTAACACCAATTTCAAAAAAAAAAAAAAACAAAAAAAACAATCAACACTCTTTTTTTTTTCTAAGCACATATGTAACACACTATTTAACATGCTTTTTTATTTCATTCAACTTTTATTCAAGCCCTTGAAAAAAAAAAAATATTCAAGCCTTCACTGAACCAAATTTATGGCTCTGCTCATATAAAACAAAAGATGCACATATTTTATTATTATAATTAATACTTTTTTTTTGAACAATTATTAATAAGTACACTATCAATTAATGATATTTGACTAATTAATTCTACAAAAAATCTTACTTTTAGTCACAACAAAATTTATGACTAAAAGTAAAAAAAATTGTGATTAATTGTAAATCATGATTCTTATGTTGTGACTAAAAGGTCTGTGGCTAAAAGTATTAGTCACAAAAATTACAATTTGTTGTGACTAAATGTCTTTTTTAGTCACAATACTTGTTGTAACTAAAATTAAATTAGTGATAACTTGTAATTAAATACTATGTTTTAGTTACAAGTAATATTTTGTTGTTACTAAAAGTCACATTTAATTACAAAAAAATTATATTGTGACTAAAAAATTGTTACTGAAAGTAGTAATTTTTGTAGTGTACTGTAAGTACAATATTAATATGTATATATAAAAGAGTTTCTATCATGTGGAATGTGAGGTCAGATGCTCTTTTATTAATTTCTTGTTGATGACAAAACAAAGATATAAATAAAATAAATTCATGCTTCACTAGTAATTGTTTGCTTTCACAATGGGATTGGGTGTGAACATAATATGAACACCAATTATTTATTATCAAACGTCTTTTTCACTGATCATTTGCCACGTGGAAAATACTAGCCAGGTCAAATATTAGTGATAATTTATTTGGTTATATAAATATTTGTAACTAAGCAATATCATTATTGTTTTATTGGTGTAAAAGTCTACAAGTACTATAATTTAAGGGGTATTTTTGCCAAATAAAATAATTTAGGGGGTAAGAGTTTACAAGTGCAATAATGCCGGAGATCAACGTGGCTTGTTTTGTTTCGTACGATTAATATTGGCTAATTTTGTTGTACGCCACTAGTTGTAATTTAATTTTATAAGACCAGCATGATTAGTTTTAATTTTTGTAAAGTGAGTATGACTAATTATGTTTTGTAAAACCAGTAGGTTAGTTTTAGTTTTGTAAGGTCAGTATGGTTAGTTTTAGTTTTTGTAATGTCTGTATAACCAGTATGACTAGTTTTGATTTTTGTAATGTATATGATTATTTTTGTTTTTGTAAAGCCAATTAATTTTAGTTTTGTAAGGCCAATATAGCTAATTTTGATTTGTTATAAGGTCAATATGGTCTAATTAAAATACATCAAATTTATTGTAGCCACATTCAGCAATGGAGACGAGAATAGATAAGTCTTTGTCTTTACACCAGACAATTATGTGTGACAATATGTATTTAAAATTTTATATTTTATTAAATATTTGATATTAATTAATTCTTTTTTTTTTCTCTCTTTTCTTCCCTTTATTTTGTAGGTATTTATTAATTAAAGGGTCGGAACAACTCTTAGTTTTGAGATTCTCTTTTTTGATATTAACGTTTTATTAACTAATTCTTTTAGGGTTCGTTTGGAACGCCGTATTAGGTCGTATTGTATTGTATTGTATTATATTAAATTGTATTTTATGCAATATTTTTATGTAAAACTATGTGTGGTATTAACTTTTATAGACACCTAAATATATAATATTTTAGTATAAATTAAAGTTTAACATAGTATTACATAAAAATATGATATATAATCCAATTCAATATAATACAATACAATACAATACGACTTAATACGGCGTTCCAAACGAGCCCTTAGAGTATCTCTGCATGGCCTTAAAATAGACAATAAACTTTTATAAATAGAAAAAAAATCCTCTATTATTTGCGTAACGTTATTACGTTTGTTATTTTAATCTGCATTAGTTTGTCTCTAAAATAAATAAAAGTATGAAAAATTATTTATTTTTAATCTATAATTAAATTTTACATATAATTTTAAAAACATTTAAGAAAATTGGAAGAACCACGACATCCTTTGGCCTCGGCCCCGGCCCCAACCCCGACCCTACCCTTAGCTTCGTCATCACTGCTACAGCAAAATAATTAGATTTTAAATTTCGGAATTTCTTTGAGTCAATGATTGACGTGAGATTTTTTAATAAATTTTTTTCTTTCACAAAAAGCAATAATCACATGTTAATTAGTAAAACAAGAAGAAAACAAATGACGTATATGTACGTTAAATTTTTGTAAATGTGTCAAGATGGTGCAAAAGAACAAAAATATAGATAAATTAAAGGCTCTACTCACCAATAGTATTTTTTTCTTTTTTTTACGTTTTCTCAAATTAGAAAGAAAAAACAATCTATATATACAGCTAGCAATGGACAACACCATATAGTAGATAATTAGGTGTTTTAAAGTATTTTGTGGTGAACGTTTGTCTATTCACACCATATAGTTGGAGATAGACATATAATTCTAAATTATTTTTGAATGAAAATAATCTTAATAAGTTGGTATTAACTTATATTATAAGTTTTATAAAAAAAATATTATGTAATCGGTATCTTTATCCCAATCCTAAATTTCAAACCTCAGGCTATTTCTAAATCACTACTACAAAATAGACTTTTAGTGTCGGTTTGATGGACGCTTTTTTTAAAAAACTGACACTAAAAACCACCCCAATTCTTTGGTCTCGGTTTATAACTGACACCTATAATGACTTTAAGTGTCAGTTACTAGACCGACACTAAAAGTATAACCGACACAAAAAGAAGTTAAAAAAAAATATACATACAGATGGAGTATTATTGTCGATCGGTTTATAACCGAGACTAAAGGATCCTTTGGTCTCGGTTATAAACTGACACTTAAAGGGTATAACAAAAAAAAAGTTTATTTTTTTTTTGCTCAATAAAAAAATTTGTATTTAATAAAAAAAATTAGATTTTTTTTAAACAAAGAAATTTGTATTTTTTTTTTTTGCTTAATAAGAAATTTGTATATTTTCAATTAGAGAATAATTTTAAAAATTAGTTGTATTTAAAAATTTATTGTGAAAGAGAATAATTAATAGAGACTATTGGACAATTATTTGAGGTCTTAAAATATTATTGGAGAATTATTTTAAATTTAGTTATAAAAAATTGTATTTAATAAAAAATATATATTATTATAAATTTTCCTTATAATTTTCTCAATTTTCTATTTTAACTTTACGTGTCTTTAATTAAATGTATAGTTAATATTTTTATGATAAAATATCAATGAAGTAATGTGGAGAGGAGTACTTCATCTAATAAAATTAATATATATTTTTAAATTATTTTATCTAACTTTTTTTTTTTTATTTCTCTCTTCCTTTGGCTTTTATTTTACAATGAATATATATTTATCAAATATATTTTTGGTTTAAAAAAATATATATTTTTACAATAATAAATATGGTAGTGGTAGGGAGTGGAAAGATCAGGATTTAGCTTTTTCCTTTATTTCATATTATATTAATTTAATTTGGAACAAAAAAAAAGGTATTTATTTTTTATAAATGGTATAATATACCATTTATTTAAGCATCAGATTTATTTGATTTTCTTTTTAAATGGGATATATATAATATATTATAACATAACCCTAGTAACCCTAATTTTACCCCCTGCCGCCTCTCTCTCTCTACTGCTCATCTCTCTCAATCTCTCAGCTCTATCTCTCTCAATCTCTTTACAGCTCTATCTCTCGCTCTCTCTCTTTATCGCCCATTGAAGACCCCGAGCTCACCGGCGTTGATGGTGCAAATGGAGCCTGAAACAAAGCTCACCGGCTAGCACGACCAGACAAGTGGCTCCCATCTCCGAGCGTCACTGTGAAACCGGGACCGCCGCCATACATCATGGATTTCGAGCAAAGCCATGGTCAGATTTGTTCTCTCTCTCTCTCGCTCTTGATTTCTCTTCGTCTTTGTCTTTCTCTCCATTTCTCTCCATCTCTGTGTGTGTGTTTGTGCAGGTAAATGGTCTTGAAGCTCGTCGTGGGTTCGTGTTCGAGGCGGAGAAAGGAGTTCAGGCCGCCGTGCTCGTGGTGGATCTGAGTTCTATAATTTTTTTTTTGTTATGAAATTTTTGTTCTGGGTTTATTACTTTTTGTATGAAATTTTTGTATTAAAGTTTATAATTGTATAATGATAATATTTATTCTGGGTTTATTACTTTTTTTTTGTATGAAATTTTTGTAAAGTTTATAATTGTATAATTATAATATTTATTCCGAGTTTATTATTTAAAATGTCTTTAATTTAATATTGTATAATGATAATATTTGATAAAATAATAGCTATACAATTTTATTATTGTTTAATTTTTAATTTAATTAATTTATATTTAAAAAATTAATTCTAAAATATAAAAAATGATATTTTTAAATAATATGAAGTTACATTCATCTCGGTTATAAACCGAGATATATAGTGCAAAAATGATTGTACATTCACTAGTCTCAGTTTAAAACTGAGACCAATGCTCAAAAGTCTCGGTTTAAAACTGAGACTAAAGGATATATTTTTTGTCACTGTGGAATAAGTGTCGGTTTTACTAACTGATACTAAAAGTATTGGTGCCAGTTTAAAACTGACACCAAAAGTACAATTTGTAGTAATGAATATTATAATAATAATTAATATAATAAAAAGTTTTATCCATAGTATTATTTTTATTTAATATATGTGAGAAAATAATTAATTAATAATTTATGATTCAGTATATCAAACCAATAAATACGTAATACAATCAAGAAATAATAAACCAAAAGATCACAAAATTCAAGTAATAAATTAAGCAGTAAAATAGAAAAGAATAACACCATGCATGTTTAGCGAGTTCGAGCCATTACAATGCTCTACGTCTTGGTCAGAACAACAGCAACTATATCTTTATTGATATCAGTATTTACAAGGTTACAAAAATCTTTACAAACTTTTCAGAGATTACGAGAATAAGTTTCTCTCTCTAGTTTAGACTCTCTCTCTCTCAACCTTACACTTTTCACTCAAGCTAATTAGTCTGATTCTCCACATATTACAAGGATTGATAGTTATTAATTTATAGATGTACATTGTTTCTTAAATTAGCTCTGAGAATATCGTGGCTTATTTATATCGCCTTAAATGATCTAGCTCATCTCCAGCAATAATAATCTACGTTAGCTTTGATAACACACTTTTAGTACAGACAATTCAAAAATTTTAATATAGACAAACTATTTAGATGTACATGACCTTCTCCAGTTTCATCATCACACATGACATTCCCCAAGTGATATAAAATTGTACAACTCCTAATCTTTCTCTTTCGAATCACGAGATTCTGACTATCACAATGATAATCTAAAATTTTATATGGCCATCTACATTGTTATGGTTATTTTGAATTTCACACCAATCACTACAAGAAATGTCACTTTTACTATATTTTTGTGCTGGCAAAAGTTTAGTATTGCGCTGGTAAAATAAAATTTGTATGATGTGTTGGCAAAAGGAGTTGACAAATCAACGTTGGTATTAGAACTTTTGTCAGCACAAAATGAAAAGCGCTGCAAAAATGACTTTTCCTAGCGCGTAAATGTGTTGGTTAAAATTAAATTTTAGCCACTGCAAATATGCGCTGATAAAACTTTGACCTTTTTGCTAACGCAGTTTGCGAAATGTACTGGTAACTTTTACCAACGCAATAACAAACTGTGCTGGTAATAATATTTCTTGTAATGAATATTTATATTGAAATATATTTCATAAAGTTTCAAATACTTTACTGCACTGAAAATTTGACTTCAAATAAATGAATTTCATAACAATTTATGTTTGCAACACTAAAAATTATTTGAAATTATATAAAAAAAAATGGAGGTTCTAGTATAATATATGCTATCTTATATATCTATATGTATAAAATAAGAATGTATAAGATATCATGATACTAAGAAACGTCACTTTTACCAGCACAGTTTGCTACTGTGCTGGTAAAAGTAAGAGGTCAAAGTTTTACCAGCGTACATTTGCAATGGCTAAAATTTAACTTTTACCAGCGCATTTACGCGCTGGGAAAAGTCATTTTTGCCAGCACTTTTCATTTTATGTTGGCAAAAGTTTTAATACAAATATTAATTTGCCAACCCCCTTTTGCCAGCACATCACAAGAAAATGATCTATTTTATCAGGACAATACCAACTTTTGCCCGCACAAAAATGTGCTGGCAAAAGTGACATTTCTTGTAGTGTGACTACACACTAAAAAAAATTAATTTTAGTCACAATAAAATTTATGACTAAAAGTAAAATAATTGTGACTAATTATAAATCAGTATTCCTATATTGTGACTAAAAAATTTGTAGTTAAATGTATTAGTCATAAAAATCATAATTTATTGTGAATAAATGTATTTCTAGTCACAATACTTATTGTGATTAAAACTAAATTAGTAACAATTAGTAACAAGTTGTATCTAAATAGTATATTTTAGTCATAAGTAAATTTTTATTGTGACTAAAAATCGTATATATTTAATTTATATTATGACTATTACGTTGTCACTAAATATAATTTTTTTTTTGTAGTGTTTCTATTTTCACTTAAACAAATTATATAATTAATATCAATTTTTGGAAGCTAATTACTCAAAACTCAAAGGCAACCACGGACTCGAGTGATAGTTTTTAATGAATATACCAAAATTAATATTAATTAACACTATTTTCAAAAAAAAAAAAAATTAATTAACACTAAAAAATATTAACTTTGTATTGTCTCATAAGTGATAGTGGCTAGCTAAAGAATGGAGAACTAATAATAATGATCACTAAAAAGCTTGTAGTGGGGAAAATTTCAAAAAAAAAAAAAAAAAAAGATTGAGACAATTGATGAATGACATGCCATAATGTAGAGAGTTGAGATTGACCTATCATCGTCAATTTTGGGAGATTAAATCTGAACCGTAGGATCTTTTTTGATGCTCTAATATACACTTAGTAAAAATAACTTTGAATTGGGAGACAATTTCTCCATGCTTGTAACTTCTTCAGAATTATGATAAATTAACATGCTTAGGAAAAATATAAATACTGTTGTGTACGAGTTCATGATACTTCCTCAAGCCTATTGTTTTTTGTTTTTTCATTAAAATACGTTTTTATGTATATGTATTTCATGTTCAAATAAATTTTGAGAGTTTAACTTCTTTGATTTTGCAAGAATTTAAACATACTTACAATATTTCTAGCTAGCTAGCTTCAATATAGGACGTTGAATGAACTAGTCATTTTCAATATAATGTGTACCATAATATAGATAAATAATAATTTTTTTTATCATATAGGGTTGCTTTGAACAGCCTAATATAATTAAAGATCATATTGTTAGTCTTATTTCAATTTGAATGTATTTGTCATTAATTCTTATTATATATATTCATGGTCTGGTTTTTAGACTAATATAATTAAAGATCTTGAATCTCATTAGCTGTGTTTTTAGGTGTACATGAATTATTATTGATATTCTCTAAAGAAATATATATATAAATTCTTAATAGAGAATATATAATTCTATTGAGAATCTGTTGTTATAGTCATTTGCATATATCAATCGATCTTAATAGTCTTTTAAATTTGCATTCCGCTCCTCGTGTACATTTTCCTCTTCTTTTGCTCATGAGTCTCTTCTTCTTTCTTTTAGTACTTAGTAACATGATCAACCCTAATAGTTCGACCTAAAATCTTTGCTCCATTTAAATTATCTGAAAATTCAAAACCATTATTATAGACACCACCAAACACAAACAAAGAACACACAAAATGCATACAAATTTTCAAAAAAAAAAAAAACAAATGGTGAGAGACAACGAACCAACAGCAAGCTTTGTACTTCTCTGGTCCTCGTAAGCAACAAAACCAAACCCTTTTGATTTTCCACTAACCTTGTCTCTAACAAGATTTACGTCCACAATTTCTCCATACCTATACAACAAAAATCTATTAATAAAATACAAAAATTTGAAAACAAAATGAAAAGACAGCAACAGTAGTAGTACTTACTGAGCAAAGACAGCAAGAAGATCGCAATCGGTAAGATCGAAGGGAATGTTTCTGTAATATCCGCTAACTCCGAAAGGGTATTTTTGTAATTTTATTTAGCTGAGAGTATTTTTTTTTTATGTTACATATTTATGGATTTAAATATGTATAGGATTATTTTTATGATGATATAATATTTGATTTTATTGGCATGTGTATAATGCCTAATAGATACATATCTCTGGATATTGTTATATGGGTATATTATTATTATTATTATTATTATTATTATTATTATTATTATTATTATTATTATTATTATTATTATCTTATACGTATTATTATTATTATTATTATTATTATTATTATTATTATTATTATTATTATTATTATTATTATTATTATTATTATTATTATTATTATTATTATTATTATCATTATTATTATTAACATTAAGTATATGCGATACGTATACACGAACGGAACCGAACCGAACGCCTATTTTGGTGGAATAGGAATCGCTCCACTTCGGTTCAATGCGATATTTTGCTTGGGTTTAAACACGATAGAAATTAGGTTTTAAACTCTATTTTCGTACACCCAAAACAGAAAACCAACGAGAGAGAGAGAGAGAGAGAGAGAGCACGTATACGGCGTATACGATACCGAAAATTTTCGTTTCTTCAAGCGGAGTGAAACCTGGGTGAACGTGGGGGTTTGGGATCACTTATATACGACCTAAGGAAGCTTTTTAACGTGGTATAAGGGGCGGAAGTCGTCGTTTTGAGATTCGCCATTTTTGAAGCTTCAAAGGTGCGGCTTAGTTACGGACTCGAATTCAAACGTGTTTAAGCTTGTTCTTGGGTCAAGGGAGGTTATATTTGAGTGCATGGGACCCTAAGGATTGTTTTTGACGTAAGAAAACGAAGCTTTAACGTCCAAAACGAAAATCCAAAATTTTGACTCCATTAAAGGCGGTACACCGCCAACGAAGAAGACAACCCCGATCTGCCTTCTCGGACCACTTTTCTTGATCTTTTTGAGGTCCTGAGCATTGTGGAGAGCTTCCCCAATCGAAAGGACGCTTCAAGAGCAATCGGAGACAAAGTTACACTTTACCGGCGACGAAACCGACGAAAACTCCGGCGACACTCTGTTCAGGGGTTTCTGGAGATTATTTTTCGATTTTCTTTCAGTTCTTGACTTGTGCTAGGTGTTCTTAGGCCTACTATGAAGTTTGATAATTTTCTTGCAATTATTTGATTTATTATGAATTATTTGGTTTATTTGTTAAATTAATTAAGAAAAATACTTAGATTACTCAGAAAAATCTAAATATATTTTATATGATTAGTTATGAGATATAAACTATATATTGCAAAATTGGTAGATTCGAATTTCGGTTAATTTTGTATTTTTCATGAATTATTTGTGCTATTTATTAAATTAATTATGAAAAATACTTAGGTTGCTCAGAAAAATCTAGATTTATTTAATATGATGGACTATGATATATAAACTGTTATAAAATTGGTAGATTGAATTTTCAGGCGATTATGTATTTTTCATGAATTATTGATGTTATTTCTTATTTTAATTATGAAAAATACTTACGTTGCTTAGAAAATTCAAAGAAAATTATTTATGACTTATTACAGATTATAAAGTGTATTAGAAGAGTTATATTCGGTTTTTAATCAATTTTGATATTTTTCATGAATTTACTTAATTAATGCTTAAGATAATTATGAAAAATAGATAAGTGTTGTTAAAATAGTAAAATGTATTTTTGTAATACTATTTACTGCCTATGATATCAAATGGAATAGGTTTTATTATTTATTGGTTGCTGTAGGTATTTATTATAATTATTGGTGATTAATTAACTATTTATTTAGACTTTAATAAGAATAAATAGTATTTTAGTAAATTTTACGTAAAAATGTGTTGTATGAATTCATGTTTTACGTTAAGAATGTTTGTTTGAGTCCATGCAATATGTTTGTGTGAATCAAAATAATAAATGCTTATGTATGGTGTGTCATGCAAGTGAAATGGACCTATGTGTTACGTATTTTTACGTAAGTTTCTGTATGAGTTTAGAGATTCATACTTGAATGTATTTTGAGTGTATTGTTGTGTTAATGAATGTCTAGGATCTTGTTCTCAACAAGGAAATTCGTTGAGGTGCTCGAGGTAGCAAGTGTGGTCTTAGCAACTGAGGTAAGAAGAGTGGACATCTGTGCACAGGGTGTATGTTATGCATACAACTTGGGTTGGTTTGCTATTTAATTTGATTGTGTTATGATTTCCTTATATTTTGTGAGCATCGTTAGCATGAGAATAATATTAGGGTCTTGCTGCTTGTGTGAGCATAACACTCACGAGTTATAACATTATCATGGGTGAGTACAACTTATGGTAATTAATTGCCCTGTTGGATGCCAAGTGTGAGAATAACACAAGGCAGGGTAGGTTACCTCATGTCTGATCAACATGAGAGAATAGTTGATTATCGTATGTGAGTATAATGTGCGGTATGAGACTTGATGTGTGCATGTGAGAACAACATGCGTTGTGGATATATTTATGGAATGTGAATTACTGTTGATTAATATAAAAGAGCAAATTATGTCAAGTAACTAGTTAGGAGGGTTATGTCCTACATAACTCTTTTTACTGGGCGTTAGCTCACGGGTGCTCTGTGTGCAGGTAAGGGTAAGGCTAAGCAGTGAGAATGAAGAGCTCGAGGCGTGGACCGCATGTTAGGGGGCTGGCACAATATTTTGCTTTTAATGTTTTTAACTGCTAAACATTTTGGAACTATTATTTTGACTTAACTAGTTCTTATTTAAGTTTACAGTACTAAAAGTATTTTGTTTTAAACAATGAGATCTCATGCTTGGATATTTTTCAATAAAGCAGTATTTGATTGTCTTTATCTTATTAAATTGTTTTATACGGACTATCCTATGTGACATCTCGGGAAATCGGGGTGTTACAATATGGTATCAGAGCAATACGGTCCTAAAGAATGTGGTTAGCCCTAACATGTAAAGTTCACCGCCATGAGACGAGCTCGACTCAGCATGCGTAAGTGGTTATTACTTATAATTAAGTTGCCTTAAATTTCTGCATGCGAGAGGGTAACATTATTTTCATGTAAAATTGATGATCAAAATGATCTTGATGTGTATTGGTTTGTGTGGTTCAGGAGTTTAGAAATGCCTCCTAGAAGGTCAGTTAGAGTGGGTCGAGGTCAAGGTCGAGGTCGAGGCCAAGGCCAAGGCCGAGATGATGGAGGGATCAATGAACCACCTCAAGCACCACAGGGATGGGAAGAGCGCATTGCCGCACTGGAAGGAATCATTCATAGGCAGGATGAAGAACTTCGTCAGCTGAGACGTCAACCGGAGCCGCCAGTCCAAATAAGGCAGGATGCAGAAAATAGAGACCCACCAGCTGCAGTGGTATATCCTGCTACAGAGGCTAGACATGAGTTGTTAGCAGAGAGATTTCGGAAACAACACCCACCTGAGTTTGAGGGAGGCATAGACCGGTAGTGGCTGAGGAGTGGATAAGTCGCATAGAAAGCATTTTGCAGATGCTAAGGGTGGATGGGAATGACCGAGTGAAGTGTGCATCTTACATGCTGAGGAAAGATGCTCGTATCTGGTGGGAGGTGGTGGAACAAACAAAGGATGTAGATACCGTGAACTGGGATGATTTCAAAAGGGTCTTTAATGAGAAGTATTATAACTCAGCAGTTCTAGCAGCAAAGGTCGATGAATTTACTGGGTTAGTCCAAGGGAGTCTTACTGTGACTGAGTATGCAAAAAAATTTGATAGATTGGCGAAATTTGCTCCGGATGCGGTACTCTGCGATAGAGTGCGAGCACATCGATTTGTGGAAGGCCTGAAACCAATGGTTGCTCAAGATGTGGAAATTGTGTCAAGGGGTCAATTCAGCTATGCTCAAGTTGTCGAAATGGCTCTTACGGCTGAGCGGAGTGAAAACAAAATTTGGAAGGAAAATGCTGCCATGAGAGAATCTAAGAAAGGTGGAGCCAATTCTAATGACCACAAGAAACGGGGACAGGACCAGTCCGGGCAGCGAAGTCAAGACAAGAGGTACAAAAGTGATAACGACCAACGATTTAATGGCAGCAGTGGGCGAAACATTCCAGAATGCCCTAAATGTACCAAACGTCATCTCGGTGAGTGTCGCGCAAAAGCATGCTACAAATGTGGAAAAGAAGGACACATCAAACGCAATTGCCCACTGTGGGGACAGACTGGGAATAGAGCAGAACCCAAGAAAGATGACAAGTATGTTCCAGCCAGAGTTTTTGCCATCACTCAAGCAGAAGCTGAGGCCAGTCCTTCGGTTGTATCAGGTCAGATTACTATGGCCAACACCACTTGTAAAGTTTTGTTTGATTCTGGTGCAACTCATTCCTTTATTGCTAGCACAATTGTAAATCATATAAATGCACCGAGTGAATTATTTACTGTGGGGTTTGGGACCATGTTACCATCTGGGGAGGTTGTAATCTCTAGAAGTTGGCTTAGGGGTATACCTGTCAGGATAGATGGTAGAGAAATATTTGTAGACTTGATTGTATTAGATTTATTTGATTTTGATGTAATCTTGGGCATGGATTTTCTTACTAAATATGGAGCATCAATTGACTGCAAGCAAAAGAAAGTTGTTTTCACACCAGAAGATGGAGAGACTTTCGAGTTCAGGGGGGTAGGAAAGAAACCCCGCACTCCTATTATTTCGGCAATGAAGGCTGGACAACTATTGCAGCGTGGGTGCTTAGGGTATCTAGTTAATGTGGTTGATGACACCAAGAAAATTGAAAGAAAGCCGGAGGAAACACGGGTAGTTGCTGAGTTTCTTGATGTATTTCCAGAGGAGTTACCCGGGTTACCACCACACAGAGAAATCGAATTTGTGATAGAATTAGTGCCCGGGACAGCACCAGTTTCCCGCGCACCATATAGAATGGCACCATCTGAATTGAAAGAACTCAAAATACAGTTGGAAGAATTGCTTAAGTTAGGGTTTATCAGACCTAGCTACTCTCCGTGGGGCGCACCAGTTCTATTTGTTAAAAAGAAAGACGGTACTATGAGAATGTGCATAGATTACCGAGAATTGAACAAGGTGACTATAAAGAATCGGTACCCACTGCCGAGGATTGACGACTTGTTTGACCAGCTTCAAGGGAAAAAGGTGTTTTCTAAGATTGATCTTCGTTCAGGGTATCATCAGCTAAGAATCAAAAATGAAGATATACCGAAGACAGCCTTCAGAACGAGATACGGGCATTATGAGTTCATGGTGATGTCATTTAGACTTACAAATGCCCCAGCAGCTTTTATGGACCTCATGAACCGAGTCTTCAAGGAATATCTGGATCAGTTTGTCATTGTATTCATAGATGATATTTTGATTTATTCTAAGACAGAGGAGGAACATGAGGAGCACTTACGCTTGACCTTGCGGCGGCGAGAGAACATCAATTGTATGCCAAGTACAAAAAATGTGAGTTCTGGTTGTCCGAGGTTGCATTTTTGGGCCACATTGTCACTAACGGGGGAATAAAAGTAGATCCTGCCAAGGTTGCTGCAGTGAAAGAATGGCCTAGACCAAAGACCGCCTCAGAGGTTCAAAGCTTTTTGGGTTTAGCAGGCTATTATAGAAGGTTTGTTGAGGGGTTCTCAAAGATAGCCACACCCTTAACAGAATTAACTAGGAAGAATCTAAAATTTTCCTAGTCAGACAAGTGTGAGCAAAGCTTCCAAGAGTTGAAGAATAGACTTATCTCAGCACCAATCCTCAGTTTACCAACAGAAGAGGGACAATTTGCGGTATATTGTGACGCATCTAAACAAGGGTTGGGTTGTGTTCTAATGCAAGAAGGGAAGGTAATTGCTTACGCTTCAAGGCAATTAAAAGAATACGAACAGAGATACCCGACACATGACCTAGAATTAGCCGCAGTGGTTTTTGCACTAAAAATTTGGCGTCATTATCTCTATGGAGTGAAATGTGAAATCTACACCGATCATAAGAGTTTAAAGTACTTTTTCACCCAGAGGGAGTTAAACATGAGGCAGAGAAGATGGTTGGAGTTGGTCAAAGACTACGACTGCGAGATAATGTACCATCCCGGTAAAGCCAATGTGGTAGCGGATGCACTCAGCCGTAGAGGTCCCAGACTAGTTTCCACTTTACAAGGAGTATCAAGGGAATTAGTGGAAGACATGGAACGAGCTGGTATAGAGTTTATTACAGGGCAACTTGCAAAGGTCACACTTCAATCCACTTTGTTAGAAAGAATTAAGGAGGGGCAGACGACAGATCAAAAGCTCAGTGAACTAAAGCAAGAAATTTTGAATAGTAACGCCAAAGATTATGAAATATCAGACACGGGATTAATTCGGTTCAAGGGACGAATTTATGTGCCCGATAATGATGAGCTCAAGAAGGGGATATTGGTAGAAGCTCATACTACACCTTATTCAGTTCATCCCGGGACCACTAAAATGTACCATGACCTAAAAGCATTGTATTGGTGGCCTGGTATGAAAAAGGATGTAGTTGAATTTGTGGCCAAATGCTTAACATGTCAACAAGTTAAAGCAGAGCATCAAAGACCAGCGGGATTGTTACAACCACTGAAGCTCCCTGAATGGAAGTGGGAAGAGATTTCCATGGATTTTGTGACTGGATTACCTAAGACTACAAAGCAACATGACGCCATTTGGGTAGTCGTCGATAGGTATACAAAATCTGCCCATTTTCTACCAGTACGCATGACTTACTCCATGGACCATTTTGCTGAACTTTATGTGAATGAGATTGTGAGATTACATGGGGCACCGTATTCTATTGTTTGTGATCGAGATGCTCGGTTCACTTCGTCTTTTTGGGAAAGCTTACAGAGAGCAATGGGAACTCGATTGAAGTTCAGCACTGCATATCATCCAGAGACAGATGGTCAGACTGAGAGAACAAATCAGATCTTGGAAGATATGTTGAGGGCATGTGTGATAGATTTCCAAGGATCATGGAGCAAATACCTGCCTTTGATTGAATTTTCTTACAACAACAGCTATCAGTCTACTATCGGGGTAGCACCCTATGAGATGTTGTATGGAAGAAAATGCAGGTCTCCACTGCATTGGGATGAGTTGGGAGAGAACAAACTCCTAGGGCCAGATGCAGTTCAGCACACCAACGAAGCTATTCAGAAGATCAGGGCTAGAATGATCACAGCTCAGAGCAGACAGAAATCTTACGCAGACCTGAAGCGGAGGGACATTGAGTTCGAAGTGGGTGATCATGTGTTTCTTCGAGTGACACCACGAAAAGGACTCTCGGTGAAGAGATTTGGCAAGAGAGGGAAACTAAGTCCCAGATATGTTGGTCCATTTCAGATATTGGATAGAGTGGGCAGTGTAGCTTATAGAATAGCTTTACCGCCATCATTATCTGGGGTGCACAATGTATTTCATGTATCTCAACTCCGGAAATATGTGTCAGACCCATCGCATGTTTTGAGCTATGAAACACTGGGTTTGCAGGAAGATTTGTCCTACAATGAACGTCCGGTAAAGATTCTTGATCAAAAGGATAGGATTTTGAGAAATAAGACAATTACCCTGGTGAAAGTCCTATGGAGAAACAGCGTGGTTGAGGAAGCTACTTGGGAGCTAGAGTCTGTTATGCGAGAACAATATCCAGAATTATTTGAGTAAAATTTCGGGACGAAATTTTCTTTTAGAGGGGGATAATTGTAATATCCGCTAACTCCGAAAGGGTATTTTTGTAATTTTATTTAGCTGAGAGTATTTTTTTTTATGTTACATATTTATGGATTTAAATATGTATGGGATTATTTTTATGATGATATAATATTTGATTTTATTGGCATGTGTATAATGCCTAATAGATACATATGTCTGGATATTGTTATATGGGTATATTATTATTATTATTATTATTATTATTATTATTATTATTATTATTATTATTATTATCATTATTATCATCATTATTATTATTATTATTATTATTATTATTATTATTATTATTATTAACATTAAGTATATGCGATACGTATACACGAACGGAACCGAACTGAACGCCTATTTTGGTGGAATAGGAATCGCTCCACTTCGGTTCAATGCGATATTTTGCTTGGGTTTAAACACGATAGAAATTAGGTTTTAAACTCTATTTTCGTACACCCAAAACAGAAAACCAACGAGAGAGAGAGAGCACGTATACGGCGTATACGATACCGAAAATTTTTGGTTCTTCAAGCGGAGTGAAACCTGGGTGAACGTGGGGGTTTGGGATCACTTATATACGACCTAAGGAAGCTTTTTAGCGTGGTATAAGGGGCGGAAGTCGTCGTTTTGAGATTCGCCATTTTTGAAGCTTCAAATGTGAGGCTTAGTTACGGACTCGAATTCGAACGTGTTTAAGCTTGTTCTTGGGTCAAGGGAGGTTATATTTGAGTGCATGGGACCCTAAGGATTGTTTTTGACGTAAGAAAACGAAGCTTTAACGTCCAAAACGAAAATCCAAAATTTTGACTCCATTAAAGGCGGTACACCGCCAACGAAGAAGACAACCCCGATCTGCCTTCTCGGACCACTTTTCTTGATCGTTTTGAGGTCCTGAGCATTGTGGAGAGCTTCCCCGATCGAAAGGACGCTTCAAGAGCAATCGGAGACAAAGTTACACTTTATCGGCGACGAAACCGACGAAAACTCCGGCGACACTCTGTTCAGGGGTTTCTGGAGGTTATTTTTCGATTTTCTTTCAGTTCTTGACTTGTGCTAGGTGTTCTTAGGCCTACTATGAAGTTTGATAATTTTCTTGCAATTATTTGATTTATTATGAATTATTTGGTTTATTTGTTAAATTAATTAAGAAAAATACTTAGATTACTCAGAAAAATCTAAATATATTTTATATGATTATTTATGAGATATAAACTATTGCAAAATTGGTAGATTCGAATTTCGGTTAATTTTGTATTTTTCATGAATTATTTGTGCTATTTATTAAATTAATTATGAAAAATACTTAGGTTGCTCAGAAAAATCTAGATTTATTTAATATGATGGACTATGATATATAAACTGTTATAAAATTGGTAGATTGAATTTTCAGACGATTATGTATTTTTCATGAATTATTGATGTTATTTCTTATTTTAATTATGAAAAATACCTAGGTTGCTTAGAAAATTCAAAGAAAATTATTTATGACTTATTACAGATTATAAAGTGTATTAGAAGAGTTATATTCGGTTTTTAATCAATTTTGATATTTTTCATGAATTTACTTAATTAATGCTTAAGATAATTATGAAAAATAGATAAGTGTTGTTAAAATAGTAAAATGTATTTTTGTAATATCATTTACTGCCTATGATATCAAATGGAATAGGTTTTATTATTTATTGGTTGATGTAGGTATTTATTATAATTATTGGTGATTAATTAACTATTTATTTAGACTTTAATAAGAATAAATAGTATTTTAGTAAATTTTACGTAAAAATGTGTTGTATGAATTCATGTTTTACGTTAAGAATGTTTGTTTGAGTCCATGCAATATGTTTGTGTGAATCAAAATAATAAATGCTTATGTATGGTGTGTCATGCAAGTGAAATGGACCTATGTGTTACGTATTTTTACGTAAGTTTCTGTATGAGTTTAGAGATTCATACTTGAATGTATTTTGAGTGTATTGTTGTGTTAATGAATGTCTAGGATCTTGTTCTCAACAAGGAAATTCGTTGAGGTGCTCGAGGTAGCAAGTGTGGTCTTAGCAACTGAGGTAAGAAGAGTGGACATCTGTGCACAGGGTGTATGTTATGCATACAACTTGGGTTGGTTTGCTATTTAATTTGATTGTGTTATGATTTCCTTATATTTTGTGAGCATCGTTAGCATGAGAATAATATTAGGGTCTTGCTGCTTGTGTGAGCATAACACTTGCAGGTTATAACATTATCATGGGTGAGTACAACTTATGGTAATTAATTGCCCTGTTGGATGCCAAGTGTGAGAATAACACAAGGCAGGGTAGGTTACCTCATGTCTGATCAACATGAGAGAATAGTTGATTATCGTATGTGAGTATAATGTGCGCTATGAGACTTGATGTGTGCATGTGAGAACAACATGCGTTGTGGATATATTTATGGAATGTGAATTACTGTTGATTAATATAAAAGAGCAAATTATGTCAAGTAACTAGTTAGGAGGGTTATGTCCTACATAACTCTTTTTACTGGGCGTTAGCTCACGGGTGCTCTGTGTGCAGGTAAGGGTAAGGCTAAGCAGTGAGAATGAAGAGCTCGAGGCGTGGACCGCATGTTAGGGGGCTGGCACAGTATTTTGCTTTTAATGTTTTTAACTGCTAAACATTTTGGAACTATTATTTTGACTTAACTAGTTCTTATTTAAGTTTACAGTACTAAAAGTATTTTGTTTTAAACAATGAGATCTCATGCTTGGATATTTTTCAATAAAGCAGTATTTGATTGTCTTTATCTTATTAAATTGTTTTATACGGACTATCCTATGTGACATCTCGGGAAATCGGGGTGTTACAGTTTCCGACGAAGACATAGGCGGAATCTTTGTAGTTGGCGTGCCATGAGGCCTCTTCAGAAATCTTTAAACTAATCTCTTTCGAATTAATGCTTTGAATTCTTTTAACTAGGGTTAGAGGATTCATTGTCTCTTTCTATAGGTTGAGAAGATAACTGAAACCCTAACCGTGTATGATCAGATAGTAAGAAAGATTGAAAACGTAGAACCCCTAAGAAGAAGAGAAGAGAAGAGAAACCCTGTAGCTTGGTGCGGCTGATTATGTATATATATATATAATTGATTATTGCATATTCATTTAAATTTTAAAATTGACTTATTCAACAAGAAATAGATATATCTATATATATACTAGGAGAGGGTTAGCACGTGCAATGCACGTGCCTAACTCTCCTTAATCTAATTTATTTATATTTTTGTTCACTTAATTTTTATTTTATAAATAATTATAATTAAAATTATATAATTTAATTTTTATATCTTAATTATAATGTAAATTACAAATACATATTTTATTATTATATTTGAAATATAAGAGTAAGAAAAAACTTCTAAAGTGGGCATTACAGACTTTTTGAACACTATTTTATGTAAATTATTTTGAATTTCTTAAAATTTTGTAAGATGTTTTAAATAACTATAACTTACACGACCATAAAAAATAGACTAAAAGATTTCATTGGATGCTGAAACAGTAAGGGTGGATCGATGTACTCTTTTTTAGGAGTGCACCGTATAAACTTCCTACGATATACATACTACTATCAAATATTCAACTTGTAATCATTTTTTTTTGAGACATTGTAATCATTTAAAATAATTAAAAGAAAACTAATTTTTTTTATAGAAAATCTATAGTGCAGTACTCCTCTAAAGAGCTATTTTGGTAGGCCATTTCATCTATTTCAGCATCTATTTTTTTTTCATGATCGTTGTAGTTATTTAGGACAATTTCTGTAAATTTCCAAAAAAAAAAAAAAAAATTGAGTAGTTTTTAGTGTAAAAAAAAATATTCAAATAGTTATTTACCACACTTATAAAAAAAATAGTCACACGCATAAATAAATAAATTTTAAGATTTATTTTTGAGACTAATAATTATGACACATTCATATAATTACTTATTCTTTCGATATTAGGAGATCTCTCTAATTCCTATTCAATTTTATTCGAAGGAATCTTATTAGTATGAAAAAAAGAAAGTTGTAATTTATTGGTTTAATTAAACTAATATTAGGTGAAATTTTATTATTAGTTAAAATATCATGTTTTGTGATCATAGGCATAACTAATTTTTCTTATCAAAGGCAAATTCGAATCCTTAATCCTCTCTCTTAAAGTCAAAAAAAAAAATTATATGGCATTTTAAATTTATATTATGAAAAATTATTTCATTAATTTAAAATAGTCATATTTATTATTAATATAAAAAATATGAGGAAGATCACATTTTTATATGCATCATACTATCAACATAAAAAAATGGAGGAACACTTGAAAAAATATTATAGAAATAAAAAGCACAATCATCCCAAAAAAATTAGAATTATAAATGAAAGAATAGATAAACAAATGAGGATAGTTTATGATTGACTTTGAATATCACACCATTAAAAGAGTAGTAGAATCTAGAATGTAAAAGAAGAGTATAATTATCTTTAAATTTATCACTCCAACACCACACTTACTAAAAAAGATTTGACAAACTTATACACTTTGAAAAATAGCTGTCATTTCAAAAAAAAAAAAAAAAACTGAAAATTGAATTATCAATTTAAGGGTATATATGACACATACTAAAGAAGATTTGACTTTCATATTTAAACTTTGAAAAAAAAAAAAAAAAACTGAAAATTGAACACATTAAATTCTAAAATAAAATAGGATATATATATATAGGGGAAATCTAGTGTAAGCCCCCTTCTTTCTACCTCATACCATAGGGGAGTTAAATTGACCAATCAGAATTGAAAAAAGAAATTGTACACCTCATATTAGTGTACTCCTTTACACCCAATTTTTTCTTTAAAAAAAAAATAACAAAAGATAAAACTACTTTATCAAAGACACCTATAAATTACATGGTGGGCTGATTCTATTTTTATTGGTATTTTAAAAAATTTCTTAAATTTCAATAAGAATAATCCATTACATTCATGATACTATAAATTATTTATAAATTTTTAAAAATTCATATAATATTCCAATAACAATATTATACACTATTATATAACAAAAGAAGAAATTATATTCACTATGAGATTTTAAAAGTTGTTTACTTAAATATGACACTTTTAAGTTTGACCAATTTATGTAATATTTTTCAATTTTAGGTAATTTTATGGTATTTGATATGTCGTATATGTGTAAATTAGGTTTTCAAAGCTCATATTTAATATTTTTATTTGTTTAGGCAGTTTTATTTGTCATTGGTGCCGCAAAAATTACTGAAGTTTACTGTCGGCACCGAAAAAATTGTCAGAGTGGTTGCCGGCGTCGAAAAAGTCGCCGAAGTTGTTGCTGGCGTCGAAAAAATCGTCAGAATTAATATTGTCGCTGAAAAAATCATCGGAAAAATCACTTAGAAAAAATCACCGAAAAAATCACCAAGTCTTGGTGATTTTTTCGGTGAGTTTTCTAGCAACAATGCCAATCCGACAACTTTTCTGGTGCCAACAGCAGCTCTAACGACTTTTCCGACACCGGCACCTACTCTGACGATGAAGAAAAAGATGCTAATCTAGAAGCCCATAAAATCTATTAATCAATAAAATGAAAGAAAAATAGAGGTTCACACTCCAACTATTGATGTTTTTATTGTAAATTCTTGAGTGATCTAAATCACTTTGTCATAATAATAATAATAATAATAAGACAACGTAATATAACAGTCGAAATTGATAAAAAAAAATGACTTGATAAAAAAACCTCTAAAATACATTGATGAATAAAAGAAAAGGAAAATTTCCAAAAAAAAAAAAATATAAAAAGAAAAAAAAAAGAGAACACACTAGTTTAATATAGAACTGTACAAAAAAATTTGTAAAATGCCCAAACCAAACCGAAAAAATCGATAAAAATTATAAACCGAAATAACCTGAAAAAATTACAAACCGCCCAATTTGTTAATTGGGCGGGTTAAAAATAGGTCCAACCCGCCCAATTAAATCGAATAACCGGACCAACCCGAATTTATTGGATTTTTTTTTACTTTTTAGTTTTTATTATATATAACATAAATGATTAAATATATAATAATATAAAGTTATATACTTGATTGTTAGTTTCAAAGTCATATATATTGTGTTGTGTTTTGGTGGAATTTGATATTTTAATTTATCTTTTTATTTTTATTGACTTTGAAACCAAAAAAAAAAAAGTTTGGCCGGTTTGGGCTGGTTAACCCAACCAAACCGCACAAACCGTTGGTAAGTTTACAATTTCTTTTTTTTTTTTTAAATTGGGTGGGTTGCACTTAAATTTTAGCAACCTGAACATTAGATTGGGTTAGAAAATATATAGGATAAACTGACTAAACCGACTGATGTACAACCCTAGTTTAATATATCGAGTGAGAAAAAAAAATTAGAGCAACAGTAATATTGGTGCGAAAACTGTGAAGATTTATATGAGAGTTAACTTTAAAAAAAATAATTAATAATAATTTAAATTAAAAATTTATTTATTTTAATTATTAATATTATTTTATTTTGTAAAATAAATATATAATTAAATATTATTATAATATATATAAACTTTTAATTGTATACAAACAGTCTTATTGTAAGAGTATACACCTTATATCTTAATAACCACACGATCTAAAATCAATGATCAAAAAAGCTTCCCTACCGGTAGGGAACTTTTGTTAGGTCCTACCATAGTCTTGCCCTATATATATATATATATCATTATGTAAATAGTACATCATCAAACTAAAGGTATATGAATAGGATATACATGTCATTATGTAAATAGTACATCATCAATCAAAGGGTTTATATGTCAATAAAACTATCACTTCATTAAGACACTTTTATAATAGTATGATATATTCTATCATTGTTATTAATTACATAATTAACAAAGTAAAGAAAAAAAGATATTGTTTTGTACCGCGCCCTTTCCTTTATGCAGGTACAAATATTAATAAGTGTTATTTAAAAAAAATCAAATCAAATTATATATCTTAGTAAATTTAATAATAAATATAGTATTCATTACTTAATTTAAAATTAACGTCAATTCTGTTTTTATAAAGAAAAAAAAAAGAGATATTCTTTATAATAATATTAAATAGACAATTAATATGCATCCTAATTTAATTTTGAAATAAATAAAGAAAATGGTCTAAATTTAGATTTAATTTCAATAAACTAATAAACATGAAATCAATTTAATGAATAAAAATATTGAAACCCTAGGCGTGTATGATCAGATCTGGGTTTTGGTTTAAGAAGAGGGACCTTTTGTTTAGGGAAATTTACATGGTATATTAATTTTTGCCATTTTTTTACAAAAATACTGTCAGACGGTATTTTTTACTTTTTTACTGTGTTTTTTTATAAGTTTCATACTGCAGTATACTGTGTTAAGTTTCACTGGTGTTCTACTGGTGTTTTACTAGTGTTCTACTGTTGTTTTGAGTTATACCGCTTTGTATTTTACTGGTATTTTATAAAAACACAGTATTTTTGAAAAAAATTCCGTGTGACAGTATTTTTGTAAAAGTTAACCCAAATTCCAGTATTTTTGTAAATTTCCTTTTGTTTACCTTTTATTCATGTTTGTCTTTAGTTGGGCTGAAGCCTTTGAGTTGGGCTCAGTTGTGAGCTGTTGGGCCAAAGTGTTGTGGAATAAATTAAGAAATAAAAAAATAAAAATGGAAACATATGCCCACTCGGCCAAGAAATAAATTTTAACTTACTAAAATTTGTTAAATAATACTAAAACAATTTTAAGTAGATTGAAGATTCAAAATTTACACGAATCACTTAAAATTGTTTTTTTATATATATTTTTACTATTTTTTTTTCTTTTTTATGAAAATTGTCTTTTTTTTTTCAGATTTTTCATCTCTTTTTCTTTTTCTTTTTAAAAACAATTATTTTCACATTATTTTTTCTGTTGCGGCAACTAAAGATAACATGATTTTTAAAAACAACATATGTTGAAACAGGAGATGCATTGGTGTATTCTTTTTTTGAGTGCATTAATCACTCATTATTAGAGCACTCACATCAGTTACTCTACTCTATCGTTTAAAATACCTCACAAAAACTTTATTTTCTTTATTTTAGTTCACACATTTATATATTACTATACAACAATTTTTCTATATTTTTTCTCTACATCATTTAAATAATATATGATATATAATATATTATACATAAATATTTGTAGTGAAAAATTTAGATAAATATTAAAATAAGTTTACCTCACTGCTATTCATTACTCTATATGTACTAAATGTATAGCTCAAAATAAAATGGGGCAAAATAGAGAAAGTTTTTAATAAATTCTCTAAATTTTGAGCTAAAACTCTATTTTACCAAATCTATTGAGAGGCTCTATTTTCAAAGTACTTTTATATAGTGTCGTGATGATACAATTAATTGGGCCAAAACCACCCATTAACACTTAACAATAAGAGGAAATTACACTCTATATTCTTTTTATATAGTTCTCTTTTATTTTTACCCTCTTTTTTAAAGTCTATCATTTTTACTTCTTTTTTTTAAATATTGTACTAATTTTACCCCTGTCACTTCAAGATACTCTCCATGTGATTCTCTTATGTGAGAGTATTTTGAGTACAATACATATAAAAAGAGGTACGTTTCAATTAAATATAAAATTAGAGATAAATTTGATTAATTGATTAATAGAAAAGGTATTTTTCAACTTACTCCTAACAATAATTAGTAAAATATACTTATAAAAAATAATTAAAAAAAAAATCCAATACTTATAGGAAAAATTACAAAAATACTGGAGTTTAGGTTAATTTTTACAAAAATATGTGACGCGAAAATCTTTTCAAAAATACAGTGTTTTTATAAAATACCAGTAGAACACAAAACAGAACAACTCAAAACAACAGTATAATAACTAAAAAACACCTGTAGAACAACAGTGAAAACTTAACACAGTATACTGCAGTATGAAATTTATAAAAAAATACAGTAAAAAAGTAAAAAATACCACCTGACAGTATTTTTATAAAAAAATAACAAAAATTAGTATATCATATAAATTTCTCTACTTATAAGCAAAAGTTGTGTGGTTAACTATCAAAACCACAACTTTGTTTTCTATTGCCATGTTAAGCCTGTTATTATGTATTACAGTAGAACCTCTATCCAAGAATACACTTGGGACCAAGTAAATTATATTCTAATTGGGAGGTTATAACTAAATAGAGTTACACTAAAAAAAAAAAAAAAAACCAAAAAATATCAATGTAAAAATAATAACAATAAATAATCATTAATAATATATCATAATAGAAATATTTTAGAGTAAATATAATTTCATACATGTATTATAATTTAAAATAAAATTATTAATTTTACATAAATAAATTTACAAAATACATGTATATATTTTATTAAGATGTAATTATTCTTATATAGAGGTATACTTTGTTAATACGAGACTTAGAAAATGTATAACTAATTACAATTTAGAGGTTATTCTTATTTATAACTGGCCCAAATCGGGACTTGATTTTTTTATAACAAATTAGAGGTTATTCTTAAATAGAGTATTCTTAAATAGAGGTTCTACTGTATATATTATAGTGAGGGAACATGTTTTCCTTTTACAGTGTGGAACTACTATTATAAATTATATTTTTGGTGTCGGTTTTAAACTTATACTTAGTGTCTGTTCATAAAACTGACACCTGTATTATTGAGACAAAAAGTCCAATTTTTGAGTATCAATTCTAAACTGATACTAATAAATTTGGGTGTCGATTCTAAACCGACACTTAAAGTATACATATATTTTTTCTCATTTAATATCATTTTAAAATTAATACTATTGAGTTTTGTTATTGTTTTATAACCGAAACTAAAACTCCCTTTAGTGTCAGTTTAAAATCGACACTTAAAAAGATTAAAAAATTAAAATCAACAAAACTTAAAAAAATTAAATTATAATGAAAACATTACAATAATTAATTGGTAATATAAACTAATATTTAATGTTTTATATAAAAAATTAAAGCAAAATTCATTTAATTTTATAAATTTTAATTGAAGCATCTTTACACCAAATTTACAAGCATTATACACTGTAAATATAGGTGTACTCAAGCAAATTTACAAACATTTGTTGCATGGAAGAAGAAAAAAAATAATATTTTAAGATGATATGTATATTTTAGGGTACTTAAAACATCTCTGATATTGAAAATGTTATAAAAAAATGTTTGATGATATGAATATATTTTTGAAAAAATAGTACTATTTAAGATACTCTTAAAGGTGCTCTAAAAATAAAATATGTGAGTGCTCTTAGCAATGGACCATATATGGTCTTACTTGCCGCCTTGTGATCTGTTTACGGTTTGGTCAATGAAGTGAGAGGACCGTACGTTTATAATCTTCTGCCATCTTATTCTTATCTATCTATTTATATATATATATATAGATAGATTATACTTAAATGGTTTTGTTCTATACATAAAATAAAATGATCACGTGGCATGGCTGGCTGTTTAGACCACTCTTGATTTACACATGTAGTGTTGCTGTTTCCCTTGAAGGTTTTATGGTTTTTTTTTTTTTTTGGTTTTAATTTATTTTTTGACAAAGTGATTAGAATCACTTATGAATTTACGATGTAAATCGCCACTAGTGTTGGAACCTTCTCGAACCAAAATAGTTCATCGTTCAACCGCAGAGCATGTTTTGTCAAACCATAAGTCGCTAAATATCTAAAGCGAGCCACATAAGCTATAACATTTTCAAACACCGCTCGTAGCATTATTGAAATACACCTGAAAATTATTTGAGTTATTAATATGATTAAATTTAAGATTATTCTATAAGGCTATTCATTAATTTTCAGTTCTAAGCAAAATCTATGTCAATTACTGTTTTTTTTTTTACCCTTTTTTTGACTAGAAGACGTTTTTTTTTTTTTTTTGAATGTATAGTAATATTTTAATATGTATGATTTTATTTGGTTTTTAATGGTATTGGTCATTAGTGCTTTAAACCAAAAAAAAAAAGTTCGAAAAACCAACTTCTTTTGTTAATTGTTATTTATAATCACAACAATTCGCCTTAGTCCCCCATTTACATCATGTATAAATAATTTACTATTATATCATTGGGATTGTTCTATAAGACTGAAAGAAATATAGGGATATGATTTTGTCCCGTGATTGTACTTTCACGGAATGCATTCCGTGATGTACGGCAGCCGTCAGATGAGGGACTTATTTAATCTGACGGCTGAGATTGATCTAGGGGTAATTAGGATTAAAAAGTAGAAACGTATCCTGACACTCATTTAATGTACCCCGAGACCCATCTAATGTACCACGGAATACATTCCGTGAAAGTACATCACGGGACAAAATCATGTCCCAAGAAATATATATAAAAAAAAGTTTTACTGAAAGTGAAAGGAAAACAAATAATACTAAAAGATAAACGCATTTTATTAATTTAAAGTAAATTTTGAATTAGTAAGCGCATAGTATAGAAACTGAAATTGACAACTCATCTGTACTTTTTTTTTTGATAATTCAACTCATCTGTACTTTTTTTATTTTTTTTTAATAATTCAACTCATCTGTACTTAACCTCTTTTATGAAATGGCTAACCCACAAGCTCATAGGATCAAGAATTCAAACAGAATAATTCCTTTCAAGCTATAAGTGTGAAGCTATGAATAACTAAAATCTGACACACTTTCTAGTCACAAATAATATTATATATTTATATAATAATATGAACCATTGCTATTTTAGCATTTCTCATATAATATATATGGCTTCCTTGAAAGTTGAACTGCAGTCTGCATGCATGCAGGAAAGAAAACAAATAAATGGAATCCCCCGTATATATAGGGAGAGTTGATTAATATTTATATATATATATATATATATAATGAAGTAAGATATAGAGAGAGAGAGAGAGTGACAACGAATTTTCCGATAGGTACAGAATACAGTCTGCCATACAAAATTTCTGTTTCATTAATTAATTATTTGATATTATATTTTATAAATACATAGTCTATATTATATAAACAAAAGAAAATGAGACAAAGATTCCTCTATTTATATGAGTCGGGTAAGTTTATTTGTTCATTAATATTCTTAAAGCTTTTACATTCATTTATTTGTTATTTGTTTATTCATTTTTGCTGAATTTGTTTGTTTATTTTTTTTTATATAAATATTTTTAATATTTTATGTTTAAACGTACGTATATATAAATGAGTAGAGATAAACAAGTTATATCAATAAGTAGAAATTTGCGGATAGGATAAACACCCTTAATTAGTAGTTTTTATTACAAAAGAAAACTAAGTCGCTAATTAGCTCAAGCCCATCTCTTTCTCGTTGTTTGTATATCTATTCTATATAAAGTGTGCCTATATAGCTGAATTCTTGATTTATGTGAAATTCACGGATGACTTTTTATTTATATATAATAAAATAATAAAATATTACTTATATATAATAAAATAATAAAATAAAAAATAAAACAACTCTCATTAATATTTGATTACAAAACGATCAAATGAGTTAGTAAAACAAACGAGGATACACTTGATGTGAATATCTACATGAACATAAATATCTAATTTCAAACAGCGAGAAGGATATTTATCTATAGTATAATATTCTATAGAATATTTACGTATGATATATGTAACTATTAGTCTCAAACTCCGATAAATATTATAGAGTATTATACTCTAGATAAAATAAACAAAAATTCACATGTTTGATTGATGTTTATCGATCAGATGGGTTTTCAGAGTGGCCAGAAGGATATTTATCGATCAATTTCTTTATTGGGGATATTTACATGAACATTAACACGATTTTGGTATTGTCTTTTTATTGGATTTAATTTCTTTTCTTGATGTTTGATTACTTCTTCCGCAAATCTTTTTACGTGGAAAATAAAGAAAGCATTTCAATTTATGGATCGAATTATCAAATCTTGAAAACTCAAATAACAATTGAGTTTTTTGTTGAAAATTATTTTACCAGGATCTTAGATCTACTCACAAGTATGTTGTTTAACACCCTAAATATGAACTTTCTAAAACGATGAAATAAACACATATAAAGTTTAGGAAACCTTACATTGGGTGCAGCAGAATAATATGACTCCTTCCGTTCAGATATCTAGCCCTTGATTCCTTTCTGTAGCAGAGCATTATCAATATCTGAACCTGGATCTCTTTCTCTGAATCTTTGATGCTGAAACTCCTTCTTGCTGAAAGTCTTTCTTCACGATCTTCCTCACTATGATTAAGGTATCACTTGCTGTGTGTGGGCACTATTCTCACACTAAGGATTTCGAAATTTCAATGAATAAGAAAGAGGAGAAGAGTGGTCGGCCAGATAGGGATAGAGAACACTACTAGAAAATTGAGTTTTAGTGACACACATTGAGTAACTCTAAAAGTGTATAGTGACACTTCAATGCGCGTCACTAATGAGGGTGACTGGAAAGACAGTTTTTAGTGACACTTAACACGTGTCACTGAAACCTTTTACATTCATTTTTTGCGCGTCACTATAGGCGTATAGTGTCAGGTTTTGTCAGACTGAAAAGGTAATAGCCACACACATGAAATGTCACTATATCCTATTTTTCCTTTTTTTTTTTAATTTTTTATTAATGTTTTTAGAGATATAGTGACACACAAAAAGTGCCACTATATTAAATATTTTTCTTTTTTTATAAATATTGTTAATTTTTATTTATTTATACTAAAATGTAAAATAAAAGTCTAATTAAATATTAATTTAAAAAATATAATATTTAATTATTTTAATTCAAATTTTATATATTATAAATAATAATTTATATAAATATAACTATAATAATTTTATTTAACAAAGAAAAAATATAAATTACACAATTATCATAATTCCAATAAAACTCATATCTATTACTAAACAAAATATTAACCCAATTTTTTTTACAGACACAATATTTACATTATTACAATATAGAGTTCACTACTTCAACAAACACTACTAAAATAAATTAGGTCAGTACCTAAACATTAACCCAATTTCTTTTTTACACACACAATATTTAGAATAGGAAATATAACTAGAAATAGATCATTAGAACTAAAAAAAAAACCTAAAACAAACTTGTTCCACGACAGGCTTCAAACGAACCATGAGCCGAGATCCACAACGTGATTCCAACGAACCCCGAGCTGAGATCCATGGCGAGCTTCAAACACTGTCACCTGAGATCGCTGCAAAAAAAAATAAAAGAAAACCACTCCTTAGAAAACCCAAGAATCAAAAGAACAGATCAAAAGAAAACCCAAGAATCAAAGAACAGACCACTCCTTAGATCCAACAATCATACCCAAAAAAAAAAAACAGATTATTTGAGCAATACTTGAATATCATTTCAGGTTGATCATACCTACTCGTTGTGTCATAAAATGAAGAGTAAAGACAATTGAAAGCTGTTTACTCGTGCACTAATTCATGCAGCAAACCAAAACTCTTATATCTAATATAGATATAAACTCCCAATTAAATCAAATATTATCAATACACTCCAAATGATCAAAATCCACAAAACTCAATCACCAAACTATTAAACAAAATTCTGAATTTCTTTGCAGTTCATATACAAGCCAACCCCAAATTACAACATTCATACTAAAACAATAAAGATAAAAACAAGCAGCAACAAAACATAATGAATAAACAAAAATATAGGCAACTGATGTAAGTAAATCCTAATTATCACAAAGCACAACTGAAACCCAAAAAAATCATAGTAAATTGAATCGAAAAGTATGAATCAAACTGGACTAACCTTATTGGTAACCTTGTCTTCTCTTTACAACTCAGATCCGACTAAGCCCTATAAACTTCTTCTGATTTATAGGGCACAACAAAAAAGAAGAAGAAGATACCTGATTAGAGTGAGGAGCCATTGTTGGAGAAGAAGTCGTTTTTTAGAGGAGTGGTCGACGGTGGTCAGAGCCCCACAGGTGCTGGGAAGAGGGAAGGTGCAGCTGCGGCTGCGGCTGAGAAGAGAGGAGGTGCGGCTGAGAAGAGAGGAGGTGCGGCTGCAGCTGCGGCTGCGGCTGAGAAGAGAGGAGGTGCGGCTGACTGAGAAGTGAAGTGCGGGCTGAGAAGAGAGAAGAGAAGTGCAGCTGCTGAGAAGAGAGAAGAGAAGGGTGCGGTTATGTTTAGAAAATTTAGGGTTTTTTAGTTATGAAGGAAGAGAGAGAGAGAGTTAGAAAAATAAGATAGGAATAAGTTTTTTTTATATAAATATGTTATTTATTTAATAAATAAAATGTCTGATTATATTTATATATATATAATTAAAGATTTTTTTTTTAAAAAATATTAATTAAAAAAAGTAAAATGATATAGTGACACGCTTAGCATGTCGGGACACGTTTACCCACACGCGTTTGGCATGTCACTATAGATTAATATTTTTTTAAAAAAAAATATTAATTAAAGTTGAAAAAAGTAAATGATATAGTGACACGCTTAGCATGTTGGGACACGTTTACCCACACGTCTTTGGCGTGTCACTATAGATTAATATTTTTTTAAAAAAAAAAAAGTTAAAAAAATTATGGGTATTATTCTTTAGTGACACCTCATATTTTTAGTGACACACATTATAAGAGACTAATACTTAAAGTTTAGAGTCTAATTGTGCATGTCACTAAAAATTAATCTTAATTCTTTAGTGACACGCACAAAAATGCGAGTCACTAAATAATGTCACTAAAAGTCCAAATTGTAGTAGTGGAAGGCTCAATTTTTCTGAATCAGAAGTGTTAAATTTTAGTGTAAATTTCCTGAAGCCTTCACTATCTATTTATAGCATTCCACTAGGGTTACGTTTGAATTATTTGGCATTAAAATAATGAAAATATCAGTTTAAATTTCCTACAAAAGTGGTCGGCCCTATACTAGTGGATTTGGGCCTCACTTTTTGCAATTTTGCAGTTTTACCTTTTCTGCATCTGATTTTCTCAAAAACGCCAATTTTCTAATTCAACCATTTAAATGCCAATTCTAACTATTTAATAACTATAAATAATTATTAAATAATATTGTCATTTATCATATTTATTAATTGAACCATACAAAGTATCATAATTAACAAATATGCCCCTATAAACTCTTTCTTTACAATTTTGCCCTTAGTGAAAAATTCACAAATAGACATAGTCTAATTTGAGAATTATAATTGATTAATCAAAACCAATTATATGAGTCTTACAAGCAATATTATCTCAACTAGTGCGGGGACCATGGGTCTATATAACCGAGCTTCCAATAAGTAGATCAAGAATTTATTACTAAAATTCACTAACTTATTAATTCTTCGTTGAATCCACGCATAGAACTTAGAATTGCACTCTCAGTATAATAGAATGCTCTATATGTTCCACCATATAGACGCATCATCAGTTATCCATTGTTATAATCCTAATGTGATCAATGATCCTCTATATGAATGATCTACACTGTAAAGGGATTAAATTACCGTTACACCCTACAATGTATTTATTCCTTAAAACACTTGACCCCGTATAAATGATATTTCAGCTTATGTGAAATGAGTACTCCACCATTTATGTTCGTTTGGTCAAGCTCGAAGGAGATTATCCTTTGCTTACTATTCGCCAGATAGAAGCTATAGATTCTATGTTTATGCTAGCGCTCCCACTCAATTGCACTACCGTGTTCCCAAAATGTACGTATCACCCTGATCTAAAAGTAGGCTTAACTAACAAATCAAAGAACACGAATAGCCTCTTGAGATTGAGCCTAATCATAACAGGATTAAGATCATTTGATCTAGGATTAACTAGGCGATATTGACTTGAATAGATATTACGGTAAGTTTAATAAATCTAAGTCAAAGTTCAATATCGGTCCCTTCCGATGCATACTTCATGCATCCAACCTGAGCTTTACTTTAACTAATGCTCTGGAAAGAACATAGCACTTCTCCAAATGCAAGTAAGCTCTGTTGTAGATTATCATATCAGTAAAACCCTGTGTCTGATAAATCTAGGAAACTTTATTCACATAGTCATGTTTACTTTTCAATGTGTTGACAGCACAATAAACAAGATCAAGTATGTGAAAAGGGTTTCAGATGAATTTATACATTATGTACATATAATCATGAAATAAATCATGTGAACCATGCAACATTAAATGTTATTTCTGATCTATATTAATAAGTAAATCTGATTATATTGAAATGAGTTTTATTTAGGGCATAAAACCCAACAAACTCCCACTTGCACTAATATAAAACAAAAAGTGCGTTTCAAATAATCTCAACACCTTGATATACAAATCAAGTGTAGTAGTAGTAAACTCCTCGTAATAGGATCTGAAAGGTTGAATTAAACACAACCTTTTCTCCACCATTACTCTTCCTTAATCACAAAATCATTGATAATGTGAAATTCCTCTCTATATGTCTACTCTCTTGGGATACTGGATTCTATATCTTTGGCAACTACTTTTGGTTAATCAGGAAATTAACACTAGTAGTTTAGGCAATTTGGAATGGTGCCAAAAAATGTATAGAACTTTCCTTAGACTGAATAAGTACCTTTCCTGCAACGTTAACATTCAGTCCCTTCCTGGTAGACCTAGAGACTTCAGATAGGTTTTTACACTTCTCCAAAATCACTATTCCACCCCCCAGAGTAACCACCATCTTATCAGAAATATTTTCTAGCACAAAGGCAAATTTCGAAATCTGATGTGGTGTAGTCTAAGAGTTTTAAACACACTCTTATAGACTAACATATAGTTCCTCTTCTTAATCTTAGGATTTACTTGATTATCTTCCAATGTTCTTCTCCTGGATTAATCTGATACCTACTCATTACTCCCACTCAACAGCAGGTGTTTGGTCTAAGGCATACAAAAGCATATCTAAGACCTCTCACTGTTGATTTAAGAAATTCTTTCATGGCTTTATCTTTTCTGGAATAGTTGAGACTTTTCCTTAGATAAATAAAATCTATGTCTAAGAAGTTGTGAAGCTTCTATAGATTGCCATTAGAAAGAAAATGCTTCATCATCTTACTAAAGTAAGTTTCTTGCATTAGAGTAAGTAATTACCAGGTATACCACAAGCCATAGGTTTAGATAAACTCAAACCTATAATACTAGGAACAGGAAGTTTTGTTAAGTCCATTGAATGGACTTATAAACGAAAATTTCCTTTTATGTCATTGTAATAGAAAACTTTAGGTTATTCCATGTGAATGGATTAAACCATAGTTCTTTTGGCTTTCTACTTAGTTTCTTATCTTGACAATCCATTACTTGTTTAAACTCACAATGGATTTTAATCACTAGTGTCTTCCAAGTCATAAGAAGGTGAGTTCCTAGAAACTCTCCCACTACGACAAGGTACCGTGAATTATGTCGAAGAAAACTAAGGTGGCGTTTGGTTGGAGGTAATGAAATGGAATGGAATGGAAAGGAAATAATTTTCATTCCATTCCTTTGTTTGGTTGCATTTTAAAGTATTGGAATGAAATTCCAATGGAATGCTCTTTCCACCATTTTGGTGGAATGGCTATTCCATTTTAAAAAGGAAGGAATGACCATTCCTGTAACGCCCTAATGCTAAGGCACGCTACAGTGCTTTTTCAATAATTGTGCAATCTTTGCTAATCAAAGAAATTTCTCGAAAAACGTGTCAAATTAAAACTTTTGCATTAAATACTAAACTTTGTAATTTAATAAAATATTTACAAGTGTCGGGATCCCGATTTTTAAAACTTTACAAACTTTACTGTTCAAACATACAATCCAAAATATACAGATCTACAGGTCGCACAGCGACTTTCAAAATACAACTCCCAGATGTCCCGAGACCGAACACTCCAGGTCGCGCTGCTTGACATGTACAATCTCACCCGAGCTCAGGTTCACTCCTGTTCAGCCTTCGCCTTTCCTTTACCTACACATGGAAGCAGAAACTGTGAGTCAACAGACTCAGTAAGAAATGCATATAACATATCATATAATTTCCAACCTGTAAATAGGCGCCCATACACCTACTTACAGAGCTTAACAGATGAGTATGAACGTTCTAACTAGGATACGACCATGTACCATGTACCACATGCACTCAGTATACCTTTGTATTAGTGTAGGTAAGGTATGACCGCACCTTGAGTACTATCTAGTGTTGTACCACAGACACCTTGTACCTTCCCGTACAAGTGCTGGTAACACTGTGATGTACTTTCCAACATCCTACACCTTACCAATGCACTTTGTACCTCAACCATACAAGTGTTGGTGATGTAAGAATCACAGCAAATGAGCATGTATACATATTAACACATACATACATTCAGATAATCACATCATACATTATATACAGTTCTTACCTGTTTTCCGAATTCAAGTGTGCTAGCCGACCTGAACGGAATTTCTGTGCTAGATGGATGCCCTAATCACATTTTGAAACCGGGTAAGTCACATGATTAAAACCCTAATCCCGGGAAACCCAAAACCAAAACCCTAGGTTCTGCTATACTCTAAAGGGGTTATTCTAACTCTGGAAATGGGGAAACACCCAACCGAGGCACTGAAATGGACAAAAATTGAGAAAACGAAGTGCTCGGGATTCCTGCCAAAACCGGCTAGCCGGTTTTTGTGGCAGTGCAAACCGGCTAGCCGGTTTGCACCAGTAATCCCAAAACACCTCCTCCATTGCTCAATTTTCCACCAAATGTTACCAAACTTTCCAGAGCTCCTAAACAAAGCATACACAATAAAACCCAGCCAGTATTTCACAGAAAAACACAATAAATGTCAACTTACCATTAAAGCTTAAAGCTTGAACTCAAAGCTTAGAATTGCTCAAAACTAACCACCAATCTCTAAACCAGCTACCAAGAACTAAAATCAAGCTAAACAAACCCTAAAATTCGAGCTAAGCAAACCTTAAACCCTAACAGCCCCTATAACCCAAAATCACTTCTAAAACCAACATACAACTTCATGAACTTGAAAGAGAAAGGAGCTAGGGTTACCTTAGTTATTTTTCCTTGAATCCTTGGATAGAAATACAGAAATTATGAAGAAGAATTTGGGTTTTCCTTCTGGTTTGAGAGAGCCGAACCCCAAGAGAGAGAAAGGAGAAATGGTTTCTTGATTTTCTCTAATTTTTAATTTCTTTTTTTTTTTCAAAATAAAATCCCTTTTTACCCAATTATATTAACATGAAATAGGTGTCATCACCCAAGGCTGCCACCTAACCCTCATTTAACCAAATAAGAAAAGACTAAAAAGCCCTTAAGGTTAAAACTTGGTTAATTCTAAAGCTAGGGGTAAAATGGTCAATTCCATAACCCCGCTCAATCCCGATAAAATATTTTCTCTAAAATATTTCCCACTATGAAATAAGGTTCTAAACTTACCCATGTGATCAATCTAGCCATCCATCGCATTTTCCGTTGTCGCCGAACAAAAATTACAAAAATAACATATTACACATATAAGCTAGATAATACCCCTAGAGTTTAATAAAATCTCCGGAATTGAGAAATTATAACTCTAATATTTATTTCTAAATATTGGGGTCCACAATTAAATTAATTCACAATTAATACTAAAATAATTAAAAGTAGTGCTAATTGCCTTTACTAATCCATATACTAGAGCGGTCATTACAATTATCCCCCCGTTAATAGGATTTCGTCCCCGAAATCTAACCTGAATAGCTCTGGATGCTGAGTCCTCATATCCGACTCCAATTCCCAGGTGGCTTCTTCCACCTTACTGTTCCTCCAGAGCACCTTAACCAGTGCAATAGTCTTGTTCCGAAGAACTTTTTCTTTTCTATCCAAAATCTGAACAGGTTGCTCTTCATAGGATAAGTCTGGTTGAAGTTCAAGGGCTTCATAACTCAAGACATGAGTCGGGTCTGACACGTATTTCCTTAACATAGAAATGTGAAATACGTCATGAACAGCCGATAATGCTGGTGGTAAGGCTAGCCGATACGCTACCTGCCCGACCTTCTCAAGTATTTGAAATGGCCCAATGAACCTAGGGCTTAACTTACCCTTCTTCCCGAAGCGTCTAATGCCCTTCATTGGTGAAACTCGCAGGAAAACATGCTCTCCTGCCTGAAATGTAATATCTCTACGCTTCGGATCAGCATAACTTTTCTGCCTGCTTTGAGAAGCAAGCATCCGAGCCTTGATCTTATCAATAGCTTCATTGGTCCTCTGTACTAACTCTGGACCCAGGTACTTCCTTTCTCCTGTCTCGTCCCAATGAATAGGAGAACGACATTTTCTACCATATAACATCTCATAGGGAGCCATCCCTATTGTACTTTGGTAGCTGTTGTTGTAGGAGAATTCAATTAAAGGCAAGTACTTACTCCATGAACCCTCAAAGTCCATGACACAGGCTCGCAGTAGATCTTCTAAAATCTGAATAGTTCTTTCTGATTGGCCATCAGTCTGAGGGTGAAAGGCTGTACTAAACTTTAACTTGGTACCCATAGCCTTCTGAAGACTCACCCAAAACTTCGATGTGAACTTTGGATCCCTGTCTGATACAATAGATTTAGGGGCTCCATGGAGACGAACTATCTCCTTCACATACAATTCAGCATATTGATCCACTGAATAGGTAACTTTCACTGGTAGAAAGTGAGCTGACTTTGTGAATCTGTCCACGATAACCCAAACAGAATCATACATTCCTGTAGTTCTAGGCAAACCAGTTACAAAGTCCATTGTGATGTCCTCCCACTTCCATTCTGGAAGGACTAAAGGCTGTAATAACCCTGCCGGCCTCTGATGTTCAGCCTTAATCTGCTGGCAGGTTAAACACTTGGACACGTAGTCCACCACATCTCTTTTCATCCCATACCACCAGAAGTAGGGTTTCAAATCCTGATACATCTTGGTGGTTCCCGGATGCAACGAATAAGGCGTGGTGTGAGCTTCATCCAGTATTTCTTTCTTAAGCTCATCCACACTAGGAACACAAACTCGAGCTTTATATAGCAACATTCCACTGCTCGAGACTGAGAAGCCTCTAGGCCGACCAGACACCACTTCATCTCGAACTTTATTTAGCTCAGGATCTTCCCGGTTGTGCCTTTTACGATTCTCTCCAACAGATCAGATTGGAGTGTTAAATTATGTAATTTCCCGACCACGAACTCAATTCCTGCACTAACCATTTCTGAGGCTAGTTGAGGAGCTAGCATAACCGTAGTACACACTTGTCCGGGACTTTTTCTGCTTAGAGCATCGGCTACGACATTGGCTTTCCCGGGGTGATACAGTATTTCACAATCGTAGTCCTTAACTAACTCCAACCACCTTCTCTGCCTCATATTCAGATCTTTCTGGGTGAAAAAGTATTTAAGACTCTTATGATCAGTATAAATCTCACATTTTTCACCGTAAAGATAATGTCGCCAAATCTTTAAAGCAAAAACTACAGCAGCGAGTTCTAAATCATGAGTTGGGTAACGCTGCTCATAATCCTTCAGTTGACGAGAGGCATAGGCTATGACTCTGTCAGCTTGCATCAGAACACATCCCAGACCCTGTCTGGATGCATCTTAATACACAACAAATTTCTCTTGATCTGATGGCAAAGCTAACACCGGAGCTGTTATCAAACGCTGCTTTAACTCCTGAAAGCTTGACTCACACTTATCTGACCACACAAATCTCTGATTTTTCTTAGTCAATTCGGTTAGGGGCATAGAAAGTTTAGAAAATCCTTCGACGAAACGTCGATAATACCCTGCTAACCCGAGAAAACTTCGAATTTCTGTCACAGACTTAGGCCTCGGTCAATTCTTCACTGATTCCACCTTGTTTGGATCGACCATAATTCCATTCTTCCCCACAATATGACCCAGAAAGGATACCTCGGACAACCAGAATTCACACTTTTTGAACTTTGCATACAGCTTGTGATCCCTAAGTCGCTGTAACACCATTCGAAGATGATGCTCGTGCTCCTCTTCTGACCGAGAGTATACAAGAATGTCATCGATAAACACTATAACGCAGTTATCGAGGAAATCCTTGAATACTCTATTCATAAGATCCATAAAGGCCGCAGGAGCATTAGTCAATCCGAATGACATTACCAGAAACTCATAATGCCCATATCTGGTTCTAAAAGCAGTCTTCGGTATGTCCTCCTCCCGAATTCTGAGTTGGTGATAACCCAACCGTAAATCAATCTTTGAAAACACAGTCTTTCCCTGAAGCTGATCGAACAAATCGTCGATTCTGGGCAACGGGTACTTATTCTTAATCGTCAGCTTGTTAAGTTCCCGATAATCAATACACATTCTGAGGGAACCATCTTTCTTTTTCACAAAGAGAACCGGAGCTCCCCAGGGCGATACACTGGGTCGAATAAACCCAATGTCCAGCATCCCCTGAAGTTGCAACTTAAGCTCCTTGAGTTCCGCTGGAGCCATCCTATATGGAGCTTTAGAAACAGGTTCGACTCCAGGTGCTAAATCAATTACAAAATCAATCTCTCGCTGTGGCGGCAATCCCGGCAACTCCTCGGGAAACACATCAAGAAAATCTTTCACTACCCGGACTACCTCAGGCCCAAATGTTTCAGGTCTGCTGGAGTCAAATACCACCGCTAGAAATCCTACACAACCATTGCATAGTAAATCCCTAGCTCTCAACACAGAAATAACCGGGATCCGAGACCCCTGAACCGATCCAACATAAACAAATGGATCTTCACCTTCCGGCTGAAAAGTCACCATTTTACGCCTACAATCTATACTGGCCGAATACTTGGATAAGAAATCCATTCCCAGTATAATATCAAACTCAGTTAGTTTCAATTCTATGAGATCAATACTCAACTCCCTATCTTCGATCCTAATCGGCATAGACCTAATGCGCCTATTAGAGATAACCAATTCCCCGCTAGGCATTAGGGTTCCGAACCCTCTTTCTAAAATTTCACAAGGTCTACCCAAAAGATCAATCACTCTTGTAGCCACATATGAACGTGTAGCTCCCGAGTCAAATAATACTGTAAATAACAAATTGTTGACGGGAAGCTGACCTGTCACAACAGAAGGACTGGCTGCAGCGTCAGCTTGGGTAATGGCAAACACACGAGCAGGAACCGGTTTCACCTCAGCTTTCGGCTCCTCTTTCTTTGCCTGGGGGCAATCTTTCTTGAAATGCCCCACCATGCCACACAGGAAGCATGTCTTCCGGTTACACTCTCCCGGATGATGTTTCTTGCACCTTGGACACTCAGGATAAGAGTAACCCTGGCGTCCCCCTCTGCCTTGGTTCCCACGGAACCGCTTGCTTTGCCCCGAGCCACCAGAAGCTGGAACAATTTTTCTTTTCTGCTCGATGGTGGAGTCACCACCATCCCTACCATAAACAGGAGTAGGAATAGTGGGGGTTCCACCAACACTCGGAGTCACCCGGGGCTCCTGAAGGAATTTTACCGCACCCTCGGCTCTCAAAGCCTTTTCAACCATCTCCGCATAAGTGGTTGCCTCAGTAGTAGTAATAACCAGATCATGTCTAATTTTTGCACTCAAACCCGCCAAGTATTTTTCCTTCTTACTGAAGTCGGTTGGCACAATTCCCGCTGCCAACTTGGCCAACCGGTCAAACTTTGTCGTATATTCAGTAACCGACATTCCCTCAGTTTGAACCAACTCGGTGAACTCTTTCCGCTTTGCACTGCGGACTGCTTCATTGTAATACTTGGAGTTAAACAACTCCTTGAATTCTTCCCAGGTCATCAGCGTGACGTCTCGAGTGAGGGTTATTAACTCCCACCACACGAGAGCGTCTTCCTGAAACTGGAAAGTAGCACAGGTTACCCGGTCATTTCCAACCACTCCCATAAAATTGAGGATGCGTTCTATTACCGAAAGCCACTGCTCGGCCTTCATCACATCAGGGCCTCCCAGAAACACTGGAGGTGCCTGTTTTCGAAATCTTTCGTACAACGGTTCCATACGGTTGCCAACAACAGGTTGTTCTGCTGGCACCGCAGGAACTGCAACGGCCTGAACTTCTTGAGGAGGCACGGCAGGAGGACCCTGCTGCCTCAACCTTTGGATCTCTTCATCTTGCTGGCGGATTCTATCTTGCATCTCCGCAAACCTTTGCTCCCAATCAGGAGGAGCTTGAGGTGGATTTACAGGGCGACCACCCTGAGCTCTGCCACGGCCACGGCCGCGACCACGAGGATTTTGAGGATTCCTCTGACCGCCTCCGGTCTCAACCATGCCACCCTGACTTCTTGTATTTCGCGGGGCGTCCATTTAATAGGACTTAGCCTGCGAATCCATAAGCCAGGCAGGTTAGACAGCGATCAAAATTAACACCGCTCTTAATAACTTAAAGGCAACACACTTTCTTTTCTTTTAAGAAAATATATTTAATTTAAATCTAATATGCTTCCTAACATGCTTTCACATTCACATTTATTTAAGATACTAAACAAGTACAGGCTTACTGAACCGTGAACCGAGCTTTCTCTGATGAAGATTGTACATGTCATAGCAAGCTTCGGTAGACAAACCTGGCGGCTCTGATACCAAAATTGTAACGCCCTAATGCTAAGGCACGCTACAGTGCTTTTTCAATAATTGTGCAATCTTTGCTAATCAAAGAAATTTCTCGAAAAACGTGTCAAATTAAAACTTTTGCATTAAATACTAAACTTTGTAATTTAATAAAATATTTACAAGTGCCGGGATCCCGATTTTTAAAACTTTACAAACTTTACTGTTCAAACATACAATCCAAAATATACAGATCTACAGGTCGCACAGCGACTTTCAAAATACAACTCCCAGATGTCCCGAGACCGAACACTCCAGGTCGCGCTGCTTGACATGTACAATCTCACCCGAGCTCAGGTTCACTCCTGTTCAGCCTTCGCCTTTCCTTTACCTACACATGGAAGCAGAAACTGTGAGTCAACAGACTCAGTAAGAAATGCATATAACATATCATATAATTTCCGACCTGTAAATAGGCGCCCATACACCTACTTACAGAGCTTAACAGATGAGTATGAACGTTCTAACTAGGATACGACCATGTACCATGTACCACATGCACTCAGTATACCTTCGTATTAGTGTAGGTAAGGTATGACCGCACCTTGAGTACTATCTAGTGTTGTACCACAGACACCTTGTACCTTCCCGTACAAGTGCTGGTAACACTGTGATGTACTTTCAAACATCCTACACCTTACCAATGCACTTTGTACCTCAACCATACAAGTGTTGGTGATGTAAGAATCACAGCAAATGAGCATGTATACATATTAACACATACATACATTCAGATAATCACATCATACATTATATACAGTTCTTACCTGTTTTCCGAATTCAAGTGTGCTAGCCGACCTGAACGGAATTTCTGTGCTAGATGGATGCCCTAATCACATTTTGAAACCGGGTAAGTCACATGATTAAAACCCTAATCCCGAGAAACCCAAAACCAAAACCCTAGGTTCTGCTATACTCTAAAGGGGTTATTCTAACTCTGGAAATGGGGAAACACCCAACCGAGGCACTGAAATGGACAAAAATTGAGAAACGAAGTGCTCGGGATTCCTGCCTAAACCGGCTAGCCGGTTTTTGTGGCAGTGCAAACCGGCTAGCCGGTTTGCACCAGTAATCCCAAAACACCTCCTCCATTGCTCAATTTTCCACCAAATGTTACCAAACTTTCCAGAGCTCCTAAACAAAGCATACACAATAAAACCCAGCCAGTATTTCACAGAAAAACACAATAAATGTCAACTTACCATTAAAGCTTAAAGCTTGAACTCAAAGCTTAGAATTGCTCAAAACTAACCACCAATCTCTAAACCAGCTACCAAGAACTAAAATCAAGCTAAACAAACCCTAAAATTCGAGCTAAGCAAACCTTAAACCCTAACAGCCCCTATAACCCAAAATCACTTCTAAAACCAACATACAACTTCATGAACTTGAAAGAGAAAGGAGCTAGGGTTACCTTAGTTATTTTTCCTTGAATCCTTGGATAGAAATACAGAAATTATGAAGAAGAATTTGGGTTTTCCTTCTGGTTTGAGAGAGCTGAACCCCAAGAGAGAGAAAGGAGAAATGGTTTCTTGATTTTCTCTAATTTTTAATTTCTTTTTTTTTTCAAAATAAAATCCCTTTTTACCCAGTTATATTAACATGAAATAGGTGTCATCACCCAAGGCTGCCACCTAACCCTCATTTAACCAAATAAGAAAAGACTAAAAAGCCCTTAAGGTTAAAACTTGGTTAATTCTAAAGCTAGGGGTAAAATGGTCAATTCTATAACCCCGCTCAATCCCGATAAAATATTTTCTCTAAAATATTTTCCACTATGAAATAAGGTTCTAAACTTACCCATGTGATCAATCTAGCCATCCATCGCATTTTTCGTTGTCGCCGAACAAAAATTACAAAAATAACATATTACACATATAAGCTAGATAATACCCCTAGAGTTTAATAAAATCTCCGGAATTGAGAAATTATAACTCTAATATTTATTTCTAAATATTGGGGTCCACAATTAAATTAATTCACAATTAATAATAAAATAATTAAAATTAGTGCTAATTGCCTTTACTAATCCATATACTAGAGCGGTCATTACAATTATCCCCCCGTTAATAGGATTTCGTCCCCGAAATCTAACCTGAATAGCTCTGGATGCTGAGTCCTCATATCCGACTCCAATTCCCAGGTGGCTTCTTCCACCTTACTGTTCCTCCAGAGCACCTTAACCAGTGCAATAGTCTTGTTCCGAAGAACTTTTTCTTTTCTATCCAAAATCTGAACAGGTTGCTCTTCATAGGATAAGTCTGGTTGAAGTTCAAGGGCTTCATAACTCAAGACATGAGTCGGGTCTGACACGTATTTCCTTAACATAGAAATGTAAAATACGTCATGAACAGCCGATAATGCTGGTGGTAAGGCTAGCCGATACGCTACCTGCCCGACCTTCTCAAGTATCTGAAATGGCCCAATGAACCTAGGGCTTAACTTACCCTTCTTCCCGAAGCGTCTAATGCCCTTCATTGGTGAAACTCGCAGGAAAACATGCTCTCCTGCCTGAAATGTAATATCTCTACGCTTCGGATCAGCATAACTTTTCTGCCTGCTTTGAGAAGCAAGCATCCGAGCCTTGATCTTATCAATAGCTTCATTGGTCCTCTGTACTAACTCTGGACCCAGGTACTTTCTTTCTCCTGTCTCGTCCCAATGAATAGGAGAACGACATTTTCTACCATATAACATCTCATAGGGAGCCATCCCTATTGTACTTTGGTAGCTGTTGTTGTAGGAGAATTCAATTAAAGGCAAGTACTTACTCCATGAACCCTCAAAGTCCATGACACAGGCTCGCAGTAGATCTTCTAAAATCTGAATAGTTCTTTCTGATTGGCCATCAGTCTGAGGGTGAAAGGCTGTACTAAACTTTAACTTGGTACCCATAGCCTTCTGAAGACTCACCCAAAACTTCGATGTGAACTTTGGATCCCTGTCTGATACAATAGATTTAGGGGCTCCATGGAGACGAACTATCTCCTTCACATACAATTCAGCATATTGATCCACTGAATAGGTAACTTTCACTGGTAGAAAGTGAGCTGACTTTGTGAATCTGTCCACGATAACCCAAACAGAATCATACATTCCTGTAGTTCTAGGCAAACCAGTTACAAAGTCCATTGTGATGTCCTCCCACTTCCATTCTGGAAGGACTAAAGGCTGTAATAACCCTGCCGGCCTCTGATGTTCAGCCTTAATCTGCTGGCAGGTTAAACACTTGGACACGTAGTCCACCACATCTCTTTTCATCCCATACCACCAGAAGTAGGGTTTCAAATCCTGATACATCTTGGTGGTTCCCGGATGCAACGAATAAGGCGTGGTGTGAGCTTCATCCAGTATTTCTTTCTTAAGCTCATCCACACTAGGAACACAAACTCGAGCTTTATATAGCAACATTCCACTGCTCGAGACTGAGAAGCCTCTAGGCCGACCAGACACCACTTCATCTCGAACTTTATTTAGCTCAGGATCTTCCAGTTGTGCCTTTCTGATTCTCTCCAACAGATCAGATTGGAGTGTTAAATTATGTAATTTCCCGACCACGAACTCAATTCCTGCACTAACCATTTCTGAGGCTAGTTGAGGAGCTAGCATAACCGTAGTACACACTTGTCTGGGACTTTTTCTGCTTAGAGCATCGGCTACGACATTGGCTTTCCCGGGGTGATACAGTATTTCACAATCGTAGTCCTTAACTAACTCCAACCACCTTCTCTGCCTCATATTCAGATCTTTCTGGGTGAAAAAGTATTTAAGACTCTTATGATCAGTATAAATCTCACATTTTTCACCGTAAAGATAATGTCGCCAAATCTTTAAAGCAAAAACTACAGCAGCGAGTTCTAAATCATGAGTTGGGTAACGCTGCTCATAATCCTTCAGTTGACGGGAGGCATAGGCTATGACTCTGTCAGCTTGCATCAGAACACATCCCAGACCCTGTCTGGATGCATCACAATACACAACAAATTTCTCTTGATCTGATGGCAAAGCTAACACCGGAGCTGTTATCAAACGCTGCTTTAACTCCTGAAAGCTTGACTCACACTTATCTGACCACACAAATCTCTGATTTTTCTTAGTCAATTCGGTTAGGGGCATAGAAAGTTTAGAAAATCCTTCGACGAAACGTCGATAATACCCTGCTAACCCGAGAAAACTTCGAATTTCTGTCACAGACTTAGGCCTCTGCCAATTCTTCACTGAATATACCATAAAGTGTTTTGGTGGGGTAATCCCTAGAATTGGTCTTACAAGTGTATCTGTAAGTATCCATAAAGTTGGGTATTCCCAATGAATATACCATGAGTAATGCATGGTCAAATCCCTAGGTGCTGTAGGGTTTTTATGAGGAATGTCCTTTTTGCCTTGTGATTGATGTGACTCTTCGCAGTGTAGCCGTCGCTAGACTTAAATGATCATTACTGTGGCGCTGGTGGTTGGAGGTTGTGCCGTCAGACTTTATTGCGTGTTGCAGTCCCAACACGCTTCCTCCCATACAACATTTAATGCGACTTGATTGCTCAGGAGAAGCCTGACACCTCACGGAGAGGTTTTATGCTATGCGAGCTTCCGGGAGCACCTTGCACTCCGGGTGCCTCCTCCGGGACCTATGTCCAGGATGTTTCCTGGTGGCATACAAAGACTTAGCAAATATTTATAAATTGTCTGATCCACGTGTCCCTGTCCGGTTGGTCCACGTATATTGGGCGAAATCAGGGGCAACAATCACCATTCTAATAATTTGAGATTTCAAGATCTAGCACTGATTAAGAAGAGTTATCAAGAGGTAAGAGAGTTCTTCCACTTATTGTTGTGAACTTTTAGGTTAAACTATGAAATCTCGTTTTTTTATTTTTTCTGAAAATTATTGTCTTAGTAAAATAGTCATATCTCTCTCAATATTGATCCGTTTCCAGCGATTTTTGTATCGTTAGAAAACTTATTTGATGATCTAAAATTTTTATGAAGAAATTATTCACCATTTCGGTGATATTCTATGTCGAAAATTATCATCTTTATGATGTTGTTGTAAATCGTTTTTTTCATATTCCCAGAAAAAAATACTTTCACTTAAAATACCATAACTCTCTCAATTCTCATCCATTTTTAATGATCTACATATGGTTTCAAAGCTTATTCGATTTCCCATAAGTTTTATGAAGAAATATTTCGTTAATTCGGAATTATACTATGTCAAAAAGTTATTTTCCTTCTGTATCATTTGCTTCGTTTCTTGAATAATGTTCTTGCAAAACTGTTTTAGTAAAATTACAATATCTCTCTGAATATAATTCCAATTTTAAAGATTTTGGTATCATTGGAAAGGAAATTTAATTTCCTAAAACTTTCATGAAGATATTATCTTCTAGTTCTGAACCTTTCAATGCCAAAAGTTTGTATTTTCGGTAAGTCGTATAATTCGTTACTCCATATTCCTTCTCAGAAATAGTTTCAGTAAAACAATCATAACTCCCTCAATTTTAATCTATTTTTAATGATCTTTATATCATTGGAAAGATAATGGAATTTTCTATAATTTTTATGAAGACAACTTTTACTGAATTAGTGTAGTTGTTGGTCAAAAATAGTGATCTTTCTGCTGTACTGTAAGAGTACGAATTTTAATATTAGGGCCTTGACCCATGTCTTATTATAGGTAGTAGTGACGAGGTAACAAGTCTTAAGCAGCGGGATTTGAGGTAAGAAAATTAAGTAGTTTTATGTGTTTAACTGCATAATTTAAATTATTTGTCTATTGAAATATTATTTGTGATGTATTATTATGAATGTGTATATAGTACTGAGAATGTGTGGTATGGACACAATATGAGTTTGTGAATCGATATATATTATGGTTGGTACGATTTGAATGTTGTATGTTGTATGATGTATGTGGTGTGTTGTATGTTGTATGTTGTATGTTGTATGTTGTATGTTGTATGCTAACGTCTCAGGTACAAATGAGGGGCCATGGTGGGGTATGATACGGGGTAAGGCCGTTGAATGTAGAGATACCCTACCCTACATTTGTCTGATTCATGTATGATATTGTTATGGTGGGGTATGATACAGTGATGTTACTGTTGAATATAGAGATACCCTCTCCTATAACAATGGTAGGGCTACATAGGCCCAGGTTATTATATGGGCAGATTAGGCCCAGGATATTTTAGGGCCAGGCTACGCCCGGGTTATGTAAGTAATGGCTATGATGTGCCAATATTATAGTAAAGACATGATATGATTGAAATAATTTTTATATGTTATTGCTATGATTGTGCTATGAGTATGATGTCAGGGTTGTGGTCCCTACATATATGTAATGGTTTCGTTTAGTACAAATATATGGTATATGATATAGCTTTGCATATCTGAAGTTATTTAAATTACAATTATGAGCTAAGGTATATACTATTGTTAAGACTGTATACGTTAATATTATAAAGAAACGTATTATTGTGAATTTTAAGATATGTTTAGTGTATTGAATGCTATTGTATGTTAAGCATTTCCTTACTGGGCTTTTAGCTCACCCCCTTACTTTCCCCTTACAGGCAATAGACAGGGAACAATGAATGTAAGTTTGATGAGTTGGGTCAGTTCTGGTATGTATACTGCGAGGGGCTATGGACGAGCAAACGGTCTAGAACGCCGGTGGAGCCTTGGTTTTTGTTTCTTTTTAGTAAAGTAATCTGAGCTCAGTGGGATGTTACAAATTTATTTTTTTTAAAAGAAAAATACGCTCAACTACTTATTTTGTTTTAATATGAATGATCATTCACCTTTTTGCATATTTATTGTAAAACCCACTGTGTATTTTCAAACAGCTTTGAATCTTTTTAATTAATGCATCAAAATTAACACTTTGTAAAATAAGGTAAAATATTGGGCCGTTACAATGCATCCAACCTGAGCTTTACTTTAACCAATGCTCTGGAAAGAACATAGCACTTCTCCAAATGCAAGTAAGCTCTGTTGTAGATTACCATATCAGTAAAACCCTGTGTCTGATAAATTTAGGAAACTTTATTCATATAGTCATGTTTACTTTCCAATGTGTTGACAACACAATAAACAGGATCAAGTATGTGAAAAGGGTTTCAGATGAATTTATACATTATGTACATATAATCATGAAATAAATCATGTGAACCATGCAACATTAAATGTTATTTCTGACCTATATTAATAAGTAAATCTGATTATATTGAAATGAGTTTTATTTAGGGCATAAAACCCAACATTTTTGAATCCCATTAAATCCAAAAAAATAAGATTTGATTTTTGCTATTGTACATTTACTATATCAATACGATTGGGTTTTTGCTGTTGTAATGTATTCCTTTTCCTATTACAATTTGGACATTCCTATTCTAATTTATATTAGAGCTAGCTGAGAATAACAATATATCTCATCAACCCAAAATTCATTTATATCTCATCTCTTCTCTCTCTTTTTCCATCCCAATATATATAACAGAATCATATACCCTCTAATTTTTTTGTTGGTCGTTACACTACTTCTCTTCTTCTCTGAATTTTTCTCTTTGCTTATTCTCCCAGTAATGTTAATATTCATCACTTTAATATCACTTTAATATCATATTTTCTTTTATCATTTTTTTTAATAAAAATAAATATGAAATTTTAATGTTAATATTCATCGCTTCTTCATTTGTTTCTTTTAAGAAGAATATATCTTCATCATGCATCTCTCTAGCAGTAAGTGATATTTATCTTTATTCAAAAATAAAACTCTACTATATTTAATCATATAGATTTTTTCTTTTTTGATCTAACCGTTTCATGTAAGTATGGATTTTCTGAATTATTATTATTTAAATTTAATGTCTGCAATTACTTTATTACAACATCTTTTTTTACTTGTGTAGATTGGATTCTTACAATTGAAGCATATATTTTCTGCATTAGCATAATGACACATGGTAAGATGTCATACACAAAATACCTAAAACTTAAAAATGTATTTTGTTTAAGAGAAACTAATACATATGAAATTAATGTTCATAATTTAATTTTACAAGATTGTGACAGAGAACCTTCAAAGAAGATTCCATATAAAGATTTTTCAATCGAAAAAAAGAAAGAAATATGTAAAAAAATAAAGAGAGAGATATGCTAAACAAAAAGCATTGAAGATCAATCCGATTAGTGTAAGTAGTAATCCCAGTCATATTGATCTTCACACATATATTGTCGAGAATACGGCAACGTCAAGTCAACAACATCCAAATTTTCTTTCTAACTATGCAAGTATTGTTCAACAATCATCAAAAAGACTGCAAAATGATACTACTCACACCACCATAAATGAAGATGAATCTTCTTGTGGAGATAATGCTTGTAACGTCCCCGCTTCAAGCCTCCATTGGGCCCTTACACCCACGGAATGAATGGCTCTTATACACGAGTACGCCACTCTGGCTGCTTTCTGGATTGATGACTGACCCTACAGATCAACACAAGTGTTTTCAGCGTGCTTTGTCCTCACTCACACGCATCCTGGGAAAACTTCCCAGGAGGTCACCCATCCTTGAAATTACCCCAGGTCAAGCACGCTTAACTATGGAGTTCTTTCGTGATGGGCTACCGAAAAACAAGATGCACCTTGTTGATATAGGTAGTACCAATCAATCCATTTAAGCTCTCTTCAACTGTGCAGTCCCATACCTACACAGTCTCAGAATCATCCCACTTGACCTTCCCCAGGCGGTGTGGGATTGCACAGCTTACCCGGTGTTTCCCCTTACGAATCACGGGACTACTGACTGTCACAATCACCCCCCCTTACGGGGTCCGACGTCCTCGTCGACCACACTTCCGGCTGGGTCAAGGCTCTGATACCATATTGTAACGCCCCGATTTCCCGAGACGTCACACTAGCTAGTCCGTTTAAAACCATTTAAGATAAAGACAATAAAAGAATTCTTTAATAAAAAATAACTAAGCATGAGATCTCATTATTTTTAAAACAAAACATTTATTTATTCATAACCTTAAAATATAAAGCTTTACAAAAACTATTTGAATCATAATCTTTAATAAAATATTTTAAACCAAAACATCGTGACAATCCCCTAACATGTAATCCACGCCTCGAGCTCGCCACCCTCACTATATAGTTTTGCCTTTACCTGCACACAGAGTACCCGTGAGCTAACGCCCAGTAAGAAGAGCTATGTAGGACATAACCCCCCAACCAGATAACATAGTCATAAGTATAACAATATCACAACATCAAATCAATTCATACCATACTTGCATACATATACCAACATATCATATCACATACTATTCTCAAATACAATATAACATCATATCACAATGTAATCTTAATGCATGCTATACTCACACATATAACACATAGTATTTTATCGCACATTGTCCTCACATACGATAATCTACTCCCACTCATGTTGATCAGACATGAAGTGTAACTTGCCCTGCCTTGTGTTGTTCTCACACTCGGCATCCAATAGGGCAATCCCTTTTCACAAGTTGTACTCACCCATGAAAGGATAACCTGCAAGTAAACCCATACAAGCAGCCAAAAATATATCCTGCAGTGCTATGCTCACACCAGCAGCAGAAAACCTATCCAATAAGTGCTATCCTCACACAAACAGTCGAAAGCCTTATCACTATCACACACTAATAACATTAGCATAAAACAACAATCTACCATAGAATAAAACATGTAAATACAAACCCATAATACAGTTGTATGTTTCAACATACACCCTGTGCACAGATGTCCACTCTTCTTACCTCAGTTATTAAGAACACCTTCTTGCTACTCCAAGAACCTCAATGAATTTTCTTGTTGAGGACAAGATCCTCAAATCCCACTGCTTAAGACTTGTTATCTCGTCACTACTACCTATAACAACACATGGTTCAAGGCCCTAACATTAAAATTCGTACTCTTACAGTACAGCAGAAAGATCACTATTTTTGACCAACAAATATACTAATTCAGTGAAAGTTGTCTTCATAAAAATTATAGAAAATTTCATTATCTTTCCAATGATATAAATATCATTAAAAATGGATTAAAACTGAGAGAGTTATGATTGTTTTACTGAAACTGTTTCTGAGAAGAAATATGGAGTAACGAATTACACGACTTAGCAAAAATATAAACTTTTGACATTGAATGGTTCAGAACTAGAAGATAACATCTTCATCAAAGTTTTAGGAAATTAAATTCCCTTTCCAATGATACCAAAATCTTTGAAATTGGAATTATATTCAAAGAGATATTACAATTTTACCAAAACAGTTTTGCAAGAACAAGATTCAAGAAACGAATCACATGATATTGAATAAAACTAACTTTTTGACATAGTATGACTTCGAATTAACAAAAAGTTTCTTCATAAAACTTATGGGAAATCGAATAAGCTTTCCAACGATATAAAAATCTCTAAAAACGGATCAATATTAAGAGAGATATCGTCACTTTACTGAAACTTATTTTTCTGAAAACGAAAAAATATAATAGATCCGAACCCTAGATAACATTTAGCATTATTGAGCAAGAAAATATTTCATACCTCTTCACATATTTCTATTCGATGTCTCAAGCCCGCAAGCCTTGATTATAAATCCAAAACTTTAAGAATGAAGGTAGAAAATAAGAAGAATTGTGGAAGGTTTGAGAGGAGCAAACATGAAGAAGAATGAGGCTTTGACTAATTGGTTTGGAGAGGAAAAATAAAACTATGATAGTTTAGGGTTTGATAAAAAGATTATGAGATATCGTATTCTGATAGGTTTAGGTTAACTAAAAATAATAATATATAATAAAATGCTAAAATATTATTAAATCAACAAATATCTAAATTTTTAAATTTTAAAAGTAAGCCCTTTATTTCGTAACTTTAGGCTCAGTTTTCACCTAGAAAAATTCCGAATTATGATATAACTATTTCTACAAAAGTTATAGATATTTGAATTATCTTTCCAACGCCACTGGAATCACCTCAATCGGAGCTCTAAAACTCTAGATATGATCATTTTAGTAAAACAGTTTTTAATCCTGCGAATTTATCCAAACCTACGAATTTTTTTAACATTAATTCCATTATAATGTTATTTAATGCACTTCATACAATAGATTAAACCCACTAAATAATCTATAAAACTCTAATAGACTTTCATATTGGGCTTTAATTGAGTAATTATCCTAATTCGTAAAAACACCAAAATTTTACCTTGACACTTACTATAATTTCAACTATGTTTAGAAATCTATCAATACTATTTTAAGCAATAGTCTCTATTCACTATTAGTAGAAATAAATAAATACTTATTCTCACACAAATTGTATAACAAATAAAATTTAAAATATATGTATATTTTTACCGGGTATTACCTCCTGGGAAGTTTTCCCAGGATGCGTGTGAGTGAGGACAAAGCACGCTGAAAACACTTGTGTTGATCTGTAGGGTCAGTCATCAATCCAGAAAGCAGCCAGAGTGGCGTACTCGTGTATAAGAGCCATTCATTCCGTGGGTGTAAGGGCCCAATGGAGGCTTGAAGCGGGGACGTTACATATGGTATCAGAGCAATACGGTCCTAAAGGATGTGGTTGACCCTAACATGTAAAGTTCATTGCCACGAGACGAGCTCGACTCACTGTACTGTAAGTTTTAGTTAATCTGTTCATGTTAGTCTTACATATTTTATGTTGCGTTACATCTTTAGTGTAACTAGAAGTTTTCTTTGTGTTTAGAAGAATATGTCTTAAAATTTTATGGGTAGGATTCGATCTATGAGATATTTTTGGAAAAAAAAAATTAAGAAAATATTTCAAGGTATTGCTATATTACGTAATTTAAGTTTGATTTTTGATAAGTTGTACTTATTTTCATAAATAAGGAGCATAAGAATAGTATTTTTCAAAAGAAATTGCGTTATAAGCAGATTGGAATAGAGTATGTTAGGAAAAAAAAAGGAATTTAGTTGTTATATTAGTATTTCTAACGAGAGTGTATGTTTCAGGTTTAATAAATTAGACATATATAACTATTGGTACGTTCTTAAGTTTGTTTTTTTTAAGTGTTAATGGATAGATAATTTTAAGCTCTACTCTTTTATTAGAAATAATTAAGTTGAATTTTGGTTAAGGGTGAAATCTAATCATTAAGGTTATAATAGAAGAATAGATTGTGACAGTCAGTAGCCCCGTGATTCGTAAGGAAATTAGATAGTTTTGTTTGTGTTTATTTGCATAAATTTAAACTCTTTATGTATTGGAATATGGTTTATGCTTTGTTATTATGAATATGTATGTGGTACTGAGAATGTGTGGTATGGACACAATATGAGTTTATGAATTGATATATTGATTAGGGTTGTTTTGACTTGTATATGTTGTATGTTGCATTCATATATTGTGTGTTGTATGCTGCAAGTTGTATGCTAACGTCTCAGGTAAAGTGAGGGACCATGGTGGGGTATGATACGGGGTAAGGCCGTTGAATGTAGAGATACCCTACCCTACATTTGTCTGATTCGTGTATGACATTGTTATAGTGGGGTATGATACAGTGATGTTACTGTTGAATATAGAGATACCCTATCTTATAACAATGGTAGGGCTACATAGGCCCAGGTTATTATATGGGCAGATTAGGCCCAGGATATTGTAAGGCCAGGCTAGGCCCAGGTTATGTAAGGAATGGCTATGATATGCCAATGTTATGGTAAAGACATGATATGATTGAAATAATTTTTATATGTTATTGCTATGATTGTGCTATGAGTATGATGTTAGGGTTGTGATCCCTACATATATGTAATGGTTTCGTTTAGTACAAATAAATGGTATATGATTAAGCGAGTAAAGAAAAATATATATGAGAATTGGATTAAGCGATTTTCGTTCTCGAGTTATTCTTAGAAAGAGTGATTTTGATAGTAAATTTTATTCATATTTCATTAGTTGGATGGATTAGTAAATGTTTCTTTTATAGTGATATGCATGTAGCTCATTCCTGAGAGTATGTTAACTTGTATGCTTCTAAGCCTATATATTGGCTAGCTCGCATGTGTAAGAAGACCTTTAACGATCTTTAGCTCACATGTAGTTCATGTAATTTATAGAAGACATGTGGTCTGTTTGAATGACATCGGTTTGTTGATGATATATTGGATCGTTATGTGTAGGGCAACATTCTTAATAATTATGCTACGTAACTATAATAACGGAATTGTAGCTTTATGGAGGAAATTAAGTTAAAAAAAAATTAACATTCAATGAAAGAATGGGAACAATTAAAGAGAAGTTTGCATAAGTTCTTCTACCCTACTCCTTGTTGTTTGTTATTTTTGTATTGTATAATGTGTTCTCAAGTGGCATATAAAGATGTTCATAAGAGAAGAATTTTTTTACAAAATTACGAGCATGTTATTGCAAAACTTATGTATTTAAAGCACGTATATGTAAGTTATTGGGATGGAGTATGTTTTGTTATTTAAGTAATGTATAAAGGAATAACAATACTTAAATTAGACTGTATATGTTATATGTGTTGTAGTTTGACCAATAAGATAAAAGTTAAGTACATATTTGTTGGGTCCATAAGGTAGATAAGGAGGTCATGTAGTAAGTGGTGACAAACATGAAGTCCCTCGTGTATTTGGTAGTTAAATTTCGAGGACGAAATTTCTTTAAGGAGGGTAGAATGTAATACCCGGTAAAAATATACATATATTTTAAATTTTATTTGTTATACAATTTGTGTGAGAATAAGTATTTATTTATTTCTACTAATAGTGAATAGAGACTATTGCTTAAAATAGTATTGATAGATTTCTAAACATAGTTGAAATTATAGTAAGTGTCAAGGTAAAATTTTGGTGTTTTTACGAATTAGGATAATTACTCAATTAAAGCCCAATATGAAAGTCTATTAGAGTTTTATAGATTATTTAGTGGGTTTAATCTATTGTATGAAGTGCATTAAATAACATTATAATGGAATTAATGTTAAAAAAATTCGTAGGTTTGGATAAATTCGCAGGATTAAAAACTGTTTTACTAAAATGATCATATCTAGAGTTTTAGAGCTCCGATTGAGGTGATTCCAGTGGCGTTGGAAAGATAATTCAAATATCTATAACTTTTGTAGAAATAGTTATATCATAATTCGGAATTTTTCTAGGTGAAAACTGAGCCTAAAGTTACGAAATAAAGGGCTTACTTTTAAAATTTAAAAATTTAGATATTTGTTGATTTAATAATATTTTAGCATTTTATTATATATTATTATTTTTAGTTAACCTAAACCTATCAGAATACGATATCTCATAATCTTTTTATCAAACCCTAAACTATCATAGTTTTATTTTTCCTCTCCAAACCAATTAGTCAAAGCCTCATTCTTCTTCATGTTTGCTCCTCTCAAACCTTCCACAATTCTTCTTATTTTCTACCTTCATTCTTAAAGTTTTGGATTTATAATCAAGGCTTGCGGGCTTGAGACATCGAATAGAAATATGTGAAGAGGTATGAAATATTTTCTTGCTCAATAATGCTAAATGTTATCTAGGGTTCGGATCTATTATATTTTTTCGTTTTCAGAAAAATAAGTTTCAGTAAAGTGACGATATCTCTCTTAATATTGATCCGTTTTTAGAGATTTTTATATCGTTGGAAAGCTTATTCGATTTCCCATAAGTTTTATGAAGAAACTTTTTGTTAATTCGAAGTCATACTATGTCAAAAAGTTAGTTTTATTCAATATCATGTGATTCGTTTCTTGAATCTTGTTCTTGCAAAACTGTTTTGGTAAAATTGTAATATCTCTTTGAATATAATTCCAATTTCAAAGATTTTGGTATCATTGGAAAGGGAATTTAATTTCCTAAAACTTTGATGAAGATGTTATCTTCTAGTTCTGAACCATTCAATGTCAAAAGTTTATATTTTTGCTAAGTCGTGTAATTCGTTACTCCATATTTCTTCTCAGAAACAGTTTCAGTAAAACAATCATAACTCTCTCAGTTTTAATCCATTTTTAATGATATTTATATCATTGGAAAGATAATGAAATTTTCTATAATTTTTATGAAGACAACTTTCACTGAATTAGTATATTTGTTGGTCAAAAATAGTGATCTTTCTGCTGTACTGTAAGAGTACGAATTTTAATGTTAGGGCCTTGAACCATGTGTTGTTATAGGTAGTAGTGACGAGATAACAAGTCTTAAGCAGTGGGATTTGAGGATCTTGTCCTCAACAAGAAAATTCATTGAGGTTCTTGGAGTAGCAAGAAGGTGTTCTTAATAACTGAGGTAAGAAGAGTGGACATCTGTGCACAGGGTGTATGTTGAAACATACAACTGTATTATGGGTTTGTATTTACATGTTTTATTCTATGGTAGATTGTTGTTTTATGCTAATGTTATTAGTGTGTGATAGTGATAAGGCTTTCGACTGTTTGTGTGAGGATAGCACTTATTGGATAGGTTTTCTGCTGCTGGTGTGAGCATAGCACTGCAGGATATATTTTTGGCTGCTTGTATGGGTTTACTTGCAGGTTATCCTTTCATGGGTGAGTACAACTTGTGAAAAGGGATTGCCCTATTGGATGCCGAGTGTGAGAACAACACAAGGCAGGGCAAGTTACACTTCATGTCTGATCAACATGAGTGGGAGTAGATTATCGTATGTGAGGACAATGTGCGATAAAATACTATGTGTTATATGTGTGAGTATAGCATGCATTAAGATTACATTGTGATATGATGTTATATTGTATTTGAGAATAGTATGTGATATGATATGTTGGTATATGTATGCAAGTATGGTATGAATTGATTTGATGTTGTGATATTGTTATACTTATGACTATGTTATCTGGTTGGGGGGTTATGTCCTACATAGCTCTTCTTACTGGGCGTTAGCTCACGGGTACTCTGTGTGCAGGTAAAGGCAAAACTATATAGTGAGGGTGGCGAGCTCGAGGCGTGGATTACATGTTAGGGGATTGTCACGATGTTTTGGTTTAAAATATTTTATTAAAGATTATGATTCAAATAGTTTTTGTAAAGCTTTATATTTTAAGGTTATGAATAAATAAATGTTTTGTTTTAAAAATAATGAGATCTCATGCTTAGTTATTTTTTATTAAAGAATTCTTTTATTGTCTTTATCTTAAATGGTTTTAAACGGACTAGCTAGTGTGACGTCTCGGGAAATCGGGGCGTTATAATGCTTCTACCAATGTCGATTGTGAAACTAATTCATTTGTAAAATCATCATCTTCGGGCAAGTATGTCAATTTCAATCAGGTTTGCATTTGACCCATATTTTTTTTTCAAAACTCTGCTACTTCCTTCACGCGATGAAACTTTATATGATTATTTTGGATGTTGTTTTTGATTAATATTAATATATATAATCAGAACTCAAATGAATTTGCTGTGGGACCAACCTACAATAAAAGAATAACAAGACCTCGTAGGGGTAAGGGACACTTTCAATTTATAATTAAAATCAATATGTTATGTGAGTTGGAATTTGATACCTAATTATTTTTTTTACAATAAAAAAGGTCTCCATCTTCATTCCTCAACTCGATTTCGTCAATTGCTAAAAGAGGTGCCATCTGAAGCATTTTCTCTACCATCCGTCCCTCGATGCAAATATTGCAAAGCAAAGTGTTTCATTTATGAAACAACAGGCTTTTGTTGTGCCGATGGAAAAATTTATCTCGCAACAAACGATGTGCCGAGTGAACTTTATGAATTATTTACTTCCAGTAGCGAAGAATCTACACATTTTCGAACATACATTCGAACTTACAACAATAAATCTGCTTTTACATCAATGGGAGTTACTTACGATAAATCGATGTGTCGAAGGAACAAAGGAATATATACTTTCCGAAGCCAAGGGCAAATCTGTCACACAATCAATAATTTACTACCATTTGATGGACGTCCCTCTAATCTGCAACTATATTTTTACGACACCGAGAATGAATTGGAGAACCGACTTAATGATTCAAAATGCAGACTGGATCCATCTGTTACAACTCAACTTATGAATATCCTTCGAATCAATCCGTATTCTATATTCTTTCGTTCACTTGGAGATTTGCCAGATTTGGAAACACAAATAATTTAAGTAAGAGAAGATGCTGGGCTAGATCAGCGTGTATTCAATGCTCCTACATCCTCACAACATAATTGGAACATTAATTTTTAGTTTATTTTTGGATTAATTTAAGAACATATTTAAATCATCAAGCTTTTTTAAACACTAATATATTGCATTTGGTATTCACTTTTAATTGACAACATTATAAACTATAATATTTAGATACACATAATAATAATTTCAACCTAATAACTAATAATATTTTTTCTTTAATTTAATCGTATCACTTTCAAGTAACACTAAAAAATCTAGCATAAAATTTAGTATACGTGCCTCGCACGTAGCTTTTTGCTAGCCTATATATATATTTATATAAATAAAAGAATGTATTATAGAGATTATGTGGCATTCTATATTTCATTCTATCTATCTTTTCTATTTTGTGATAATTTCATATTTTTATTTACTTTATATTCATAAAAATACATAATTACATATACTAATAAATGATACTATTTATTCAAGAATTCATGCACACACAGTCTAAATTGGAGAGTTTTTCGGCAAACCTCAGGCAATAGTATAGACAATAAACTTGAGGATAAGATATTACCGAAGGAGAAGATTATTGTATTGATCTTCTTGATTGATGCCAAAGTTTTTCTCATTCCCACGTCAACGTCTTCTTCTGTGAGGGATTCAAGAGCAGTCGTTTGAAAGTGGTTCGGTTCGACTCAACGACGTCCTCCATTTCAAATTTTTGTTTTCATTTATTAATTTACTATGCTGAGATAATAGGCATTAAAGAAGCATTGAGTTGGATTACAACTCATTCGTGAGATAGAGTCATGTTGGAAACAGATAGCTTGGTGTGTGTCCAAGCGATTCAGAGCGGTATTTTATGCCTTCACAATTTGTGTTCAGTAAAACGATCTGCAAATAAGTTGGCTCATTGCTTGGCAAGAGACTCTTGTTTCTCTACAGGTCGTGTGCTTCAGTTGGAGGACTGTTCCTTAGAAGTGCGTTCTATTATTTTGAACGAAATTATTAATTAACAGATCATATGATTTTTATTCAATAAATAAATAAATGATACTATTTACTAATTAATTTAAATAACATTAAATTTTAAGTTATCATTATTAACTAAGGCAAAAAAAAAAAAAAATCAAAATTTGTCATTTTTATGTGTTTTCGTGTTCCTTTATCTTTGTATAATATATTTACACATACCATAAACATAATGACTCAATATATTTTTTTCATAATTTTTCCATATAACAACACAGTTAATTAAATTTTTTTTAATATATATTTACATCTATAAATAACATGAAAATACATCATTTCTCCAAGAAACAACATAATTTTAAGTGATATACTACATCTTTTACTATAAATACTTTCTTGTCATATTTTATCTAAAAAAAATACTCATATATGCATGTTGAAAAAAATACACTACACGTAACAAAATAAAAAAAAAATTAAGGTAATGTGTTACATATTTTTTTTAATCTATTTTCACTTTTTTAGTGTTTCATATTTTATTTTTTTTAAAAAAAAAATATTTATACGCATGCACATATGCATTAATCAACCATTTTACAAATTTTAAAATGTAATGAGCATAACCAAACTAATATACACACATACCTAGTTATGGTTTAATTACAAGCGATTCTAACCGTTTCACTTTTTATTTATTTAGTATAATCTTTAGGCTTCCAATTATATTGTATGTATATATTTTAAAGTTATAATAATAAACATGTAGTTATTATATATAATAATAACAATAGTAATTATAATGATTACAATGTATATCTATTATCTATATATAGGAACATATTAGAAAAGTGGCACTCTACATTTCATCTCATCAACCTTTTTATTTTTTCAAAATTCTATATTTTCATTTATTTTGTATTTATAAAAAATTATTATAATTAGTAATAATAAATATTCAATTACAACCTTTCAACTTATTTTAATATAATTAGTGATAATATTTAACTACACCCTTTCAACATATTCATAATTTTAACACCTTTCAATTTATTCATAATTTTACAACCTTTCAACTTATTAAAAACTCTTTTATTTATTGCATGTTTATCACTATATATAGAAAAACCGCATATTAACAATTCAAAACCGCAAACTGCACCGCACCACACGGTTTAGGAAAAATTATAACCGCGACCGCACCGCAAAGAATTTCAAACTGCATATTTTTTGCGGTGAGGGCGGTTTGAACGGTTTGAGTGGTTTGATAAACACCCCTATAACCACCCAAACTAAACCGAGATAACCCGACAAAAAATACAAACCGAAAAATCAGACAAAAATATAACCCGCCCAATCTTTATATTAAGCGAGTTGAAAATAATACCAACCCGCCCAATCAACCCGAACTAACCTGACCAACCCAATTAAAAGAATTTTTTTATGTATATTTATATGTTTTTATTAAATATATTTGTATATATCATATAATTTATACGACTATTTAAAAAATATAAAGTTGAAACTAATATGATTTTTTATGATAGTTGATTTAAAATTTAAATTCAATCTATATGGGTCTCTCTATTTTTTTATATGAGTCGAACTCGAGTTTCACTTTTTCACTATTTATTTTTACAATTAATTGGTTAATCAATAAATTATATATATTTTTTTAATTTTTATTATTTTTATATAATTTTTCAACAATATTTGTTGTTGCTTACCCAATTTTAACGACAATGACGTGTCAAGAGTAGCAACACGCGACACGAAAATACCGAGACTGAATTAATGAAGAATATGTAAAGTCATGACCGTTGGGGTGACCGTTAATCATGAAGGGTGGTCATGACCGTTAGAATGGAAGTCAGACGGTCACCTTTATCCCTAGCTTGAGTAAGGTGGGCTCTCCAAGAAGGAAAAATGATGGACTAATACCTTCATAAGTGGGATGAACAATCACCACACACCTACATGCCAAGTTAGTCTAGGGGTAGATGACACTACCCCCACCATAGACATAAGGACATTCTCAAAGGTAGATGAGGACATCCACACAATACTATGACTACCCACAACATACAAGGGGTTTCGGGGGGTCACCCCGAGATGACAATTGACGCCCCCCTCAGGTTGGGTCTCGGGGGTGTCGTCCCCAAGTACTAGCTTCTATCCCTAAAGGTGGTCAACGACCATGTCACACCTTTGGGAGACCCTCATCGTCAATGACTAGTTCAAATGTTCAAATCCCACAATAAGCTCAAATATTGTTATAAACCCACGAAAATAACGGGATATTATAAAAAAAAAAAGCAAACTTCAACTACCTCCGAAAATTAAGGAGACGGTTAAGATAGCTCCGCGTTGGTTGTGTCTCCTGAAGCGAAAAGCACCGACCTTTTTTCCTATATAAGGGGTCAACCCATGGCTTGGGAAAGGGATCCGCGATTTTGAGCACTTAGAGAAAAAACACTCTTTTATTTTTTTGCATTCAAGAGCCTATTCTTGACTTTTACAACTCTGATTAATAAAACACAAGGGAAATTGGCTATTACCGACATCTAGGGCTGAACCTCTTTAAATTCTGACATCTTTCTTTACATTTATTGCAAATTCCAGTGTCATTGATTACATTTATTGTTACGATTTTGATTCAAATCTCATTTATTACGACTCCGCGTTGGTTGACTAAAAATTTAGTCAATATTTTAGTGTTTTAATAGAGAGTGACCCACGTCTCTTGGTAATGGTAGTGCAACTACAACTCACGCTACTGCCTAGACTACTGCTGGTCACGGGTCAGTTGGCCAAACTAATGCTGGTGGGCAAACAATGGCTGGGTGTACCACCAATGCCACCACCGCTTGAGGCGGCGTAACTTACAGTGCCACCGAAAGGGGCAATATATACCGAAAACTTTGTCCCATAATGCATTAAAACATTAGACTTTTTTATAGCTACAAAAAAATTTAGGTATTTAAATATTGTAATTAACCAACTTTAATTATTCACATATTTATTTTTCGTACAATCTACCGAAAATAAAACTACAAATTTAGGCAGCGTAGAGTCTTTTATAATTTTAAATTTTTAAGGTTCCATTTTTTTGTTTGAAGTCTTCTGGTACATGGTTCTTCTCTCTAATATTTTGAAGTGACTTAGTCCCACATGGATTGTGAATGAATTTTGAGATTCACTAAACCAAATATAACGTGGCCATGTTTTCAACAACAGATAAATTAAAGATTCCTCTATTATCGGGTTCTGCGAGAGAAGTGCTTAAATTACTCAGGTAATTAGTATTTATTTATTTCTATTTCAATTTATATTATAATAATATCATTATTCGTGTGTATTTTTCTTAATATTTATTTATTTGTTTGTTTAATTATTATGGTTTATATCAATATTAGTTTAACATTTTATATTTATGTTTGGGCATATAAATAAGTAGAGAAAAACAAGTTAAAATCTGTATAATAAGTACTATAGTATTGAATTACCTTATATATTAAAATATTATTTATTAGTAATTATTATTTTTTAACTTAATTTTCTTTTTGATCAAGAAAAGGGACTGATGTTGACCCTTTATCTCACCAATGTTGGCCAAGCCAAGACCTACGAGGTAGACGGCGGCACCAGATTCAGTTCGAATCACTCACTCGTAGACTCAATTTTCTTACTAAACAAACAGTACTGGTAAGAAAATAGTTTGCCAATTTTCTTTCTCATCTTTCTGAATAATCTATATTGATGCATGCAAAATCTGTGCAGTGTTAATCGATCTCTTGTTTCATGTTTTGAGAAATATTTCATACGTAATGTATTTGCAAAGTTTTCTTAAACATAAATAATATTTCATATTCCTCACCTGCTTTGAGGTCAAGCAGGTACAAATCGAGACATACATTAATGCAAAAGTAGCGATAAATTTATGAGCATTGCTACTCTATATAAGTCCTTCTCAATAATTGGTTAACGATATTTGTTAAAGTACTTTATTAAGTTTTATAAAATTCAATACTAACCAATAACTTAAAGAAAACAGTTTTTAAAAACATCTCTAACCAATGGAGAGATCCTAAAAGCAATACTCTTATTTATACACTCTTCTTATAATAACGAAGAGTACTATTACAGAAACAAATACTGATCTAACACCAATTTTACTGAAACAGAATTGGTGTTATACGAGGCTCTTACTGATCATACATAATCACTGTTGTTGTGCTCTACGAACGCGGGAACGGTTATGGTTAGGCCCATCAGTGCAAGCTGGAGGACCTCCCCATGTCTGCCCTGTAATCTCATTATCTGCCTGCGAAGATGCCACACTCGTAGCCACTGTCGGAGCAGCCGAAGGAGTTGCTGGTGATGCCGAGCATCCTTTACAACAATTTCCCATATTAGATAGAATCTATATATATATATATATACGTAAAGAAATAAGAAGTCTTTGTGTACTCTTTGAGTGCACAAAGCAAATATATGTACGTGTATGATTTTAGATATGAAAGAAATTCCTTGGTGTGGACCTTTATATAGGGGTCTAGACTCTAGCGCGGGGATTGGTGGGGGCAGGTTTGGGCCCACACGCCTAAGGCCCCAATCTGTTTCGAAAATTTCTGAAAGAAATAATTTGATTTTTTTTTGTTTTGGATTTTTTCATTGAGATTATATAAATAACAAGTTGAAATTATATAAATAACAACATAATTAAATATTGAGATTTAGTACTAATCAATGAATAAATGTAGGTGCGTGCTTATACGGAGATCAAATTTATTCCTTTTTTCTTTCTCATGCACGAAATTAAGCTGATTAATATTATTATATGCATACCTGTTGGCTGAAGAGAGAGAAACCGCCCTTCCTTCCCACCCGGACAGAACCAGAAAGAGAGAGAGCATTGTGAGAAACAAAAGTTTTCTATAACAGCATTTTACACAACAATTTCTGATTAATTTTTTTAAAAATAATTATAAAATACTTTAGAATTTTCTGTGAAAAATAATAGAATATAAACATTTCTAAAAAAACTTTCATATAGAGGTTTCTAATTATGCATGCTTGAGATATATGTAGAAATGTATGGATAAAATTCTTAAACTAAAAAGATTTAAAGAAAATAATTCTAGCCTAAAATACTTGAAGGTTAGTAACTATAAATACCCATCAAAAGTTCCAAATAATAACTAATACCAAAAATTTAAAGTTATATTAATCTTTCAATAAGAGGTTATTATTTTACATAACTAATTTTATATACTAAATGAATAATTATTTATCAACATTACTACTTTATTATATTACCACAACAAATAATTAATCATATATTTACATAATTTAAATAAAACCAATAATATAAATTTATTCTAAAACTATCGGAAAGCTACAATGAATAATGCTTGTGGTTAAACAAAATATTTTTGGGATTTATTGAATTCACTTATAAGAATAAAAATATTAAAATTCCTAAACAACTCACCAACATCAATTAGACGCACTAAAAGATCAATTTTCACCTTTGACTTTAATTTGCATAGACACAAAAATGACACGCGCACGTACAACACACCACTTATCAATATTTTTTCCCTTTATTTCTTGAATTATTTTTATATTATATATTTTATGATTCCTAATATTGTATTAACGTGACATGTTGGGAGTGATTATTTATATTATTTATTAAATTAAATTGGGTAAATTTTAATATTAATTTGTATTAATAATAATATACTATTTCGTATAATGCTTGACATTTTACAATGTCCCTTAACATTTTGATAAAAAATATAGAAAAGAGATATTTTATCAACTCTTGACAGGAGAGAGGGAGGAGCAGAGGTCTAGGGTCGGCATGAGGAGAAGGGAAGTGGGGTGGGGATCATGTCTTGTGCATAAATAAGTTTGTGTTGTCCCCGACTGATTTTATATTTTGAAAAGTCTGCAATAATATAAGTTGTGTCGTACTGGCCCATAAAAAGATCTAGGCCATACGTACTTTTCTTTTGATAAATATATCCGTACTTTTTTATATAATTTTTTAACAATATTTGTAGCATTATTCTTTAAACCCTCAACTAATTACATTTGGTTTGTTAGTTGTTTATTAACTAAATCAACTATAAAATATGACAGTAAATATATATATTGAATTCATTGACCTATATAAAGAGGACTAATTATCTCATTGTTTTCTAATTTTCCGACGGTCAAGTAGCTAACAAGTTAATTATTTGGATTAACCTTGCTTTTTTGTGGATTTTAGTTGACTGCCCCTGAAAAGAAAAACAATTATAAAAAAAAATATGATTTTTTCTTGTTATTGTACTTTCACGGATTGTAATCCGTGATGTACGGCAGCTGTCAGATGAGGGAGTTATTTGATCTGACGGCTGAGATTGATCTAAGGGTCATTAGGATTAAAAAGTAAAAACGTACCCTGACACTCATTTAATGTACCCTGAGACTCATCTAATGTACTACGGAATACATTGCGTGAAAGTACATCACGGGACAAAATCATATCCAAAAAATGTATACGTATTGTTTTTCCTAAAAAAATAGAAAAAAATGTATATATATATTATAGTTATAATATATATTTGTAATAAAAAATAATATTTATGAATATAAAATATTAATTTTAAAGTAATAATTAGGCTAGATTTATTTTTTTTAAAATTAATTTTACTCTTGTCTTAAAAATAATTACGCCCCTATCAGAGTCTACTATTAAGTCTACTATTGATGTAGCTAATGAAGATGTGAAGTTGTGAACCCCAGTTTTTTCATGCCTTTTAATATTATTATGTTGAACTTTTCAATATTATATATTATTGACCTTTTCAAGGACAACTAACTGTAATTTGACTGAAACGGAAGCTCAAATTTAATATAAACTATTTAATCGGATCTTCGGCTACCAATTTAGTGTCTCAAATTAACAAATAAACAAATGAGATAATGTTTCCAAAAAAAAAAGAAATAATAAACAAATGAGATACGTTACTTTCTTATGTCTTTTACCTTTTTTTATTGTGTTGTATTTTGTTCACTAACAGTTCACATTTTTCAAAATTTTGATGTAATATAAAAAAAATACAGACTTTTATATGGGTTGAGAATATTTTTTTTTTTGTTTTTGAGATGGGTGTTGAGAATTTATTCAACAGTGATATAAATGTTATTTTTATGTTTAAGGTAAATAGAAATATAGTACCATGGATTTTTTATAGGGATGAACAATTAACAAATTAACTCTATAGATGACTATTAGCTAAGAGGATTCTTTTTTTTAAAAAAAAAAATTAATAATGACAAACCCATGTAACGAATGCTGGATTTTTGATCTACCCATTTCAAAAGAAAAAAGAAATGACTGAGCTAACTAAAGTGCTTTCAATACAAATCAAATCTTTTTTTTTTTCTTTAAAGAAAGGCATTTGTATTAATGAGAAAGTTAGACGAAATAGGTCCGAAAATAATAGTTTTGTGTGAAAGAAAAATAATAGTTTTAAGATAATATATGGATTTTAACAACTATAAATATTATCCTTTATTAAAAATACTTTTATAATACTTAAATTAATTAATAATTTTCTACACTATCTATTAATCAAATTCGTACCATGCCTAAAGGCGGTTTGTACGGTTGTAACCATGAACCCACTGACAGTGGCATATTTGTTATTTTAATTGTTAGAAAAAGAATAACATCTCACGTTTTTGATGTAAAACCATGAACCCACTGACAGTGGCATATTTGTGTGTAAATTCAACTCTTTCTCCGAGTTTCATTAATTCAAGTGAAATTAATTAAGTTTTGTGGCCTATCTTATTTCAAAGGCTGAACACGTGTAAATTTTAACACTCAATTAGCTGCCACCCACCTGTAACAAAAATAGAGTCTACACTCATCCATTCCAATTCCATATATATTTTTTTTAGGGGTGTTCGCGGTGCGGGTGGTGCGGTTTTTGACTATTTTTTCAAACTAACCCGCACATGCGGTTTTTCAAATTTCCCAAACTGTACCCGCACCGCGAAATTAAAAACCCGCAAAAACCGCACCGTAAAAAATAGTGCGGTGCAGTGTGGTTTTTGTGGTTTATGCGGTTTGGACTATCACTAAATAATTAAATTATCACAAATACAACAAACTTTGAGCAAAACTTGTCAAAATACCATAAGACTTGAAAATAAATATGAAAAAAAATTAAGTGTCAACAATACAATAATTAGTAGATTTTAAGTTTTTTTTTTTTTTTTTTGAAAGAATAGTAGACTTTAAGTTGAATATTCACGTATTCGACCTAAATAAATATAAAAATTGGTATTTTTATAATATGCGGTGCGGTGCGGTTTGAACCCCATATTAACAATTTAAAACCGCAAACCGCACCGCACCGCGCGGTTTAGGAAAAATTCAAACCTCGACCGCACCGCAAAGAATTTCAAACCGCATTTTTTTTTGCGGTGCGAGCGGTTTGAGCGGTTTGGGCGGTTTGATGAACACCCGTAATTTTTTTTTTTGTTATATTTGTTTAATATTTTAATTTAACGTTACAAAATGCACTGACATTATTTCTAATTGGATTGATGCTAAAATATTATTTTAATGATAACATCGTTATTTTAATACTCGAGAAATGATAAATCGGAGATGTTATCGAAAGAGAATTGCTAAAATTAAAATTGGTGTTTAGTATAATTTTTTAATTTAATTAAATACTGAGTTTTATATAATTTTTTTTTAAAAAATAAATCATCAATTTATTAATTGCAATCATGTAAGATTACATTTAGGAAATCAGAAGTAACATGATAATGTTGACCAAAAGTCATTCACTCATTTATTTTGATGATAAACAAATATTTGATTATTATTTGTTACTAATCTTTTCTTGATCATTTTGCAAGCAAGTTCACAGAGTATCTATATTTGCTCGGTAAAGTCAAACATAATCAAAGAAGTAGATTCAACAAGTATATAAACTACTTCATACTTCATAAGAGCAAAAGATTCATCAAGGGATCAACAACTCAAGACCCTATTCAAAAGAGGTCTTTAAAAGTCTAAAAGTCAAAAGTCAACCCGAAAGTCAAAGTCAAAGTCAACTCTCGGGAAAAAGTCAACTTTGGATCAAAACATGCAAATCAAGTTAGGAAGCTCATCTACATCAAGACTACAAACAATCAAATGGTATAAATTTATTTTAGTCTTGTTAAAGTGATTTGCATAGTATACTAGGGTTTATAAGTACAAGTTTTGGCCCACTCACTAACTTGTGCAACAAGTTTTCTCACACGATAATCTAAAATTTTTTTTTGAATTTTTAAATCACATTTTGTTTAACTAAGAGAACAAAATTGGAATTTTTGAAATCGGATAATCGAGTAAAGAGTTATGCGCGTTTTAGTGCCGAAAAATGCAAGTTTTGAACCTGCCTGATTTTCGGCCTACCTATTGAAAATAGGTAGTCCGTTTTTTGTAGATAGGTAGTCCGTTTTAAAATAGGTAGTCCGTTTTTCCCAGGATTCTTTTTGAAAAATGTGCTAATGGCTATAAACGGCTAGTTTTTGTTCCTACACTATATAAACTTGTTTTCCACTCAAAAATTAAGGTTGGTTGAGCTTCTATTCATCATATAACATCATTCTAAGTGTTCTAAACTAAAGAGTTATCATCTTTTCATAAACACACCAACCACACACACTTGAGCCAAACTTGTTCTTATCTTCTCTAGTGTGCTTGCAATTCTCTCTAGGATTTTACTTTGTTTTCCATCTTATTAGAGAGAGTTTGCTTTGTATTTCAAAATTACATATTCATTGTATTAAGAGGTGAGGTTGGCACCGGTAGAAAAACAACTCGGTTGTAGGTGAGGTTGACACCGATTTAGTAAACAACCCGAGAAAAGTGAGATTGGCACTTCAACAATCCGGCGAGGTTGATAGTCCTTGGAAGAAAACTATTGTGAGAGGTTTGGGAAAAACCTTGGTGAAAAATTCCCCGGTTGTAAGGGTTAGTCAAGCCCGTTAACTTGGCTCGATATTGGAACTCAAAGCTAGGTCCATAGCTTTGAAGACCAAGGACGTAGGTGGCATAGTTCTACCGAACCTTGTAAAAATCGAGAGTTTGCATTTTCTAATCCTTAAACTCTTTACTTTACAAGTTTGATTATTTGTCATAATATATTGCTTGCCATATTACTTGCTTTTATTTGATTAAGTGGCTAATTGCTTAATTTTGTGTTAAAAGTTTTGATTTACGGAAATTAGTATAAATTTCCAATTCACCCCCCCTCTTGGAAACATATCTTGGGCTAACAGATAACTTGTGATAATACGATCAGCAACAGAATAGGATGCTCTAGCCAAAAAATGAACAACCCTATTCGCAGACCATTTAACAAAAAGAACCGAAACTCCAATTAACTCCTCTAAAAGAGTTTTACAATCAGAAATAACACTTCCAAAATAAGGCACCATTTCAAGAGGACTCTGAATTGCTTGCACAACAGTGAGGCTATCAGTTTCAACAATTATATTCTGCCAAGATTTCTTCTTTATCCAACTTAACGCCTCTCTAACCCCCATCACCTCAGCCATTTCTGGTGCAACTAACCCAGGCCGACAACAAGAAACAGTCTCCACCGAAGCCCCCGACGAATCACGAGCCACACAGACAAAGCTGTGCACACCTGGAGCTGCAAAGAGGGCTGCATCGACATTTATTTTCAAAGTACCTGTTGCTGGTTTGTGCCATATTTCAGCCGCATCAACATCAGTCAAAAATGCAGCCCAAGGAACATGTTGTTTATCTTGTGCCTTCTCCCATTGCTCTAAACAATATTGAGCTAAGATTAAAACCCCTGCCACCGTAGGAGCTTTTTTATTCCAAACTACATCATTTCTTATTCTCCACAATGCCCAACATGTCAGAACCAACACTTTCTTTTGGTCCCCATCCAATTTTTGTAGCATACTGTCGAGCCAACCAGGAAAAGTAACCATCTACCTATTATCGACATCAATGCCGGTTTGCAACCAACACGATTTGGAAAACAAACAATCAATTAACAAATGAAATGTAGTCTCCTTGTCTAATTTGCACAACGGACAACAGTCATTCACATTTACATGTTTCGTCCTTAATTGAACTGTAGTAGGCAAACAATTGGCTGCTGTACGCCAAATAAAATCTTTCACTTTCGGAGGTACTCGAATTTTCCACATTTTGTCCCATAACCCAGTAGAAAGAACCTGCATTTCACCCTCTCGATCTTGTTGCAGAAGCCTATAAGAGCTCTTAACAGAATGAAATCCTAAGCTTTCCAATCTCCAATACCACGCATCATTTTGTCTCCTTGAGTTTAATGGAATACTAAGAATAAGTGCAGCATCTCGAGCATTCATCACATCATTTATTAACTCAACATCCCATTCACTTTGTTCTGGCACCATTAAAGCTTGAACCCTTTGATCAACAAGAGCATGATGTGTGGAAATTATTCTCGGATTGTCCTCATCAGGCAGCCACGTATCAGCTAAGATCCTAGTCATTGAACCATTTCCGATTCGAACTCGTGCCCCTTCCTTTACTAGATCTTTAGCCTCGAAGATACTACGCCATACGAAGCTCGGGTTATTACCCAATTCTGCAGATAAGAAATCACCTCTAGAATAGTATCGTGCCTTAAACAAACGGGCCACAAGGGAATCAGGCCGAGAGAGAAGTCTCCATCCTTGTTTACTAAGTAAACTAACATTGAAATCTCGAAGGTTTCTAAACCCCATGCCTCCTTTTGATTTATGTAAAGTCAGACGGTCCCATCTCTTCCAGTGAATACCTTTGCTATCTTTCGACGAAGACTTCCATCAGAAATTACACATCATCTGCTCCATTTCGTTACAAATTTCCTTAGTTAGCAAGAACACATTCATTACATAACTTGGAAGTGATTGAGCAACCGTTTTGATAAGTAGCTCCTTGCCCGCTTTGGACAAGTAACGACCTTCCCATCCTTGAATCTTCTTTCTCAATCTTTCCTTAAGAAAGCCCAACAAAGCTGTCTTATTTCTCCCCACAATATTAGGCAGACCCAAGTAAGTGCTATTATCTTCTGCCTCAGAAATTCCCATCCTTAAGCATACTCTTGTTCGTTCATCAGCTCTTGTATTAGAACTAAAGAATATGGTAGATTTATTCACATTAATCTACTGCCCTGAAGCCTGCTGAAACCAACACAATAATTCCATAACATTACAAGCAGTCTCCTCATTTGCCTTACAAAAGACGTAAGTGTCATTCGTAAAAAACATGTGTGATATTATAGGGGCTCCCCTCGCTACCTTACAACCTCGAATCTTCCCCAATCTCTCATAATTTTTAATCAAAAGTGAGAGCCCTTCCGCACACAAAATAAAAAGATAAGGGGATAAAGGGTCACCTTGTCTCAAACCTCTCGAAGGGATAATGGGACCAATATCTTGACCACTTGCAATAATTTTATACGAGACCGAAGAGACACACCTCATAACCAACATAATCCAGTGATCACTAAACCTCAACTTCCTCAACATGGATTGAAGGAAACCACATTCAACGCGGTCATATGCCTTACGCATATCCATTTTCACTGCCATAAAGCCATCCTTTCCCGACCCCTTTCTATTCAAATAATGCATAAGCTCAAAGGAAATGAAGATATTATCCGTTATTAAGAGCCCAGGCAGAAAAGCACTTTGAGTCTCTGATATAACATTCGGGAGTACCCCCTTTAACCTATTGGCCATAACTTTGGAAACAATTTTATAAATGACATTACATAAAGCTATAGGCCTTAAGTCACTCATAGTTTCTGGAGAAGACTTCTTAGGGATCAAAACAATATTCGTATCTTTTAAAAAATCAAGGGAATTCACCAAACATAAAAAAATGTTGGACTAACCAAACCACATCCGTTTCGACCACCTCCCAAAATTTTTGATAGAATCCCGGATTAAGACCATCTGGCACTGGCGACTTGTTAAGATGCATTTGGAACACCGCTTTTCACACCTCATCCGCCTCCACTGGAGCTGTCAACCCCACATTCTGATCCTCCGATCCGAGACAACACCATCAACACAAGCAATGACCCTTTCCCAATTCGAATTAGAAGCAGTGAACAACTCGCAAAAGTAATCTGCCATTAATTTAAGAAAATAATTTTACAAAATATCACTTATTAAAAATATTATATAACATTAGTACCTAATATATATATATTAGTTAGTTATCATATATATATATAATAAAAAATAATATCTATATACATAATATTAGATTTATTCAAGTAGATTGTATAATGGATTACAAGTTAAGGTTTAAATTTCACATTAGAGTTTTATTCTTTTTCTAGGTTTATTTTTACCTTCTACTTTAAAAGAAATTACGTCCACTCACTGGTTGACCACTGTACAGTGGTTCTTAGCCTGAAATATTACTTTAATTTTTAAATTAGTTTAAGTGATTTTTATTATATTTTTTTTTATAATTTTTATGTATATTTATCAATTTCTTAAAAATGATTTGATAGTAAATACGCAATGCATTAAAACATTAGTCTTCTTTATAGCTACAACAAATATTTAGGTATTTAAATATTTTAATTAACCAACTCTAATTATAATTACATATCTTTTCTTAAAAAATATATATATATATATTTTTACATATTTATTTTTCCAACAAGCATAGAGTCTTACATGGTTTTCTCTAACGCGTTTAGTAGGAAAATATTTTGAAGTGACTTAGTCCCACATGGACTGTGCATGAATTTTGAGCTTGGCTAAACCAAATATAACGTGGCCATGTCCTTCATAAATTTTTAACGACAGATAAAAGATTCCTCTTATTGGGTTCTGCGAGAGGTGCTTAAATTACTCAGGTAATTAGTTTTTATTTATTTATTTATTGCTATTTCAATTTATATTATAATAATAGCATTTATATTTATTTATTTTTTTTGTTTAATTTTTATGGGATAATTTTATTATACATTAATTTGTATAAATATTAGTTTAATATTTTATATTTATAAGTAGAGATGAACAAGTTAAATCAGTAATTACCTTATACATTAAAATTTAAATATTTATTAGTAATATTTTCTTTTTGATCAAGAAAAGGGACTGATGCTGACCCTTTATCTCATCAATGTTGGCCAAGCCAAGACCTACGAGGTAGATGGCCGCACCAGATTCAGTTCGAATCACTCACTCGTAGACTCAATTTTCTTACTAAACAAACAGTACTGGTAAGAAAATAGTTTGCTAATTTTCTTTCTCATCTTTTTGAATAATCTATATCGATGCAAAATCTGTGCAGTGTTAATCGATCTCTTGTTTCATGTTTTGAGAAATATTTCATACGTAATGTATTTGCAAAAGTTTTCTTAAACATAAATAGTATTTCATTTTCCTCACTGTCTTTGAGGAGGTCAAGCAGGTACAAATCGAGACATACATTAATGCAAAAGTAGCGATATATTAATGAGCATTCCTACATTATATAGGTCACTCACTCTCTATGATTGGTTAACGATATTTTGTAAAGTACTTCCTTAAATTTTATAAAACTCCTATACTTAATCATACCAATAAAGGTATAATACTGAGAAAGGAGCTGGGCAGTGATGCTTTTTAACAACTCACTTTTCTCGGTGTTATACAGTTATTATTGAAATTAAGTATTGAGTTAAGAAAATATTTTTAAAAAATATCTCTAACCAATCGAGAGAAGATGCTGACTTACAGCAATACTCTATTTATATATTCCTCTTACTAATAATGAAGAGTACTATTACACAAACAAATACTGATCTAACCCGAATTTTACTAAAATAGAATTGGTGTTATACGACGCTCTTGATGATGATTATCACTGTTGTTGTGCCCTACGAACGCGGGTACGGTTATGGTTAGGTCCATCAGTGCAAGCTGGAGGACCTCCCCATGTCTGCCCAGTAAACTCATTATCTGGCTGCGAAGATGCCACACTCGTAGCCACTGTCGGAGCAGCCGGAGGAGTTGCTGGTGATGCCGAGGATCCTTTACAACAATTCCCCATATTCGAATCTATATATATACGTAAGAAGGAATCTATATATACTAAGAAGTCTTTGTGTACTCTTTGAGTGCACAAAGCAAATATATGTGCGTGTGTATTTTAGATATGAAAGAAATTCATTGGGTGTGGACCTCTTATATAGGGGATAGGTTGGGGTAAGTTGAAAAATACTATTTTTATTTACCCTGAGATAATAAAGTCACATGGAGAGTATTTTTTTGAAGTGACTTAGGCAAAATTAGTATTGAAGAGGTAAATATGATAAATTTTAAAAAAGAGAGTTAAAATAAAAGGTAAATATCATTTTGTACTCTGTGTTTACAAAAGTTATTAATTTGGACCTTGTTATTAATTGCACCCGGTTAGTAAAAACGGTTATATCAAGTACATACTATATTTTTAGTCTATACAAAATTTGCAGGTGATTAAATTTTGTCAGTTAACATGATAATATATGTGTGAAAATAGTTTCTCTTTTAATCAATTAATAGATTATATATTATTGTTTTACTGCGTGACTGGACACGCAAATCAGTCTATGCGTGATTGAATCGTCAGCCTCGTCGGCCTTATATGTATATATATTAAAATATTTACACAACTGGGGACAACAGCAATTAGACTCACTAAAATCTTGACCTTTGACTTTAATTTGCATAGACACAAAACTGCCACGCGCACATACAACACACCGCTTTTCAATTATTTCTTGAATTATTTTCTTATTAGATAATGAACAAAATTAGGGCAAAGAGTTCTTGCGGAAATGATCAAACACAATTCACAAGAAAAAGAGTCAGAATAACAAGCAGAAACAAGTGGAGAAGAGGGAGAAAATTATATATATGATTTTAGTAAAAAAAAAAAAAGAAAGTAGCATTAATATTAGGAAACGTTTCCAATACCATATATACCATATTAATATGTGGACCCCAATATTAATTTATACCAATAGTAATGTGTCACTTTTTATAATATTTGGCATTATAAAAAAAGATATGAGCATTGTTATTAGTCACCAGTAGTGTTTAGCACATTCTCGATATGTCACGTTCTAATTGACTAGCGATACTCCTTAAAAATTGTTATATTAAATTATATAGGACTCAATATTTAGTTGGATTAATAGCGATATTCACACATAGGAGGGTGCTAGACACCACTGATGTCCTTTAGCATTTCTCAAAAGAAATATCTTATCTACTTTCGGTGAGAGAGAGAGAGAGGAGAGGTCTAGAGTCGGCATGAAGAGAGGGGAAGTCGGGGGTGGGGATCATGTCTCCTGCATAAATAAGTTTGTGTCATGGCGGCCGGTCTCATATTTTGAAAGATCCACAATAATATAGGTCGTGTCATATTAGTCCATAAAAAATATAGGCCATACCCATTTTTGATAAATGTGTATCTATTTTTTTTGTAGGGGTCAAACTCGAATTTCATTTTTTACTATTTATTTTTACAATTAATTTTTTTTTTGAGGAAGAACTTGTGCTTCATTAGAATAAACCAGAAAATACAAAGCCAACAAGTTAAAGGGATGGCAAAGAACCATTCCAAACTAACTCATTAATATCTAATCCTAATCCTAATTTTGCAACCCAATAAGCCAATTGATTAGAATCCATATACACATGCTCAACTTTAAATTTAAGACTGAAAGATAACAAGTTCTTAATACCCACTAAAATATCATCCAGAGGACTAGCATTCCAATTACAAGAATTAAATTTATCCACTATAGTTTTACAATCTGTCTTTAAAACATCCATTGGAAGATGAAGCAGCTGAACCCATTGAATAGCATGATAAATTGCCTTTGCTTCAGCTATGATTGCAGGGATACCTCCAATACAAGGCTTAGCTACACCAGCTTTCACAAAACCAGAATCATCAGCCACCACAATACCATAGCTATGTTTTTGACCACGAACATCAATGGCATCATCAATATAAACCTGCAAAGAAGATCCAGAAGCACCATCCGAGACCCTGCTTGGAGCCTGAGCTGCAACACTATAAGGCTGAATATTTTGCTGGGCATCAAGATACTGAAAAAAATAAATGACACTCCAATCAAAGATATCAGCAGCATGTATAACAGTATTACGGTGTATGTAATTGTTTCTTTGATTCCACAAGGCCCACAGAAAGCAAAACAAAATGCTAAGATAATTTTTATCCAAAGCCTCAAAAGAACACAGCAAAAAATCAGTGATATCAAGATGTTTATACTTATGATAATGATCCACAAACCTTGATGATTTCCAAGCCTTTCTCAATCTGGAACACCCTAGCAGAGCATGATGAACCGTCTCAGGACTATTCTTACAAAAAGAACAAAGTGGGGAATCAATAATATGCTTAGCAAAAAGAGTGGAAGCAACAGGAATAGTATGAGACACAACTCTCCACATAAAGTGCTTGATTTTTGGAGGGGCTTTATGTAACGCCCTTACTTACGTAAAATAAGATGCCATAAATAAACTGGCGTTAAGATACTAATGTTGCCTTTATAAAAAAAATAACAATTTTCAAAACATGGGTACCCAGTTGAAAATAAAGTATTACCACTTAGGGAAAAGTAATAGAAGATTTAAACGACAACATCCTCGATAAGTTTAATAAATTAAAAAAAAAAAACTTTCAGCGGAAGATGGCCAAGACCACACGCAGTTACATGATCACACGAGATACACCCCATGCTGCCCAGACTCAACTTGTCACCGAAAGCTTACAGGCTTACTTATCTGCACATAGGGGGTAAATAAGGGGTGAGCTGCAAAGCCCAATAAGGAAAAACAAAATACTATGTACCAACATTCACACATCATAGCACAAACATATACATCAAACATACAACAAACTAATCATAAGTATAAATAGAGGCAGCCACACAAATACTGAAATACCACACACTCACACTCCAGCTTCCATACAAATCTGGAGTGTCTTACGTTCTTAACCAGAACGCAGTATCAATAACCAGTGCACCCTTACGTACACTGCCTCACTTACCACATCACCATACATGTGTGGTTTCCAACCACTTCCAAGTACCTGGAACATGATTAAACAACCATATACAATCCATCGACAAAACACTAATATTTCACCGAAATTATCACATTCCACAGTTTCAATACAATTTATTCAAGCAGTCATACTAGGTACTTAAACCATATAAAAAGCAAGTATAAAGTATAATTATTTTTCCTTACCTCAACTCCGCTGTTATTAACTCCTACGATACCTTCTAGGCCCTATAACATTTAACGAAACCCTTAGTCCACCGATAAACTCAATATATTTATTACTCTTACTGTACAGTAACTTTAGCCTAGAATTTTACTTATAAAACGTTTGAATTAGAAGTGATACTGTTCACAAAGTTTTTAGCTAATTGAAAGACCTTTCTAACGGTATAAAGATCATCAAAATCGGAGCTATAACCTAGGAGTTATGCATGTTTTCTCAAAACAGTTTCTTTAAAATCCTGGATCACGCCGATTTCTGAATACAGCCTAAAAATAAAAGTTTTAAAAATAGTTACACCCCGATCTAGACAATACTTTCTTCATAAAAATGTAGCTATTTTTCTAAGCTTTAAAACGAGATAAAGATCTTTTAAAATGGATCAAAAGTGAGAGAGATATTGAATTTTTACTGAAGACACTTTTTCTGAAATAAAACTTAAAACGAAATATCATAACCGAGTAAAGATACTAACTTTTGACTGGTAAGAACTCCGAATTAGGGAAAGGTTTATTCAAAGAAAATATGGATTATTGAATTATCTTTCTAACAGTACAAGAATCGCTTGAAAATAATAGATATCGAGAGAGATATTACACTTTTACTAAGACAATATCGAAAAGAAATTTAAAAAAGCTGTAATTCGACAGTCAGTGTAAAACATGAATTTTTTGACATCGAAATAATCAGAATTAGGAAAGAGTTTCTTCATGAAAAATGTAGAACATTAAATTATCTTTAAAACGGTACCTAGATCACTGAAAACGGACATACGAGGAGAGAGATATGGTAGTTTTATGAAAACCTATTTCTCTGAAAACGAAAATAAAACATACTTACGAAAAACCTACATCCAACCCCAACATTAAGAGAGTAAAAGTTTTTACCTTAGAAATCGAATACTGTGATAGAGGCTTCAATTTATGCTATGCTGTAATTTGGTGTGATAGAGGCTATGAGAGATTTAGGAATTATCTAAGTAGAGAGAAAGAAGTAGAGAATGAAATTTGTGTTCATCGTTTCATTGAATGGTAAAACCATATCGTATATATTCAACTGATTAGATAAAATCTAGGAATTTAAAATTTAAACTCAGCTATACCTTTTTTTTTTTTTTAAGGAATAAAATATTGATTAATTACTAATATAAAATTCCTCATAATATATATATATTTTATTATCAAGCTTATACAAAATATATATATTCCTATTATAAATACCACTAGTCTTATTTATTTAATAAACCTATACGTGTAAAATAGTATACTAATTTTTATCTATATTCCTATTACATGTATAACAAATCTTATCACTTAATCATACAACTATTTACTAATAACTTATTCTCTAATATAATTAATATTAATTAATACTTAATCTAATTAACTATATAATTGTACTTAGCAAATACCAATAATATTCATATTTTATTTAATGCAACAATAACATATCAAAACACACAATAATATACCAAAAATAATATACTTGTACTGGATATTACACTTTAGAATGCCAATTTTTATTCCAAAACTTCCTAGAAGTCACAGTAGATGAGGAAGATGGGATATCCTGAGTAGAGAGAGCCAAATGATAGGCTGACTTAATAGTAAAAAGACCAGAGCTTTCTCTAGACCAAATGATATCATCTTTATCAGAGAAACCAGTGATTGGAACTTCAAGGATATCCTGAATATCCGACTCATAAAAATGACTTCTAAACTTACTAGAATCCCAATACCCAGAATTTGAAATAAAAAAAGAAAGCTTAGATGAAGGAGGCAGATTACCATCTCTATAGCAAAGATATTTGTTATTGGGGAGCCAATGATCACCAATGGTTAAAATATTCTCTCCATCCCCAATCTTCCAAATTAGACCCGAAGCCATCAAATCTCTTTCCCAAAGGATGCTCCTCCAAGCATAAAAAGGGTTATGACCAGGGACAACTTCCAAGATAGAAGAATTTGGAAAGTATCTGGATCTTGCCTTATATAGGTAAAACCAGTACCCTCTAGGGATGACTCTTGAAAGATCCATGATCATAACCCTAGCAATAGCCGAAGTAGCCCCCATGATGAAAAAATCGTGATGATCTTCATCCGCCTCCATCTTACAGTTTCCAATGGCCAAATAGAAGATGAAAAGATGGTTTTTAATGCTAAGATGCAAAAACCATCATGAGAAATGACTAACAGAGAAGATGAAAGGGAAAAAATGGCACCAGGAGCAATAAATGTTCCAAGTAAAACAAACAGGATTGGAAAGAGAAACAACAAAAGACTCAGAGAAATTAATACCCACATTTATTGCTGTAAGACACCGAGTAGACAGGAAATGAGAAGAAAAACCACCACATGAACAATATGGGTGGACCAAAGTCCCCATAGTAGGGACCAGAGTTCGACCAAAAGAGAAGAGAGTTCGCATTCTTACCATTTTTACAATTAATTGGTTAATCAATAAATCATGTTTATATTTTAGTTTTAATTGTTTTTATATTATTTTTCATCAATATTTATTGTATTATTTCTTAACCACTATTTGATTAGTTAGTTCTTCATTAACTAACTCAATGTAAAATATGACAACGATTATATTGAGCCTATTGGTCTATATAAAAGAGGACTATTCATCTCTTTAAACGTGTTTTCTGACAATCAAGTAGCTTAGCAAGATAATTATTCCTGATTAAATGAGTATTGCTAAGTGTTTTTATGCTATTATGAAATTGAAAGCTGATTTTTCCAAATGTAATTTTCATTTTGTTAATCATAGTAACATTGCTTGTGTGGATTTTAGTTGACTGTCCCTGAAAAACGAAAAAAATTGGAATAAAATGTATAAGTATTTTAATTAATTGTTTTCTTAAAAAAATTTGAGAAAAAATATATATTTACAACATATATTTATAGGAACGTGATTTTGTCCCGTGATGTACAGTAGCCGTTAGATGGGGGAGTTATTTGATCTGAGGGCTGGGGTTGATCTAGGGGTAATTAGGGTTAAAAAATGGTAACGTACCCTGAGACCCATCTAATGTACCCTGAGACCCATCTAATGTAATACGAAATATATTCCGTAAACGTACATCACGAGACAAAATCGTGTCCCTATATTTATAATAAAAAATTATATTTATGGACATAGTATTAATTTTGATGTAATGAGTAGATTAAATTCATATATGATTGAGGTCTTAAAATTTCAATAAAAGTAACTTTTTTTTAAGTTTAATTTTATTTTTATCTTTAAGAAAAATTACGCCCTTATCACTTTAAATCCCAATATACTAGCTAATGAAGCTAGATGAAACGATATGATAGTTTCACTGTAATGGGAAGGGGTCAACTATTGATCTAGCTAGTAATGAATCATGTGAAGTGAACCCTAGATTTAATATTATGTTGAACTTTTCAATATTATATTATTGACGTTTTCAAGGGCAACTAACTGTAATTTACACTTCTTCTCTATAAATTATATTTATTAATTTATATGTTTTATTAGTTGATGTTGTCACTTATTATCAACTAATGGAATACATTAGTCTTCTTAGACCAAACAAATTTAATAGGCAAGTGGAACAAAAACTATTAGAATACATTATATATATTAATTAAAGCAGTAGAAATATCCCTTATTATGATTAATTATTTATTTATTTTATAATTAAAAATATACAAATTTAAATTAAATAAAAATTAATTTTAGAGATAAATATATAAAAAATTATTTAATATGTAGCTTAATATTATATTCTTACGTATTTTTGAATTAATACATAACGACTTTATAAGTTGTCATTTAAAAGTATTACCATATGCATATAATATTAATTTTTTAAGAATTATTAAAAGATATTATTAGTACTTGATACTTTCATCAATGTTATACTATTATTGTTGTAATTAAATATTTTTTTTTTCAAAATTGTTGTAATTATATATTAAGTTTTATATAACTTAAAAAAAATAATTTTTTAAAAAATATAATTAACTAATTATAAAGTGTCACTTTAATATTAAGCATCACTAGTAATATTTAATGATAATAATTTTTCATTAGACCATGGGTAATTACAACCTATGAGTTCGTGCAAATATCTCTTTTATTTATTTATTTATTTTGTAAAAATATTTCTGTAATTCTAATAATTAATTATTTAGAGGTAAGGTTAATTAAAAAAAAATAATAATAATTAGAGATAAGGAGTGAGTTAGAAGAATGAGAGAGTGAGCCTCTTACCTGTCAAACAAGAACTTTAGTGAGTTTAATATACCAAGATATGTTGACTCTGAAAAGTACGGAAGCTCAAATTTATTAATAAACTATTTAATCTGATCTTCTGATACCAATTTAATGTCTCAATTAACAAATAAACAAAAAAAAAAACATGAGATAATGTTTCCAAAAAAAGAAAAATAATAAACAAATGAGATACGTTACGTTGTTTTCAAAATGATGTAATATAAAAAAACATAGAGACTTTTATATGAGTTGAGAATTTTTTTTGAAATGGGGGTTGAGAATTTATTATTCAACAGTGATATAAATGTCATTTTTGTTTAAGTTAAATAGAAATATAGTACCATGGATTTTTTTAATAAATAAATTAATTAAAAAGCTATAATTTATTAGATATAAAATAATTTGTACAATATTTTTTTTTGAGATTTGTATTATTAAGATTGAAAAAAAATGAAAGTTATTAAAATTGTTGCTTATATTATTAAAATATATAAATGTATACAAAAAAAATCAAAATTTAAAATTTTATATATTTTTATAATTTAATTATCATAAACAACATGCAATTACACATTTACACCCAAATTTATTTTCAAGTTTTTATTAATATAAATAAAGCATTGTAAAATGATGGTAAAAAAAATGAGTTTTGACTTTAGAAATCAATTAATGCTTACTAGTTTCGATAATACAGTTTATATTCTTTCATTTATGATAGCTTAGTATTTTCTCTCTCTCAAAAAAAAAAAAAAAAAAAATACAGTGTTTATTCTTGACCCGATTTATTCGTGTAGTTATTAAATATTATTATTCTTTAAAATAATAATGATATATTTATTAAATCTTTGACTTTAAGTACATTCTTATTTCATTTAGTTACTATATTTTTTTTTACAATGATAAAAATTACATATGATTAATAAAGTAGTAATTTACAGACAGCAGTACTTCCTTAAATTAAGATGCTTTATTTAACTAAAAGATATATTTTGTCAAATTATAAACTGTATAATTCTTATTATAAGTCACATGAGGTAAAACTATCCTTAAAAATTTAGACAATAAAACTATAACTTCCCCAAACAGCACATCCAACTCATTATTAAAGAACATTCTTCCTTTGTTGATAGCTTCAAGAGCGCATCTAAAATAAACAATCAATTGGGCGAAAAATTATCTACAAAATAAATAAATTTATAAAGTAGATTAGCACACTATACAATGATATTGTGAATTTTAAATTAAGAATAAAATTTAATTATTATTTTAACAAGAAAAAATTTATCTTTGAAGTATTTTTCTCTTACTATGTCACCATTGTATCGTAACTAAATTGTTATGTCCAATTAATAGAGCTAAGTCTTTCAAGAAGGAAATATACTAATTAATTAAACTTGCACCATACATAAAATTTGAGAGATTAATCAAACTTAACTAATCAAATCCCAATTAAAATTAACTATTTTACCAAAAAAAAAAAAAATAACAAAACTCAATTAACTAACAAATAAATGATAAAAACAATGATGTAAAATAATAGAAAGAAAATTCTTCTAAAATTATTTGAATATAACTAAAAAGAAGATTTAAAACTTATTTGTGAAAATTGATGATAGCACTCTTTGAAGTTGTGTATATGAGCAAACCAGTCAAAAATATACTACAAACTAGCTAAAATATAGTACACCAAGCCAAATAAAATGGCTCAAACTAACCAAAAAAGTGAAATACTATATCCAAAACTAGTAGAGATCTAATTTTAAATTAAAAATAAAATAGTAAAACTTTTAAGAACCTTAATTAAAATACTAAATATGATCTTATTAAAAAATATATACCAAAAGTATTTCTAACTAGTTATAGACACCTTAAATAATATTTGAATTTAAAAGAAAAACAAGTAAGTATATTATTTTCTATATTTTGTAGATGAGAAATGTTAAAAAGTATCAGTGGTGCTTAGTACTTTTTTATGTGTCAATATTGCTATTGGTCAAACTAAGTAACGAGTTTCTTATAATCAGGGCCGGCCCAAGCATTTTGGGGGCCTTATGCAAAATTTAAAATTAGGCTCTTTTAAAAAAAAAAAATCGTGTACATTAAAATTACAATTCTATTACTAGCATTTTTTTTCATAAATTTTCAATTATAATTTTTTTATTTATGTATATATAATAAGAAAAAAAAAAAAGAAAAAATAGGCCTTTTCTTTAAAAAAAAAATAGGCCTTAAAAAAAATGGGGGCCTTGTGCAATGGCCCAAGTTGCCCAATGCTTGGGCCGACCCTGCTTATAATTTAATATAATAACTTTTAAGGAGTATCATTAGTTAATCGAAAGCCAACAAGTTTAGAAGTATTAAGCATTAATGGTGCCCAATAGTAATGTTCTTTGTAGCATTGCTAATGGTCATTAGTAGTGGCTAATATGTGAGACTGATATTTAATTATATTAATAGTAATATAATATCTAAAAAAGTGCTAAGTAGGGCTGTACATCGGTCGGTTTGGGCGGTTTATCCTATATATTTTCTAACCCAATCTAAAGTTCGGGTTGCTAAAATTTAAGTGCAACCCGCCCAATGTAAAAAAAAAAATTATAAACCGACCAACGGTTTGGGCGGTTTGGTCGGGTTAACCCGCCCAAACCGGCCAAACTTTTTTTTTTGTTTTTTAGTTTTAAAGTCAAAATGAATAAAAATTAAAAAGATAAATTAAAAAAATTATATTCCACTAAAGTACAACACCATATATATGACTTTAAAACTAATAATTAAGTATATAACTTTATATTATTATATATTTAATCATTTATGTTATATATAATAAAAACTAAAAAGTTAAAAAAAAAAAATAATAAAGGTGCAAAATCGGGTTGTTCGGGTTGGTCGGTTTAATTGGGCGGGTTGGACCTATTTTTAACCCGCCCGGTTTGTAATTTTTTTGGGTTATTTCGGTTTGTAATTTTTATCGGTTTTTTCGGTTCGGTTTGGGCGGGTTATTCGGTTTGGGCGGTTTACAAATTTTTTTGTACAACCCTAGTGCTAAGTGCTAATAATCTCTTTTACCAGTTTTCTTTGTTGAGAATATAGTTGTTAAGTGCATGTTTGACATCATAACTAAAAAACTGTTTTTTGTTTTTAAAAATAGAAAATTGTTTTTAAAAATAATTTGACTTGTTTGGCCTTGTTTTTTAAAAACAGTTTTCAGAAAACAAAGTTACAAAAAACAAGAATTTTGAAAACAACAAAATGTTGTTTTTTGTTTTAAAAACCAATTTACTTTTGGTCAATATTGTTTTTAAAAATCACTAACCAAACGTGACTTGTGTTTTAAAAACTTCAAAAACTATTTTTTGGTCTCATTTCTAAAAACAATTTTTTAAAACAAAAAACAGAAAACAATACCAAACATCCTCTAAGATTCCCTATGCATCAGTTGTAGGGAGTCTAATGTATCTTCACGTATGTACGCGTCTAGATATTGCGTACATTGTTGGATGTTAGGCAGATATTTAAGCAATCCTGGTATGGACCATTGGATAGAACCCAAAAGGGTTATGAGGTATCTTCAGAGAACAAAAGATTACATGCTCACATACAGGAAATCAGATCATTTGGAGGTCGTAAGGTATTCTGATTCTGATTTCGCTGGATGCCAAGATAGCAGAAGGTCTACATCAGGCTACATTTTCCTGTTAGCTGGAGGAGCTATATCCTGGAAAAGTGTCAAATAGACACTTATAGCTTCTTCCACTATGGCAGCTGAATTCGTAGCGTGTTATGAGGCATCAAATCCAGGAATATGGCTGAGAAACTTTGTCACTAGGCTGCGTATTTTGGAGAATGTTGAAAGACCACTTAAGATATTTTGTGATAATAAATCAGCAGTGTTGTATTCCAATAACAATAGGAGCTCATCCAAGTCAAAGCATATTAACATAAAGTTCCTAGTTGTGAAAGAAAGAGTGCAGAGTGGACAAATATCCATAGAGCACATTGGGACAAAATCCATGATAGCGGATCCGCTCACAAAAGGATTACTACCCAAATTTCATAAACAAAATCATCAAATCTTCAATCAATTTAACAAAGGTGGCTCTGGTACCACTTGTTAGGATTTATAAAACACTTAAGAAATATATAAATCACAGATCTAAACATATTCCTAAAAGTGCTTTAATATAGCAAACCCTAAATCATAAATGCCTTTGCTAAGTTAAAGAAGAAGAAGATGATAAAAAGATAAGCGGAAGCACTAACCTGAAGTCATTGTTAAAGATTGCAGAGAAGGTTTTGATCTTCTAAGAATACACTATTTTGTTAGGTATTTTCTCTGATGGGGAAGGAGAGAATACAGAAACCCCTAGTGTTTCTTGGGGACCACTACCAATTTATAGACTCATTTTAGAATGAGTTTTGGGTATTTATAATTTGACCCCTCAACAAATTATAAATTGACTTATAGTATCTACACATTATTTCCATGACAATTTAATACCCTTTTGATACCCATAACATAATTGGTCACTTAATTTTGTATCACACTTTATAATAGCATATACATTATACATAATTTTTATTCCAACATGGAAAAATCTTAATTTTTGAGGAAAAGTAAATTAGATGTATGGTGGCCAACTATTAAAACATAAGTGTTTATTAAAATGATGAGAGAATGTGCTCTTGTATGTATAGAACCAACACATCAGCAAGATTCAACAGATTCTAATCAACTTGGATAAGTTGGTTATGATAGTTAGGATAGTTTGCAAAACCGTTTTAATTGTATTTTCTTGCTTTGATGTAACATCTTGATTTCTGTTATTAGCTTCTTGTTGTAAGGTCTCTGAACATTACTCAGTATAAATAAAAGGTCCAAAACTCAACATTATTCAGTTGAGCAACTCCATCTTTTCATCGATCATTTTTCTCTCCATTACTCCATTTCTGCTCTCTCTCTTTCTCTTCTCTGTTTCTGGTCAATTCCACTTGTTTACAAGTCTTTACATGGTATCAGAGCTATGGCAGCCGATCGACCAGAAGCTCCAGAAAATCCGCTACCAAATACAGCTGCACCAGCTGCTCCAGAAAATCTGCTACCAAATACAGCTGCTTTACCCAACAACAACCTGCTCCCATTGAATTTGAGACTTGATCGATCAAACTACCCTCTGTGGAGATCCTTAGTCCTAGCTGCAGTTCGTGCTTACAATCTTGATGGCCACCTGCTTGGAACAAACCCTCAACCACAACGCAATCTTGCAGGTAATGCCCCAAACCCAACTTTTCAACAATGGATTCGTCTAAATCAATTTATTATGCATTGGTTAATGAATTCCATATCTGAGGCAATGCTTGCTCATGTGATTCACTGTCAAACTTCGGCCGAGATCTGGATGGTTCTGAATCAATTGTTTGCCACAAGATCCAGAGCAAGACTATTGCAGTCCACCAAGAAAGGATCACTTACCATTGATGATTACTTCTTGAAGATGAATCAATATGCAGATTCTTTAGCAGCAGCAGAACAACCAATATCTGATGATGATCTGATTCTATACATACTCGGTGGTCTTGGATCAGAGTACGAATCTGTAGTTGTTAATCTCACCTCTCGAATTGACAACCCCACCCTACAAGAAGTTCAGTTTATGCTTCATTGTCACGAAATGCGACTCAATCAACTCACCACGGATTCCCTCACCAACATACAGGTAAATCTTGCCAATACAAACATGCATCCACACAATCGTGGTGGATATCAAGGAAATTCATCAAGAGGCTACAGGGGCAATAGAGGGGGCCGGGGAAACTATGGCAATAGAGGGGGAAGGGGAAACAGACCAATCTGCCAGTTGTGTGGCAGAACTGGCCATACTGGTCTCAAATGTTATCATAGGTTCGACATTACATTCAATGGCCCTCCCCCAAATCAAGGATCATCATTGAATACACCCAATGATTCTCCACAAGCTCTATTATCAGAAACTGCAGCAACAAATGACACCTCAGGAGCATGGTACCTGAACAGTGGGGTAACTCACCACATCTCTAATACATCTGAAACTCTCACCAACTCAACAGACTACAAAGGCAAGGAAAAAGTTGTAGTTGGTAATGGTTCTAATCTCTCCATAACTAAAATTGGTTGTTCTTCTATTCCCACCAAATTTCCTCACAAATCTTTACTTCTCAAAGATATTTTACATGTCTCAAGTCTCACCAAGAACCTATTAAGTATATCTTAATTTACTAAGCACAATAATGTAACCATTGAATTTGATGATGTTTGTTGTCTTGTTAAGGACAAGAACACGAAGCAAGCACTTCTTCGGGGTACCCTAACTGAAGGTCTTTACAGACTTCAAGTGCCACATTCCCCACCCACAAGTCAATCCGTTGAACAGTCTCCCAAGACCACAGTCAAACCAGCCATATACAATTTCACTACAAGTAGCAATCCTGTCCATGACAAGTCCAAGACAACCTCAGTATGGCACTGTCGTTTAGGACATCCTTCAAGCAAAATTCTAGCAAAAGTTCTATCCCAAGTTTCCCCAAATACTAAATGTAACAATGTTCCTTTTTGTGATGCTTGCCAAGTAGGAAAGTTACATCATTTTTCTTTTACAGAAACTGCAAATAAAATCTCTATGCCTTTTGAATTAATTCTTTCTGATGTATGGGGGCCCTCATTTTATCCTTCCAAGGATGGATACAAATATTATCTCAGCTTTGTTGATGACTATACTCGGTTTGTATGGCTCTTTCCTATGAAAAACAAATCTGAAGCCACATCTTTATTTGTCAATTTCAATGCTTATGTTGAAAGAATGTTTCAGCAAAAAATAAAGAGTGTCCAAATCGATCTAGGAAAAGAATATGAACCCTTGTATAAAATGTTCACCACCCTAGGCATTGTAAGACGCAACTCATGCCCACACACACATCAACAACAAGGTCGAGTTGAACGCAAACATCGACATGTTGTGGATATTTCCTTCTTGCCCAAGCTGAAATGCCATTAACCTTTTGGTGGGAGGCATTCACATCAGCTGCCTATTTAATTAATAGGCTTCCTGTCCCCAACCTCAACTACCAAATCCCATATGAAATGCTATTCCACCATGCCCCAGATTATAGTCTTTTAAGGGTTTTTGGCTGCACATACTTTCCCTTACTAAGGCCTTATGAAAATCACAAAGTATCCTTCCGCTCTTCCAAATGTCTTTTTCTTGGGTATTGTCACTCCTCAAAGGGATATAGATGTCTCCACTCTAGTGGTCGCATCTATGTTGCACGAAGTGTAACATTCAATGAGATCGAGTTTCCATACAAAAGTTTATTTTCCCCATCCAAACCTCCAACTCACACTCATACCACTCTCATAGACCCCAATGATTTTCGTGTCCCCCACACTCATCACAACACCATTATTACACCTACACAACCCCAGTCAACCAACCATTTGAATACTACCTCCTCCCCAACCACATCTGAGTCCACTGCCCCCCATGACCATATATCGAACCAGTCATTACACCAGCAGACAGGTTCTGCAACTTCATCCGAAGCTCCCCCAGTAACACATAACCCATGTCCACCAGGTCCAAGATGGGCATCTTCAAACCCAAGATTTACCTTACCACTTCAACTACAAGATCCGAACCAACTACCATAAAGGAAGCCTTAGCCAACCCCATATGGAACTCTGCTATGAACCAAGAAATGACAGCCTTGGTCAAAAACAGAACTTGGATCTTGGTCCCTAAACCAGAAGACACACCAATAGTGAGTTGTAAATGGATTCATCGAATAAAGTACAGGTCAGATGGCTCGGTTGAAAGACACAAGTCTCGATTAGTCGCCAAAGGTTTTCAACAAACTCCAGGAATTGATTATTTTGAGACATACAGTCAGGTTGTTAAACCCTGCACCATACAGATCATGTTCACCTTGGCAGCTACCAACAAGTGGGATATTCAACAAATCGACATTAATAATGCATTTTTGCATGGTGATCTTCAAGAAACAGTCTACATGGCACAACCTCAAGGGTTCATAGATGCTCAACATCCCACACATGTGTGTAAACTCAACAAGGCTATATACGGGCTTAAACAAGCTCCTCGAGCTTGGTTTGACATACTCAAAACCACCTTACTACAATGGGGCTTTCAAAATTCAAAATCCGATACAAGCTTGTTTTTTATACAACAACACACATCTCTGCTGCTCTTATTAGTCTATGTAGACGATATTTTAATCACAGGTGATAACCCTACACACATTGCTATCATCACTGCCTTACAAAATCAGTTTGCCCTCAAGCAACTTGGCTCTGCAAACTATTTTCTGGGATTCGAAGTCATCAGGGACAATGACACCATTTTTCTCACTCAACAAAATACACACGGGACTTATTAATCAGAACCAAGATGCTTGATGCCAAGCCACAATCCACCCCCATGTGCACAAGCTCCAAATTGTCCATTCACTCAGGCACTCCTCTGCCAAATCCCACTGAATACAGGAGCATCATCGAGGCTCTACAATATCTATGCAACACACGGCCTGACATCTCATTTGCTGTAAACCGTTTAAGTCAATACATGCAAACACCTACTACAGAACACTGGGGGCTTGCAAACGTGTTCTTAGGTACCTCGCAGACACCATTCACCTCGGTCTGGTCTTCACTCCTGTCCCTGCTCTCAGCATCACAGGTTACACTGATTCAGATTGGGTAGGGTGCCCAGATGACCGCAAATCAACCTCAGGCTATGGCATCTTCCTTGGCAACAATCTTATAAGTTGGTGTTCGAAAAAGCAACAAGTAGTGGCAAGAAGCAGCACTGAATCCGAATATAGAGCTCTAGCTTTAGCTACCTCTGAAATAATGTGGATACAATCCCTTATGACTAAAATATCAGTCCCCATTTCAAGTTGTCCTATACTTTGGTGCGACAACTTAGGAGCTGGGTCTCTAGCCTCCAATCCTGTATTTCACTCTCGCACAAAACATATCGAGATCGACCTTCACTTTGTCAGAGATCGTGTTCTTGCTCAACAACTCGAAATCCGATATGTGGACTCCCTCAACCAAACTGCAGACATATTTACAAAGCCCCTGTCTGTCTCATCATTCATATTTCTAAGAAACAAGTTGACACTTGGTGTCCACCCGTGTCACTTGAGGGGGGATATTGAACCAACACATCAGTAAGATTCAACAGATTCTAACCAACTTGGATAAGCTGGTTATGACAGTTAGGATAGTTTGCAAAACCGTTTTAACTGTATTTTCTTGCTTTGATGTAACATCTTGATTTCTGTTATTAGCTTCTTGTTGTAAGGTCTCTGACCATTACTCAGTATAAATAAAAGGTCCAAAGCTCAACATTATTCAGTTGAGCAATTCCATCTTTTCATCGATCATTTTTCTCTCCATTACTCCATTTCTACTCTCTCTCTTTCTGGTCAATTCCTCTGGTTTATAAGTCTTTACAGTATGTGATAAAAATTATAAAATTATACTAAGTTTTTAGCAACTAATTATTTATTATTATTAATATTATTTTTTTGTTGAATTATTAACAATACTTGTTTTATAATTGTTCAAGTGAAAAAGAGAAGACTTGAAAAGAATACCCTAATTTATACAATTACATTCTAAGAGAGTTATCAATAATAATATTCAATGAAAATATAGTTTACAAATTTATTTAAAAATATTATGATTGGTACAGTAAGATCATACTTGTATTTATACATATGTTTTACTTTGAAAAGTCAACATCATCATTTATGAGGGTTTCTCGATTGAGAATATTTTTGGTGTAGAAATAGAAAATTTTAAATTCAGGATCTACTTAATTAACGACGTCATAAAGAGAGGGAAAGTTGTGGTGTGGTTTGAATTGGGCCGAAGATACAACATGGACTAGTATCAATGGGCTTTCGAGCACTTAAAGGCCCACCAAGGTGTATGTGCTTTAAGTTGAAACTTCAGTGGGCTTCAGAATCCACGGGCCAGTGTTAATGGGCTTTCGAAAACTAGCAAAAGGTGGGAAGGTAAGTTGAGGAATACCACTTTTTTTATCAATTAATCAAAAATACCCTCATATTATATTTTTATGAGTGAGTTATCTAATATACCCTTTCCCTCCACTTAAGTGTAGCACGTGATTTATATTAATCTAAGAGGTATAGTGGGAATATCATTTATAAAAGTGAGTATGTTTTAAAGAATATGAAAATGAAGGTAAAAATAAGAACAATTAAAGTAAAGTGGGTATACAATGCAATTTCTACAAAGAAGGTGGGCTTGGAAAAGAGGCCCACCATTCTGCCTTTACAATCCATAGGCTTTTCAACATATAAAAATTGCATTGTATACCCACTAGACTTGTTTTAACTTCTACTTCTATTTTCATATTTTATAACATATACTTATTTTTATATATGATTTTCCCATTAGACCCCTTAGGTTAAATGTAAATTATTTGCTAGATTTAAATAGGGAAATTTACATTGTATACTAACTTTTACCATTTTTTACAAAAATACTGCTAGACAATATTTTTACTTTCTTACTCAGTTTTTTTATAAGTTTCATACTGTAGTATATTGTGTTAAGTTTTCACTGGTGTTCTACTTTTATTTTTTAGTTGTTCTACTGTTGTTTTAAGTTGTTCTGTTTTGTGTTCTTCTGGTATTTTATAAAAACATAGCATTTTTGAAAACTTTTTCGTGTGACCGTATTTTTGTAAAAGTTAACCTAAATTCCAGTATTTTTTTAAGTTTCCCTTTAAATAAAGAGTGCCATTATATTAGGCAACTCATACAAAAAAGTAGGTATATTTTTATAAAATATAACGTAAAGGTGTTTATGATTAATGAATACAAAAAAACAAATATTTTTTTAACGAATTAATCTTTGAAATTTTGTTTTATACGGCATATGTAGCATAAAATACAAAAATACAGCATTTGTTGACCATATATATTGAGAAACATTAATTTTTAGAATTTTTTCGTAAATATTTACTTACTTATCTTTTATTTGGAGTTTTATGATTTAAATTTTTATTAACAGTTTTATAAAATTTTAAAATTTAAGATTATAAAAATCTAATTTTCTCATTAGAAAAATTAGTTCGAGAAAATAATGGAAAAACAAGATGATATCAAATAAAATATGCAAATCAACTAGATATGTAAACTACAAATAAAATTCAAAACAACCAAGAAAATAATATTGAAAAGCAAAGATAGAATCACAAGATATCAAACCCCATTGTAATGTACGAATAAATCAATGAAAGAAAGACTCAAACTAAATTACAAGAATATCAGCAAATAACATCACTACGAGAATATTGACCAGAATATTATCCTATACTCGGTACTCTAGTTGTACCGATGTGATAGTGTCAATCAGTACTATGCCAAACATATATCTATTGGTATTCAGTGGAACTCTATATATTACTTGTTAATTTTGGTGTGCCTACCCAATTTACCCTTTCCTTGTTCCTTGGACACCAACTGACATAACTGTTTTGACAGTTATGTTAGTTATGTGCCTTTGCTGTTACTTGTGTGTATACATAGCCTATTGGCTATCTAGTTTAACCAAACAATTGTAATAAAGCCAAGTATCAATAAAGCTTTAATTCTCTCTCAATTCTGTCTAAATTGCATTCGAGTTCCTTGGAGAGGTTCAGTTGTTGAACCTGGGTCTGTTCTGGTGCATGAAAGGGACACCTGCTGGTGTGATCGAATTGGTGTTTGCTCAACAACTTGTATCAGAGCTTAGGGAGGGATTGTTCTGTGTTGAATCGTGAATCAAGTTTGTCATATTCAAAGAAGTTTGAAGGCAGTTCTTGGAGTTCAAGATTAAGGTGATTGATTAGCAAAGATGGAAAATACCAGGTTCGATCTGGAAAAGTTTGATGGTAAGAATGATTTCGGTTTATGGAGAGTAAAGATGCGTGCACTCCTGGTGCAACAAGGATTGCAGGATGCACTACTTGTAGAAGGGAAGATGCCTGCTGGGTTAACAGAAAAAGAAAGATCAGACATTATGATCAAGGCTCACAGCACAATTATTCTCAGTCTGGGGGACAAGGTGCTAAGAGAAGTTTCAAAAGAAATGACTGCAGCAGGACTATGGCTCAAGTTCGAACATCTTTACATGGTAAAATGCTTAGCCAATAGACTATTCTTGAAACAAAAACTTTATTCTTTTAAACTAACAGTAGGGAAAAGTGTTGAAGATCATTTGGATGATTTCAACAAGATCATTCTTGATCTAGAAAACATAGGGATCAAAATTGAGGATGAGGACCAAGCAATCATTGTCCTAAAATCTTTGCCCACAGAAAGATATGAACATTTCGTGGACACCATGATGTATGGCAGGGATTCCTTAACATTGGAAGAAGTGCAGAATGCACTGATGTCTAATGAGATCAAGAAGAGAGCTGAGCTTCAAGATGAAGGCTCAGGAGATGGATTGATGGTTCGAGGAAAATCTTTCAAGAAGGAGAACAGTGGAAAGAAGGAATCGAGTAAGGGAAAGACTAATTCAAAGAACAAAAGGAGATGTTACATCTGCAATCAAACAACTCACCTGAAAAAGGAGTGTCCAATTCTCAAGAACTATAACCAAAACAAAAATGGGAATGCAGACATTGTGTCTGAATGTTCAGATAGTGATGGTTATGAGAGTGCTGGGGTACTTGTTGTCTCGAAAGGTCAATCTGATCTAGGATGGATTCTAGATTCAGGCTGTTCTTTTCATGTATGCCCAGACATGAGCAAATTTCATGATTATCAAGAAATAAGGGCAGGTTCTGTAAAGCTTGGTGACAACAGAGCCTGTGCCATTACTGGTTTTGGGATAGTAAAATTTGCTCTAGGTGGAGGCTTGAGTGTCAATTTAAATCAGGTGAGGCATGTTCCTGAGATCAAGAGAAATTTGATCTCTGTTGCTATGTTGGATCAAGAAGGGTATTCTGTCAAAATAGAAAATGGTGAAATGAAAGTGATGAAAGGTTCTAAGGTTGTAATGAGAGGCTCATCAATAAATGGTATCTATGTCCTACAAGGAAGCACTATGAAGAATCACATCAATGCCATTGTAAGATGCAATACCACCATGACATGGCACAAAAAGCTTGGGCATGTAAGTCATAAGGGTCTGAAAATTCTGCACCAGAAAGGAGTTTTTGGAAAGGACAATATTCAAGACTTGGAATTCTGTGAACATTGTGTGCTTGGAAAATCTACTAGGGTCAAGTTTGGAGTTGGGGAACACAACACCAAAGGGATTGTGGATTACATGCACTCAGATCTTTGGGGGCCATCCAGAACCATGTCAAGAGGAGGAGGAAGGTATTTCATCTCATTTATTGATGATTTCTCTAGAAGAGTATGGGTATATATCTTGAACACCAAAGATGAAGCTTTTCCCAAGTTCAAGGAATTCAAGATATTACTAGAGAATCAAACTGGAAAGAGGATCAAGAAGTTAAGAACTGACAATGGTCTTGAGTCCTGTGCAAACCTATTCAATAATTTCTGCAAACAAGAAGGGATTGGTAGACATTTGTCTATGGTGAGGACACCACAACAGAATGGTCTAGCAGAAAGAATGAATAGGACCCTATTGGAAAGAGTAAGATGCATGATTATTAGCTCTGGATTACCCAAGAATTTTTGGGGAGAAGCTGTGGTTACAGCCTGCTACTTGATCAACAGATGTCCCTCATTTGCTATCAAGTTTCAAACTCCCATGGAAGATTGGACAAGTCACAATGCACCCTATGATCATCTAAGGGTGTTTGGTTGTGTGGCCTATGCTCATGTGAAGCAAGACAAGCTTGAAGCTAGGGTCAGAAAAAGTATTTTCATTGGATATCCAGATGGAGTAAAGGGGTACAAGCTTTGGAGCATAGAACCTGGAAATCACCAAAAATATTTCATAAGTAGAGATGTAGTGTTTGAAGAAAACAGGATGTACAAAGACACTCTACAAGCATCTACAGACACAACTAAGGAGAGAAATGAGGATGTTCAGTTTGAGGTGGAGTCACCTGCAAGAACTACTCAATTCACACCAGCAACTGCTGAAGAACAAGAAACTGCAGAGAGTGAATCTAATCCTGATGATGACAACATTTTGGACTATGAATTGGTAAGAGATCGAAAGAGGAGAGCCATAAAACCACCAGTAAGGTTTGGTTTTGCAGATGTAGTGCACTATGCACTGAACATTGCAGAAGTTGGTGAGTTTGAACCTAGAACCTATGAAGAAGCAATGAAATGCAGTGATGGGCCAAGATGGAAATCTGCTATGGATGATGAGATTGATTCCCTTAAAAGAAATAAAACCTGGATCCTGGTTAAAGTTCCTGTTTGTAGAAAAATTGTAAGCTGCAAATGGATTCTAAAGCAAAAGGAAGGAATACCAGGGGTGGAAGTGGCAAGGTTCAAAGCTAGGCTAGTTGCTAGAGGTTTCACACAAAGAGAGGGCATTGACTATAATGAAATATTCTCTCCTGTGGTGAAACACACTTCAATAAGAATTCTACTAACTCTTGTTGCAGTGGAGGATCTAGAACTAGAGCAACTTGATGTAAAGACAACATTCCTCCATGGTGATCTAGAGGAACAAATTTTGATGAAGCAACCACCAGGTTATGAAGAAAAGGGAAAAGAGGACCATGTCTCTCTACTAAAAAGGTCACTCTATGGTTTGAAACAGTCTCCTAGACAATGGTACAAAAGATTTGATGACTATGTAATCAAATCGAGTTTCAAAAGAAGTGCTTTTGACAGCTGTGTGTATGTCAAGAATGAGAAGCATCTTGTGTTCCTATGCTCATAGCTAGCAAAAGCATGAGTGAAATAGACAAAGTTAAGAGGGTGTTGCACAAGGAGTTTAAGATGAAAGACCTTGGTCCAGCAAGGAGAATTTTGGGCATTGAAATTGAAAGAAACAGGGAAAGAAGAACCCTGAAATTGTCCCAATGCAGCTACATTGCTAAAATTCTAGAGAAATTTGGGTTTACTGATGTGAAACCAGTTGGCACACCCTTGTCTCAACAGTTCAGACTCTCTTGCTCACAAGCACCAACCACAGATGATGAAAACACTTACATGGAAACTATTCCATACACCAGTGTCATGGGCAGCATCATGTACATCATGGTCTGCACCAGACAAGATATTTGTCATGGGGTTAGTGTTGTAAGCAGATTTATGAGCAAACCTGGGAAGGAGCATTGGAATGCTATAAAGTGGATCATGAGATACTTGAAAGGAACCATAAACACTGGGTTGATTTATGGCCTGAGTTCAAACAGAGAAGGTGTAATGGGGTATGTTGATTCAGATTATGCTGGGGATATCGACTCAAGGAGATCACAATCTGGCTATGTATTCATGCTTAATGGCTGCACCATCAGTTGGAAGGCAAATCTACGAACAATTGTTGCTCTCTCCACTACTGAAGCAGAGTACATTGCCTGTACTGAGGCTGTCAAAGAAGGTATCTGGCTAAAAGGGATCACTAGGGAACTTGGCATAGATCAGAAAAGTATAAACATTCTATGTGACAGCCAGAGTGCATTGCACCTCAGCAGAAATCAAGTATTCCATGAACGAACCAAACATATTGATGTTAGGCTTCATTTCATTCGAGATGTTATCAATGAAGGAAAAATTAAGCTATGCAAGGTATCAACTGAGGATAATGCTGCCGATATGCTTACTAAGAACCTTGCATCAGTCAAGTTTCAACACTGTCTACAATTGCTCATGATCAATGATGTTTAGTAATGCTTCTTATGTTTGTTCATTGTATTCATACTTGTAAATACCTTGTGTAATGTGTATTAGTAGTCAAGGTGGAGAATTGTTAATTTTGGTGTGCCTACTAATACCCAATTTACTGTTTCCTTGTTTCTTGGACACCAACTGACATAACTATTTTGACAGTTATGTTAGTTATGTGCCTTTGCTGTTACTTGTGTGTATAAATAGCCTATTGGCTATCTAGTTTAACCAACCAATTGTAATAAAGCCAAGTATCAATAAAGCTTTAATTCTCTCTCAATTCTGTCTAAATTGCATTCGAGTTCCTTGGAGAGGTTCAGTTGTTGAACCTGGGTCTGTTCTGGTGCATGAAAGGGACACCTGCTGGAGTGATCGAATTGGTGTTTGCTCAACATTACTGATATGTTATCTATCAGACATGATATTCATAACATGTACGGTAAACATGTAATCACATATGATATTAAAAGGAGATCCGTAATTGATAAGATTCTAATCGTCTTTCTCGGGGAAGAGAGAAAATATGATTCAACAGTAGCACTTTCAGATTATCAGGATGTGATCAAATATTTCTGCAGTAGGAGCTTGAGACATAAAGTGAATCACCTTCTCAGCAATAGAAGAATCAAGGGGAGAAGAAGACTTGGACTTAGGCTCAGGTTTCTTTATTTTGAAGCTTTAGGTTGCTCACTTCCTTCCCCTTTTTCGGGTCGATATTTGCAAAGGCAAACAACACAATTAAATAAATTAAAGAAGAAAGGCATGCAGGAACCAAAATTATGAAATTAAATCAAAAAAATTAGATGAAGGGGAGTACTTAGAAGAAGGAAACCATATCTTTCATTAATCAAATATCATCACAATTATTAGGATAAAAAAAGAAATGATAATTAATCAAATGGGCAGAAGAAATAGCATCTCTTCTATTTTTTGAGTGCTCTTTGTCTCAAAATTGTCTACACTAGATGGATAAACATGTCCAAGAAGAGTAATTTTAAAGAGAAAATATTTTCAATGTTTATCAACCCTGGAAGGCAAGGAACAACAAGATTTGATAAGCAAGCATTGTGAGTCTGAATGTGATTATTTAGGAAACAAAATGGCAAAGTCAAAAATGTTTTGCCTAAGCAAGCAAGTTACTCAAAGACATAAATATTGTTTTGAATTATTATAATTAGATTTTAATGATTATACTTGTATAGAATACATACACACCTTCTAATGATAGGTGTTTTATGATATATGTACTAATTGTTTGTTTGAAGTAATAAATTTTCTTGTTCATAAAAAAAAGTTAATGACTAGACACTTGTTAATTATATAATATCGTTAATCATTTATGAGGTATCTTTAGGTAGTGCAATAACACTGTTATACTCTAATGCTCCAAAATAAAATATCATTAAATAACTATATAAATAGTAATTTTTCTCCTCAATTTTGACATGTAGTAAATCGTGCTCTTTGAACTTTTTTGACCGTTAAAAATTTTCCCTGAACTATTGAGATTGTTAAAGTTAAAGACTTTTGTCTAATTTCATTCAATTTACTTTTCAGTGATTGTTTATGTACTAAATCATGCTTCTCAGACTTTGATATCTACCAAATCATGCATCTCAAATTTTGATATGTACTAAATCATGCCCCTTGAACTTTCATCCATGTTAGAATTTTTTTACTAAAATTAGACAAAAGTCTTTAAATTTAACAATAACAATAGTTCGGGGGAAATTTTTAATGGCCAAAAAAATTCAGAAGACACGATTTAGTATATGTCAAAGTTCAGGGAAAAATTTACTAATTAGCCTATTTATAATAAGTAAATAGTTGCAAACCTGCTCTCTCAAAACTCAGATTTTTTTTTTTGATTGAATCTCAAAACTCAGATCAAATCCAAACAAAAATGGTTGCAAACCTCTCCCACGCCATCATTATAAAATTTGTGTTACTTCACAACAACACATGCACTTTAAAAAATAATAATAAATAAATAAAAAGAGAGAAAAAACACATGCATGCACCATGAATTAAACCGGTCTTTATTATTATATATATTATGTTTAAGATTAATGGTGGGTTTAACAGAGCACATTTGTCCTTTTTTACTATAAACAAATCCTCAAATTTGAGAGAGAAAGAAAAGTGGTTCTGAATATATATCTTAAATAAATATCTTACACAGTTTTTTCTTATTTTAATACATAATAGATTAATTAAACTAATCCAAAACCTATGACCAAAAGCAAAAGCTCATGAGTACGAAAATTCCAAGTATACTTAGTAATATTTATTAGTACTTGCTTTTTCACAAATATATAATAATATTTAGTCCTTAATTACTTTTTCTGTTTGTAGAAGGGGGACCAATTAAGCTAAGGCCAGCCTGAATTTTCAATTAGTAAGATAATTAGTAACGAGAATGACATTATGATATTTGGTATATTCTTAAATATATATATACAGGTCGTCTTAAACATTTTGGAGGCCCTGTTCCAATCTTAAATTTTAGGCCCCTAATAAAAAAAAATATTTTATTATAATAATTGTTATTTATTTTCATTACAACTTTAAGTAAGTATCAACCTTCTATTTAAAAAAGGTCATTCTTCGCACACTTTTTGAAGCGAATTGATCAACCATCTCTTCATATTTTTAAGTGAATTATTCAAATGATCATCATCACTATTTGTAGTATTATGATTTTGATTTTCCATATTATCATTTTTAAATGACTCATCACTATTATTTTCCACATTAACATTTTCAATAGACACATCACCTCTACTTTCCATATCAACACTTTCATTTTGATTCTCAATACTAACATTTTCATTAGGAACCACATTTTCAAGAATTTCAACATCAACAATGTCATAATTATGATTTTTTAAAGAAACTAATGGTTCTTTTATAATAAATTTATCAAGAGCTCCTTTTTGAGATTGAGTTAACTCCTCAATTTTTTTCTTTTTGTTACGTTTTTCATACCCAAACTCATGTTTTCTAATATTGGGAGGCATAGTAAAAAAAAAAACTAATATAATATTTCAAAGAACAATCAAGAGAGTAATAATTAAATTAGAAGTGAATAAAGGAACAAAAGAACCTGGTATTTGTTGCTATTATAAATTCAATATCGCCAATTGTCCAATATCACAATCACCAAGTGAAAAAAAAAAAAGCAAACCAACCACCAAGTGAAAGCTCCAAACTAAATATATATATATATATTTATATATATATATATATTATAGAGATTAGAGAAAGAGAATATATATAAACAATATATAAACCTTATGTAACATTTATATTATATAATATATATAATATATATATATACCTGGCTTTTTTTTATGAGAATTGATGGCAGCCAAAAATTAAAATTGATTTAAAAATATGAGAAAGGAAGAGAATGATACTGGTTTTCTTAAAAAAAAAGAATGAGAGAAAGAGGAAGAATGAGATAAAAATGGGAATGTTAATTATGTATTTATATAATAATTGTACATAACATTAATATTAACGTTATGCTATGGAAAACTACCAATAACAACCTTTCCTATTCTCAATATTAATTCTTTTTATATTTTCAAAATAATAATAATAATAATAATAATAATAATAATAATAATAATAATAATAATAATAATAATAATCCCCTATTATTTTGGGGCCCTGTGCAACTGCCCAGGTTGCACAGGTTATTAGCCGCCCATGTATATATATATATATGGAAATAGAAATAATTAGGGTGTATATATATTCTTACTGATCTGATCAGTTTTATCATAACATCTTTACATCAGATTATTATTAAGTTTTATTTTAATAAAAAATTAGTTCATACTATTTTAAAAACTATCATTTAACAAAACAGAAATCTAGTTAATAATTTTTACACAATATAATGTCTAAGTTAGTAATTATGCATTTATGTTAGATATAACAGTGAAGTAGTCAGTCCTTTACCTATTAATTAAAAGTTTAACCTAACTATAGTTATGTTATTATATAGAACATTAATATTTGGTAAAATGTATTAGTGGTGCATACTACAAAAAATCTTATTTTAGTCACAATAAAATTTGTGATTAAAGATAAAAAAGTTGTAACTAATTATAAATTATTATTATGATGTTGTGACTAAAAGGTCCGTAGCTAAAAGTATTAGTTATAGAAATTACAATTTATTATGACTAAATATGTTTTTAGTCACAATATTTGTTGTGACTAAAACTAAATTAGTGACAACTTTTAACTAAATATTATGTTTTAGTCAAAAGTAATTTTTGTTGTGACTAAAAGTCACATTTAGTCACAAAAAAATTATGTTGTGATTAAAAAATTGTCACTAAAAGTAACAATTTTTTGTAGTGGCATAGTATCCTCTTTGTTGTCATACTGATATATTATAGCTTTTTAAGAAATATTATTAACTAATCGTAGAGTGTCACTTATAGAAGGTGCTGAAAATACTAGTGATTAATTTATTTAAATCAATTTATATTGGTCTGATATTAAAATGTAGCAATAATAATAACATGTGTTTATTTGTGGTCCTTCACATCTTAATCTTAATGTATATCCCCCATTATCATTTTTCTATTATATAAGTTTTAAACTATTTAATCTATACATTACTTTAAAGTGGTTGCATGCCAATGTAAATTTCTTCGAAAATATATAAAGTCACTATATAATATTTATATATATGTATAATAATGCACTTTAATTACTTTGTCTCTCTCTAGCTAGATCATCTCTCTCTCTCTATATAAGGAGATTCAAATGCCTACCACTTTTATTAATTCTCTCTAAGATATCATATAGCTTTTCTGCAATTGTTTGAGTATATATATAGATATATATTTATATTTATATGTAGTTTCGACCAGCCTCATCAAATCGACCAATAATCCGAAATATCATTATCTCTTAATATATATAACTATATAAATATAATTATTAGTATATATACATATAATTTAGTAGGTTGATTTGTCATACATAATATATATAAGTGTTTGTATTGGTTGTACATGCAGGAATATATATATATATATATAGGTGGATTGAAATGTCAGGTACTTATTATAGTTGTACAACATCAGCATCAGCATCTTCAGGTGATCAAGATTATGTTACTGTGTCTTCCACATCAACACAACGCATACCTAAGCTTCCTCATCTAAATCTACTTAGCACAGGCACGTATATAATTATATATTTATTATTATTAGTACATATGAGTTAATTTTCTTTAAATTCATATTTGCAAATCTTATTAATTTTCTTACATTTAATTTGTTCAATTAAATCATTACATCTATCATGAGACCTATATATATTGTATATTTAAAAAAAAGAAAGATGAAATCTTTGGTGATCTTTGTGTGGCTTCTTCTTCATTCTTCTTCTTCTTTTTCTTAATTAATTAACAGAAAATTGGTCAACGTGCAATTCTCTTTACCATGCGGCATTGAAAGGAGATTGTAAAATGGGTAAAAAAATCTTAGAGGAGCAACAACCTCAAAATCGACATGAAATAGTAAACTCAGCCATTACAAATTCAACTTGGGAAACTGCTCTTCATGTGGCCGCAGGAGCCAACCAAACTGAGTTTGTACAAATGTTGATTAATCATCCAGATATTGATTTGACTTTTCAAGATATAAATGGCAACACTGCTTTTTCTTCAGCCATTGCTGGTGGAGCTATAAAAATCGTTAAGAAATTTCTCACTCTCCACCTAAATAATATTAATAATTATTTCGTAACAACTCGAGATGAGAAAGGCATGTCACCATTATACATTGCTTCATGGTTTGGACAACCTCAAATAGCTTCACTATTGTATCAACATACCATAATTAACAATGTTGATTTGGAAAATGGAGAACAGTTTGGAATATTTTTCAATTGTATACATAACGATATCTACGGTACGTATAATATATATACATTTAACTTATTATTTATATATTTAATTGTGATATTGTTTAATTTATTTCATTTTTTTGCAGACTTAGCCTTGAAAATGATTGAAAGTAGAGGTCATATTGTTCACCAACTCGATACAAACGGTGAAACTGCTTTGCATATTTTGTCTCGAAAGCGACCTATGGAATTTAAATTTAATCCACAAGCTATTGGAACATGGAGTAAGTTAATATATCTATAATATATACTTATAATATAAATACGAAATATTTGATCTCATGTATATTTATTTAATAAATAATATAAGAAAATGTTATTTATATAGGTTGAAAAGAGAACTAAGTTGGTGCTTAGGATTTACCCAATCTCAGGCCACAAATTTTTTATACAATATATTATTTAGTTAAAAAATAATGTTAGATTTGTGAAATAATAAGACTAGTAAAATAATCTAATCCAACTCTAGATACAAAAAGAAAAAGGAATCTTGAGCCCAATTTAAGGCTGGTCTTGCAATTATAAAGTGTATGTTGATATAATATTAAATGCTTTAAAATAAGAAAGAAAATAGAATTGAAAGAAATCAATTTTCGTTTCATTTTTTTGTATGTCTATTAAAACAAAGAGCAATATAATTATGTACCACTATAGTCGATTGTCTTGTAAATAGTTGAAGATATCATCATAGCTATTTAATTTTGTTACGATATTTTTCTCTTTATATATAGATCGAGTTTGGTCAAAAATTTCATTCCAATCAGCACGAAGACGACGTGATGAAATGCCAGCTCTAAGATTGGCAAAAGAAATATGGAAGAGAATTTTGGAAGGACATGAGTACGAGTACTTTGAAATTCGAAGCATAATTAGAAATCCATTCAACTTAGTGATTGAAGCTGCAAAGAATGGAAATTTTGATCTTTTGGTAGTACTTTTCAGCATGTGTCCGGAATTAATTTGGGAAAAAGATGATGAAAACAACACCATATTTCACATTGCAATTTTGAATCGTCATGTGAAAATATTCAAATTAATACATGAAATAAATGTATTGAAAAGTGTTGTACGAATTCAAGAAGATGAAACAACAAACAACAACATATTACACCTTGTTGCCAAAAAACCACAACAAAGTAGATTGGATTCCATGCTTGGAGTAGCATTACAAATGCGACACGAACTCTTGTGGTATCAGGTAATTAATTAATTTACTTTAATTATTATATTATTGAAATTTTTTATAATGCACTCCTTCAAAAAAGATGTACAGAACGATATACTTTTATTTATTTTAGTATCTGAGATAATTGTTTTTTAGTTATTTTATTATTGTTTTTAATTATTCTGTTTTGTTATTTTACAGTTGTTTTATAAAAAGATAATATTTTTGTAAAAAATTACGTGTCACAATAAAATTGTAAAGCTTTGCTCAAAATCCAATATTTTAAAAAAATCCCATTTTTTAATGAGGAAATTAGATAGTATACCTTTTTTAAGTTGTTATGTTTCATTTTTACCCCCCTTTCTATTTTTTTCATTTCTACTCTTTTTTTCAACAACTCTACCAATTATGCTCCTATCATCTAATGGTACTCTGACTCTTCACTCAACTCTAACTTGTGTAGCTTTGAGAGTATGATCGGTGATGGAGTTATAAAAAATGAGCACATTTCAATTGAATTTTAAATAAAGCTATTTTTGGTTAACTCATGAAAAAATCAGTATATTTCAATTTATTCCTTTTTTTAATTATATATTTTCTTCGGGCCTTGGGTAAATGGGCTTTTATATGGTGGGCCTAATATACAAAATTTTACAAATATTTTTGGGAAATTTTCATGGGCCACCTTATTTTGGCAATTATTTTCAAAAATGACGTTATTTTTGTTATGTTAAGTTTCCGTATATGTAGTTGACGTTTTTATGGTAATTTTCTATTTTTTAACGATTTGTATATTGGGCTTGTAATCCCGGTTTTTTCGGCCCAATTTTTTAAAACAGACTCTTTGTATGTGTCACGTCATTTGGTTTTTATTTTAAAAAAAACGTCATTTTTGTAAAAAGTTACTTAATTTAGTATATTCTTACAAAAATCCCAATATTTTTTGGGTTAATTTCACAAATGCACAAAAACAACAAAAAAACAATAAAAATACGGTTTCACGGAATTTTAAACATTTTTACGATTTTTTTTGATTTTATTTACATAAAATACGGTCTTTTATGTTAAAATTTTGTTCATTTGTTGTATGTATGTTATTTTGATGTTATTTTCATATTACTTTTATGTTGTTTTCTTGTTGATTTTATGTTGTTTTCGTGTTATTTTTTGGAAAACCGTAAAAATGTAAAAAAATATTCTTTAAACGTAAAAATATAAATATTTTACAAAAAATGTTTGTGTTTTGTTTATAACGTTTCTATACATAATGATTTATTACTTGTAGTTATATAATATATGATCATGTTACACACTCAAATATCTTTTGATATAGGAGGTGGAAAAGATCTTAGCGCCTTCGCTAAGAAACAAAAGAAACATATTTCATCAAACACCGAAAGATATTTTCATCGAAGAACATACCGAAATGATGAACGATACGGAAAAATGGATGAAGAAAAATTCAAATACTTGTCTAATTGTCGCAACAATTATTCTAACGGTTACATTTCCAACGGCTTTTGATATCCTAGATCAAGGTAGTTATAATAGTATTAAACATACCAAGGGTATTATTACTAATAGTAGTGACCACCATACAATGATCTCTATGACACTTCTAACTATAACAAATGCCATAGCCATGTCATTTTCATCAACAGCCATATTGCTATTCTTGTCCATAATGATATCACGTTTCACTGAGAAAGAGTTGGTTAGGAGATTGCCATGGACATTTGTAGTTGGACTCTCTTTGCTTTTCATCTCTGTCACTTCCATGATGCTCTCATTTTGTTTTTCCTCTTTTTTACACAATGCTTCATTAAGGCTACCAATTATATACTCTTCTCTTCAACTTCTTCCAATAGCTTTGTTTTTCTATCTTATCTTTCCTGTCCTTCGTGATACACTACATTCCACATTCTTTTTCCAAAATGACTTCAAGTCAACAAATCATGTATTACAACATTATCAAAGGTAATAAAGCTTTATTTATTATTAATATTTTGTCATTTTTATTACCTACCTAGCTATAGCAATGATCATCATGATCATCTAGAACATGTAATGGTTTACTATATGTACTTGATTTAAATTTAATCCACAAGCTATTGGAACATGGAGTAAGTTAATATATCTATAATGTATATTTATAGAGTAATGCTAGAGGGCACCAGTGGTACCTAGTACCTTCTTATGTGTCAATATCGCTATTGGTCCAACTAAGTATCGGGTCTGATATAATTTAATATAATAGCTTTTAGGGAGTATTGCTAGTCAATTGCAATGCGACATATCGAGAAGGTGCTAGGCACCACTGGTGCTTAATAGCAATAGTCATACTTATAATATAAATACGAAATATTTGATCTCATGTATATTTATTTAATAAATAATATAAGAAAATGTTATTTATATAGGTTGAAAAGAGAACTAAGTTGGTGCTTAGGATTTACCCAATCTCAGGCCACAAATTTTTTATACAATATATTATTTAGTTAAAAAATAATGTTAGATTTGTGAAATAATAAGACTAGTAAAATAATCTAATCCAACTCTAGATACAAAAAGAAAAAGGAATCTTGAGCCCAATTTAAGGCTGGTCTTGCAATTATAAAGTGTATGTTGATATAATATTAAATGCTTTAAAATAAGAAAGAAAATAGAATTGAAAGAAATCAATTTTCGTTTCATTTTTTTGTATGTCTATTAAAACAAAGAGCAATATAATTATGTACCACTATAGTCGATTGTCTTGTAAATAGTTGAAGATATCATCATAGCTATTTAATTTTGTTACGATATTTTTCTCTTTATATATAGATCGAGTTTGGTCAAAAATTTCATTCCAATCAGCACGAAGACGACGTGATGAAATGCCAGCTCTAAGATTGGCAAAAGAAATATGGAAGAGAATTTTGGAAGGACATGAGTACGAGTACTTTGAAATTCGAAGCATAATTAGAAATCCATTCAACTTAGTGATTGAAGCTGCAAAGAATGGAAATTTTGATCTTTTGGTAGTACTTTTCAGCATGTGTCCGGAATTAATTTGGGAAAAAGATGATGAAAACAACACCATATTTCACATTGCAATTTTGAATCGTCATGTGAAAATATTCAAATTAATACATGAAATAAATGTATTGAAAAGTGTTGTACGAATTCAAGAAGATGAAACAACAAACAACAACATATTACACCTTGTTGCCAAAAAACCACAACAAAGTAGATTGGATTCCATGCTTGGAGTAGCATTACAAATGCGACACGAACTCTTGTGGTATCAGGTAATTAATTAATTTACTTTAATTATAATATTAATATTAAAAATTCTACAATAGTATTTTTATCTATTTTAATATTTGAAATAATTTTTTAGTTAAATTCTATAAATTGGCTTTTTATGGTGGGCCTAATTTATAAAATTTACAAACAATATTTTTTTTTCATACATAATTAAGAAATAATTACATAAGGCACTATTTTTTGTAAAATATTTACATTTTTACGTTCAAAGAATGTTTTTTTTACATTTTTACGGTTTTCCCAAAAATAACACTAAAACAACATAAAATCAACAAGAAAACAACATAAAAGTAACATGAAAATAACATCAAAATAACAACAAAAAACAACAAAAGATAACATACATATAACAAAAAATTAACAACAAATGAACAAAATTTCCACATAAAAAGACCGTATTTTATGTAAATAAAATCAAAAAAATCGTAAAAATGTTTAAAATTCCGTGAAACCGTATTTTTGTTATTTTTTTTTGTAGTTTTTGTACATTTGTGAAATTAATCCAATTATATATATGGGGATTATTTCAAAAATACTGAAAAATTATGAATTCTAATTTTTTTTTTTATATATTTTTATGATTTTCTTTTCTTACAGATATATATTTTTTTAAAAAAACAGATAATTATTTTTTAGTTGTTCTAATACAATTATTTATATGTTTTAATAACATTGATCAAAAAAACAAATTTGTAAAAATATAAATAAAAAATACACTAAAAATGTAAAAAAAATCCGTTTTTAAGTATATTGTGTAAATTTCTTAAGGAATTTTTACACCACATACTGAAATTTCAAACTTTTTATTTATTGTGAAGTAGAATTTTTTTCAAAAATACTGTGTAAGTTTTATACTGCTATTGTGTTAAATTTTCACTATTATTTCACAATTGTTTTTTAGTTGTTCTACTGTTATTTTTAATTGTTCTATTTTGTTGTTTTACAGTTGTTTTATAAAATGACAGTATTTTTGTAAAAAAATCTGTGTGACTGTAAAATTGTACTTTTACCCAAAATTCAGTATTTTTGTAAAAACTCAATTTCTTAATTACATAGATTCTTTGGGCCTTGGATAAATGGGCTCTATATGGTGGGCCTAATGTACAAAATTTTACAAAAATATTTTTTTTCCTGCTTATTGTTTATATGTTTTGGTCCTTGCATGTAGGCACAAAGGTTCCCATGTTTCAAATCTTTTGATTCCCTAATAAGTTCTACTACATATATACTTTAATTAATTAATTAATTGTCAATTTATAAGTGCTTTACGAATGTTTGTGTTTTGTTTATAACGTTTCTATATATATTGATTTAATATTTTTTAATTGATGTGTACATTTTATTTTATTCTAAGTTTATACATATGTAAATACTAATTATTACTTTTATTTATATAATATATGATCATATATTTTTGGCTACATAATAATAATGATTGTGACACACTCAAATATCTTTTGATATAGGAGGTGGAGAAGATCTTAGCGCCTTCGCTAAGAAACAAAAGAAACAGATTTCATCAAACACCGAAAGATATTTTCATTGAAGAACATACCGAAATGATGAATGATACCGAAAAATGGATGAAGAAAAATTCAAATACTTGTCTAATTGTCGCAACAATTATTCTAACGGTTACATTTCCAACGGCTTTCGATATCCTAGATCAAGGTAGTTATAATAGTATTAGACATAGCAAGAGTATTATTACTAATAGTAGTGACCACCATACAATGATCTCTATGACACTTCTAACTATAACAAATGCCATAGCCATGTCATTTTCATCAACAGCCATATTGCTATTCTTGTCCATAATGATATCACGTTTCACTGAGAAAGAGTTGGTTAGGAGATTGCCATGGACATTCGTAGTTGGACTCTCTTTGCTTTTCATCTCTGTCACTTCCATGATGCTCTCATTTTGTTTTTCCTCTTTTTTACACAATGCTTCATTAAGGCTACCAATTATATACTCTTCTCTTCAACTTCTTCCAATAGCTTTGTTTTTCTATCTTATCTTTCCTGTCCTTCGTGATACACTACATTCCACGTTCTTTTTCCAAAATGACTTCAAATCAACAAATCATGTATTACAACATTATCAAAGGTAATAAAGCTTTATTTATTATTAATATTTTGTCATTTTTATTGCCTAGCTAGCTGTAGCAAGAACATGTAATGGTTTACTATGTACTTGATTTAAATATATCTAGTTTGCTTGTTTCATGTCAATGATATCATTTTATCTTGTTTTCACTTTTATAAATATTTATATTACATGGTCTACCTCGGTTCTAGAAAGCGAGTGTAACTTAGTTATGGTTTTATACACAACTTTTTACATATATATTTATTCTGATATTATTTATCAGGCATAATCTAATTATGTTTTTGTTGACATAACTCTTAATATATATTTACACAATTTAATATATTAAAATATATAGAATAGAAACTTTAAAGTATTAACTCTGATACATGCTTCTATCAAGCTAATTACATAGCATATAAAGGCGCAACAACGCTAAGTTCTAACTGAGGGTACACTTTCTTACCAAAATTTTAGTATAAGTGAAGAATTCAAACTCACAGACACAGACAATCTTAATCAAGTGTAGGTAGTCTTAATACAAATCTAGGTACGAATACGATAGGATTAATCCACAATCACATAAAGTATTTAGAAATAATTCAGGCTCATAAACTGGACCAATGATAGAGCTCTTCAACAGCTTTCTAATAGTGTATAAAGAACGTCCAAAACAGATTGGAGTCAAAATTTATGACCAAAACAAGTTTTCATAAAATTTTGGCTTTGCTGAACGTATCGGGTCGCAACTTCCAAGAACAATGCCATGACTCCTAGGTTAGAAACCCAAAAAAACTAAATTTTGAGCTCCAAAAAAGCATCAAACTTAATACCCAACATACAATATCGATCTTAGTCAAATAAAAGTATTATGAAATGGTTTATGAGCCCAGAAAGAGCGTAATGCTCACATAAAATACAATAGTTATTTTCATACTCCAATTAACACAAAAATCAAAACTTTAAACCACTGTATTTATACTAAGACCGGCAAAACGGGTCAGACACGATACTACAGAAATTAAGTTTCTTTTAATCTCTAGAACATGTCTCACCTGATGAATCTTCATAATAGTTCCTTTTGCTAACTGTAATTGAACTGATCCAATGCCAATTATTGAGCATGATCTGTTATCCCAAAACCTCACAGTTCCTCCATTAATTTTCTTGTAATTAAGAAATAATTCTTTATTTGGACAAATGTGAAATGCGCATCTAGAATTAATTAGCCAATTAGTTTTCACAGAACTTTTGGCCACCACCATTACATCAGTACTTTCATATCCATCATCAGAAGCCACATATGCACTTCCATACCTTTTGTGATCTCCTTTCTTAAGTTCTGGACAATCCCTTTTTAGATGTGAAGTCTTATGGCAAATGTAACACCTTTTCTTGTACTTTGACATATATTTTCCTTTGTTCAAGCTTCCATGGTTCTTGTTCTCTCTTTAATCAAATATTCCTCAAGATACCGGTAGGCCATATGCAGAGTTATCCTCCTTTAGTTCTTGTTTCTTCTTCAACTCTTTGGACATCAAAGCAGTCTGTACTTCCTTCGATGGCAAAGAATCTCTTCCAAATATCATCGTATCAACAAAGTGTTCATTTAATAAATGGGGCAAAATAGAGAAAGTTTTTAATAAATTCTCTAAATTTTGAGCTAAAACTCTATTTTACCAAATCTATTGAGAGGCTCTATTTTCAAAGTACTTTTATATAGTGTCGTGATGATACAATTAATTGGGCCAAAACCACCCACTAACACTTAACAATAAGAGGAAATTACACTCTATACCCTTTTTATATAGTCCTCTTTTATTTTTACCCTCTTTTTTAAAGTCTATCATTTTTACTTCTTTTTTTTTAAATATTGTACTAATTTTACCCCTGTCACTTCAAGATACTCTCCATGTAATTCTCTTATATGTGAGGGTATTTTGAGTACAATACATATAAAAAGAGGTATGTTTCAATTAAATATAAAATTAGAGATAAATTTGATTAATTGATTAATAGAAAAGGTATTTTTCAACTTACTCCTAACAATAATTAGTAAAATCTACTTATAAAAAATAATTAAAAAAAAAATCCAATACTTATAGGAAAAATTACAAAGATACTGGAGTTTAGGTTAATTTTTACAAAAATATGTGACGCGAAAATCTTTTCAAAAATACAGTGTTTTTATAAAACACCAGTAGAACACAAAACAGAACAACTCAAAACAACAGTATAACAACTAAAAAACACCTGTAGAACAACAGTGAAAACTTAACACAGTATACTGCAGTATGAAACTTATAAAAAAATATAGTAAAAAAGTAAAAAATACTACCGCCTGACAGTATTTTTATAAAAAAATAACAAAAATTAGTATATCATATAAATTTCTCTACTTATAAGCAAAAGTTGTGTAGTTAACTATCAAAACCACAACTTTGTTTTATATTGCCATGTTAAGCCTGTTATTATGTATTATCTATTCTATATAAAGTGTGCCTATATAACCGAATTCTTGGTTTATGAGAAATTCGTGGGAGACTTTTTATTTATTTTAAAAATAAAATGATTTATTATTAAAAATAAAATAATTTATGAGAAATTCATGGGTCACTTTTATTTATATTAAAAATAAAATAATTTATTATTAAAAATAAAATAGTTTATGAAAAATTCATGGGTCACTTTTTATTTATATATAATAAAATAAATAAAATAAATCCCATTAAATCTAAAAAAAAAAATTGCTGTTGTACATTTATGATTTTTCTCTTCTTCTCTTCTAGAATTACCATTTTCCTATAAAAACACTCATTAAAAGAAAAAGTTATATTTTAGCACATACAGTATAACTAAGAAGTCATAAAATTTATAATTTCGTCTTCTGTTAAATAAAAATAATAGCAACTTGAAGCATTATTATAATTATGCTGCTTTGTACATGCTGCGACAAAAAGGAATGTCAATCTTATTAATTTCTCCATGTTCTAGCTATTAATGCAAACTAGAAAAAGAAAAACATTTACTAAAACCCACCAAAAGTACTTATCATAATTAAACTTGAGGCATTAGATGCAAACAAAAAAAAAACAAATCAGAGAGTACATTACAGCATTTTTTTTGATCACGTGCTCATAAATTAGAAGCACAATTAAATAAATTAGCGAAATAGTGACTAACATCCAAATTTCAGAGTTGATGAAAAATCTGCAACTAAATGAGGTAAAGACTACTACAATATTTACTTTATAAAACTTTTGTTTCAATATCTTACTATTATTAACACCATTTAATTTGGATGTAGAAAAATATTTTTGGATTGAGGCGGCAATAAAAATAATTGATACTGTCCAGAGTTTTTATTACATGTTATGTGACGCATGTCATAAAAAAATAGATTTATACAATCGCAATGAAAAAATTATATGTGACAAGCCATCATGCAGCCAGGAAGGATTTCTTACACCACGGTATATTACAAAAAACATATGATGTTATTGAAATTAAGTTAAAATAATAATAAAAAAAAGATACTAACAATCTTATTATGCATTTTACAGTGCTATAGCATATGTTGAACTTGATGACAATACAAAGAGCCTATCTGCTGTCATATTCGCAGATATTGTGGAAAAAATATTTTCGTGTACTGCTGCCCAACTAATGAAATATACCGCAAATGTGTAATTTTAAAAAAATAAAATAGTTTTACATGCCTTTCATAAGTTGATTTTTTTAATTAAATAAGCTATGCACACCATGTCTAATCATTTTAAATAAAAATACATCACGATTTGTAGGAACACCGCCGCTTTGTCGACACTACCATATTTAATTTATCAATGAAAAAATGGACAATCCAGATATATGCGGACCCGGCTAGAATGAAAAGTGCAAAATACAAAAATTACACTATTGTCTTTATCGAAGCAAATGATGATTGAAATCCACCAACTATCATTAGTTTTCTTATCTACAATTTTTAGACAAATGCTATCTTCAATTATCAACAATTTAGAGATTGATTTTTAATTTTCTTTCTATCTTACACCCATTTAAGTAATGTTTCTTTAAGTATTGGAACATCACCTTTTAATTTATTTTTGGATTAACTTAAGAACATATTTAAATCATCAAGCTTTCTTAAACACTAAGGTGGCGTTTGGTTGGAGGTAATGAAATGGGAAGGAAATAATTTTCATTCTATTCCTTTGTTTGGTTGCATTTCAAAGTATTGGTGGAATGGTTATTCCATTTTAAAAAGAAAGGAACGATCATTCCAATGTAACAAGAAAAAAAAAATTAATGATTTTTTTATAATTCTTTTTTATGCATTTTAAATTTTATTCCATTCTATTCCTATTCCTATTCCCATTTCTATTCCCATTCCTATTCCTATATATTACATTCGGTATTCACTTTTAATTGACAGCATTATAAACTATAATATTTAAATACACATAATAATAATCTCACCTAATAACTAATAATATTTTTTCTTTAATTTTTAATTGTATCATTTTCAAATAACATAAAAAAAAACTAGCATAAAATTTAGTATACGTGCCTCGCACGTAATTTTTGCTAGTATATTATAGTGAGGGAAGATGTTTTCCTTTTACAGTGTGGAACTACTATTATAAATTATATTTTTGGTGTCAGTTTTAAACTTATACTTAGTGTCTGTTCATAAAACTGATACCTGTATTATTGAGACAAAAAGTCCAATTTTTGAGTATCAGTTCTAAACTGATACTAATAAATTTGGGTGTCGATTCTAAACCGACACTTAAAGTATACATATATTTTTTCTCATTTAGTATCATTTTAAAATTGATACTATTGAGTTTTGTTATTGTTTTATAACCGAAACTAAAACTCCCTTTAGTATCAGTTTAAAATCGATACTTAAAAAGATTAAAAAATTAAAATCAACAAAACTTAAAAAAATTAAATTATAATGAAAATATTACAATAATTAATTGGTAATATAAATTAATATTTAATGTTTTATATAAAAAATTAAAGCAAAATTCATTTAATTTTATAAATTTTAATTGAAGCATCTTTACACCAAATTTACAAGCATTATACACTGTAAATATAGGTGTACTCAAGCAAATTTACAAACATTTGTTGCATGGAAGAAGAAAAAAAATAATATTTTAAGATGATATGTATATTTTAGGGTACTTAAAATATTTCTAATATTGAAAATGTTATAAAAAAATGTTTGATGAATATATTTTTGAAAAAATAGTACTATTTAAGATACTCTTAAAGTGCTCTAAAAATAAAATATGTGAGTGCTCTTAGCAATGGACCATATATGGTCTTACTTGCCGCCTTGTGATCTGTTTACGGTTCGGTCAATGAAGTGAGAGGACCGTACGTTTATAATCCTCTGCCATCTTATTCTTATCTATTTATTTATATATATATATTATATACTAGAAGAAAGTTATGTGCAAGGCACGTATACTTAATTTTATGTTAGGTGCTCTATAATTTAATTGAGAAAAATTCAATAAATATATGTGTTTATGTATATTTGTTTTGGGCAAATCAGTAAACATATATTTTCAACAAATCAACCCGATAAACTCAAGAGCCACATATATATATAGCTAAGTATTCAAATACAATTGTAAAATCTAAACTTAAAACAAAATCAAATGGACAATTCATGCTCAACTAAAGCTATATATATACTGTTATGATTACATCAACCCAAATATTCTTACTTGCTATAACCGAATTATAAAAATTAAAAAGTATAATTTGAGATATATAGACTAAAATCATCCAAATAAATAAATAAATTAGTTACACATAGAATTATAAATGATACTTTTTTTTAGAGTGTGTTTGAAGCTTATGTGAAATTTTTTGGATCTCTTCACTACTATTTTTTATCTCTTTTTTTTTTTGTATAAATATATATGTATATAGTAAATTTATATTAAAAAAATAAAAAAATATACGTACATATATTTTAGGGTAAATACTTATTTGGTACTTTGTGTTTTGTTAAAATAGATACTTAGTATCTTATGTTTTGAATAATGATGAATTGGTACCCTCTGTTTATAAAAACTACTCATTTTAGTACCTTCAGTACATTTAAGATTTTAGTATTCCCAAACTACCCTCTTTTTAATATTAATCTGTTTATTTTATTCATTTAATAAAAATAAATAAATTATAAACCATCATACTGATTTTTATACATGGATAAAAAAATTATTAATTGACTTTAACATAAAAAATAATTAAAATATTTATTTAAAAATAAATTTAGTAAAATGTAATTCTAAATTACAAAAATAATTTAATATAATTAAATAAATAAATTTAAAATAAAGGCAATCCACTAATATTATATTGCATTCATCTGCTCTGCTTCTCATTAATCCAGATAATTCCAACTTCAATAATATTGCCAATTCTAGCATATATGTTATAATCAAAAGTAATTAGAACATATATTCAAATAATACCCAAATCCAAGTCGAAGCATTAAATCAAAAGCCAATGATAAAATAAAGTCAAATAATTCATGCATTCGCAATTTTCATCAACTTAAGTTTAACCATTCGAGAACCCTTACATCAAAACAAACTATAGTCCAGAACCCAAATCAAATCCAAATGCCAAAAATCAAACTCAATAAATTCAACAATTCTAAAACTATTCCAAAATCCATATTCTCAAATCAATCTAACAACAAAACTCGGCTTCTCTGTCCACCTTCGTCACCGATGTTGTTAACCCAAAAGTCGGGAACACCAACCTCGCAAGCTAAAGCTACCTTCAACTTGCCATCACAAGGATGACAATCACTCAAACCAAGATCTGACATTGTCGACGGCGATGCCTTGGGCTTGAGAAGAGGAATAATCGAGAAAGAATGGAAGAAAAAAAGGAAAATAGTCTTATAGAATTTATTTATTGAAATTACTTTATATTCTGGAATTAATATATGATAATTAATAAATTACTTTTCTATTAAATAGATATAATAATCAGATTAATATTAAAATGAGGGTAGTTTAGGAATACTAAAATCTTAAATGCACTGGGGGTACTAAAATGAGTAGTTTTTATAAATAGAGGGTACTAATTCATCATTACTCAAAACATAAGGTACTAAGTATGTATTTTAACAAAACACAGGGTACCAAATAAGTATTTACCCTATATTTTATTGTTGTTAATTAAATTCAAAATAGTATAGTAATAGAGAAAATTTAGAAATTAGATTTTTATTATGAATTTTTATTTATTTAAAATAATCAACTTTAATAAAAAAAATTAAAAAAAATGAGAGATATACCTAAAAGATTAGGTATATATATTTTTTAGTTTTAATTAAATTCAAAATAGGATAGTAAATTTATGGTTTAAATAATATCACATGAGAACAATATATAATATTTATTGTATATATATATAAATAATATCAATTCAAATATCAAATATCAACTTTTTTATTATGAATTTTTATTTATTTAAAATAATTAACTTTAATAAAAAAAATTAAAAAAATGAGAGATATACCTAAAAGATTAGGTATATATATTTTGTTGGTTTTAATTAAATTCAAAATAGGATAGTAAATTTATGGTTTAAATAATATCACATGAGAACAATATATAATATTTATTGTATATATATATAAATAATATCAATTCAAATATCAAATATCAAATTAAATGTGATTTGTTTTATTTTTATTTTATTATTTTATTATATATAAATACTATTTTATTATTTTATTAAATATAAATAAAAAGTCACACCCATGAATTTCTCATAAACTAAGAATTCAGTTATATAGGCATACTTTATATAAAATAGATATATATTTATACTTAAATGGTTTTTTTTGTTTTGTTCTATACATAAAATAAAATGAATATCACGTGGTATGGCTGGCTGTTTAGACCACTCTTGATTTACACATGTAGTGTTGTTGTTTTCCTTTAAGGTTCTATGGTTTTTTTTTTGTTATAATTATTTGAGTTATTAATAGGATTAAATTTAAGATTATTCTATAAGCCTATTCATTAATATCGAAATATTTTAGTTCTAAGCAAAATCTATGTCAGTTACTGTTTTTTTTTCTTTTTTTCCTTAGGACAGGTTGTATACACATTGAATTTGTTTTTAGTAGTTCAATAATTTTAGTTTATTATTACTGTAGTCAGGGGCGGAGGCACCTTAGGAGTAGAGGAGGCCCCCCTAAACATTTCTAAGTGTATGTATATGCTTACCTTTACATTATACAAAAATAAAATAATGTGAAGATATATATATATATCTTTATATATTAAAAGTGCTTATCTAACGACATTTCTTGGTTTCTTGATTTAACAGAATATACCTTAAAAATAAAAGAATATTCTATTAAATTTAACTATGTTAATAGATTTGATCTCCCGTTAACAAATAAACTCAATAATTAAACCCAAAAAATTAAACATTCTTTTTTTAAATTAAAAAAAAATCATCTTGAGATGTCTATTAGTTTAAATAATTAATATTATTTAATTACTCATTTCAATTAATCCGTAAACGAATCTCTCATCACTCAGCCCTCTCTCACTCACTTTCCAATTCTAAAAACCCTAATCGCAGCAGCAAAACATTAAACAAACCAACTCTGTTATGAAGAGACGCTGCTACAGATACAATGGCTTCCAATCATCGTCATTCTTCAACCTCAAACCCAAACTCATATTGCTATGGACCTGTATTCGCGCCTCACCTATTTTCTTTGATCTTCTCGTTGTTTCACAACATCTCCCCTGTGAATCGCCGCCTCTTCTCCACGATTACAAACTTCTCCGTTGTATTTGCGCCTCACCTATTTTCTTTGATCTTCTCGTTGTTTCACAACATCTCCGCTGTGAATCGCCGCCTCTTCTCCACGATTACAAACTTTTCATCGATTTAAGTATATGTGATTCTTACATTATATATTTTGTTGTTTTGGTATATGTGCATCTTCGAGTATAATACTTCAAAGTACAGTCAAAGCATTACAAATATATTATTTACAAGGTTGAATATGTGCATCAAAACATCCGAACTCAATGTCAACACTACTTAACATCTCTCAAACAAAATATCATACATGTTTTTTTAACATCAAAAGTAAAGCCTAAAATCTATAATTAGAAAAAGCATGGACATACACCTTAACACCTTAAAAGATGAATTTCCTTAATTGCAAGGAAAGGAACTGATACATCGTTTGATAACAAAATAACCATGAAATATTTTCCAAGACCACAATAAATGTTTTCATTTTATATATTTTTAAAAATAAGAAGTAATAAATGTTATTATATAAAGAACACAAGAACCATATATGGTCCATCATATTTAGTTCTTTTAGGACACTATTTGACATTCAATGTAGGATTGAACCAGAAGCATCAAAAGAGATCAAGATTATTACAGTTTTTGTTCGCAATGTGTTGATAACTGATGACTTCCCAACATTGAAATATCCCACAAATCCCACATAAATTGCTTGCTTGTCACTCTTCAAGCAAGCAAATTGTCTCAAAACTGAGAGAAGAGAACCCTTCAAAAACAAAATTAAAACTAAAATTAGGTGACGATAATATGAATTGATCAAATCAAGCCACAGTTAACATAGTAAATTGTATTTAATAAAATTATTATTATACAGATATACTAATAAAATAAGAAATTGGAAATCCACATTAAGAAAATCTAACCTTCGCCCACATAGATAGTGACCTAAACTCGTTCAAAAACCATCCCAATTTCTTCTGAGTATCGGCTGAAGAATGTGTGAGCCGGTGAGGTGAGTGTATGAGTGTCTGAGGCTCTCGTCACTGGATCTCTTAGGGTTTTGCGCCCTCAGCTCAATGTCGTCCTTGTCGTGGCTCGATTCCTTCAAAATGCCCAGATTCTGTCGATCTCCGTCCTAAAGCAGTGCAAGAAAGTTCGAAGTGGACTGCAAACCCATCAAAGAAAACATATATAAGATGCAAGACTAATATTATTTATCTGTGTCTATTTTATATTTTTACTTGATTAAGAATAGGTTAATAATTTGTTCTTAAAAAAAAAGCTTTCTAATATGCTTAATTATCATTTGATACTAGTGTCATATATATATAGATATTTAAATTATTTAGTTTTAATGATAAGTCCATTTTTTAAAATTAAAATTTTATTTTTCACTTAAAGTTTCTTGAAAGTGATACATTAATCATACAAGCTAAAATAAACCTACTTAATTTTTTTTTTTTGCCGTAAATTACATTTTTAGTTATACATTATGAATACATATTTAAAAATAAAATATATTTTAAATATTAAAAAAACAATTACATAAAAATTTACTAGAACAAAGATAAATATATAAATTAAAACAAAAACTAAAATTAACAAAAATAAAGTGAAAAACAATTGAAAGAAATATTAAAAGTAAATGGCCCCCCTGTTGTTTGATCCTGCCTCCGCCCCTGATTGTAGTATGATTCTCCTCTTTGCTTTGAATTGTTTCTTCTTTCAAACATGCATCAACATCTTCTGAAAATCTTTTAAAAACATCTCTTGCAAGTTTATAGGTTTTTTCAGTTGTTGATGCCCTTGTTACAATATGATTGCAATCTATAATATCTATAGCATATTATACGTACTTCTTTTATTCTCTCCCCAAAATGGCAGAAGAAAATGAAAGAATGTTTTGAAGAAAAAACCAAAAAAAAAAATATTTGATTATGAAAAATATTTAATAAATTAATATTATAAAATGTAAGTTTATATAAATACTTGAATTTTTATAACTTGGAGGTTAATTAATAAAGACTTTTGATATTTTTGAAGAGAGAAAAGTTAGCAAGTAATGTAGAGAGAATACCAATTTGTTAGTTTAACTCTTAAGATTAACATAATATTTTATTGAATAATTAAATTAAATTAATGAGGTGGCTGTAATTAATTGGTGGAATGGGATGGAGACAGAGACAAGGGACAGGTGATTTTTTTCCGTGACTATATATATAAGTAATATATAAGTGAGTTTTTAATTGTGAGGAGAGAGAGATGAGAGAATATGGGGGTAGTGTTAATTATGAGACAAAAAGTAGAGAAGTGATGTTGGGAGAGAGCACGACAAGTGCATGGGAGAAAGCAGTGGACTATGGCTACTACAAATATTAATTTTAAAAATATCAAATTATCAAAAATTTGAATTTTTATGTTTAATTTAATTACTTAATTAAAAAAAATATCAAAAAATATCTTTTTTTTACACTATATCAAAAATGTGTTCATATAAAAATATTTAACTCAAACTCAACTTTTTCTTTTCTTATTTTTCTTGCTAAAAATTTTTTTTTAAATTTTTTTTTAACGATAGAACAATCTCAGCCCATGTGATATAAAAATGAAAGATTTTTTTAATTAGATAAAAAAATTAAAAAAAATTATCATAAAAATTCTTATATAAATAAAATATCTGGCAAATTTATTTTAAAAAATACATTATAGTAAAAAAAAAATTGAAACTAAATATTTCTTATACAAAATAGAGATCTAAAACAGACAAAAAATAATAAATCTATAACAAATTCATATATATTTATATACTAAGCAGAAGTTACGTGCCTAGCCACGTATAGTTAATTTTATTTTAGATTTTAGTTATGGTTATGGTTTTTTTTTAAATGTCATATGTAATTTTAAAATAAATAATGCTCAATATAGAGTGATAATTGTAGAAAGAATAATGATAATTTGAAGAAAGAGAATGTATAATTCTGTAATATATTGAAAAAAAATATATATTGTTTAAAGTTTTTAGAAATAAAAATTAAACTCAAAATATTAATAAAATATATTAGAAGCAATAATAATAAATCCATAAAATAAAAATTAAATATTGTTGATATATATTAGAAAAATTAATGCTTAACGTTTATTAAATTAAATAAAACAATGTAAGAAGTTTTCAAAATAAAAAAGAAACATATAATTTTAATAATTAAAAGAGAAGAATTATTAAATGAAAAGGAAAAAAAATTAAAAAAAATTCATTATTGAAGGAGTTTTTAATTTTCTATGGACTTAACAATAAAATTGTGAAATAGTAAAAAAAAAATACTTAATTAATTCACCGTACTATTATTAATCTTTATTCTAATTAGTATAATAGAACAAACAACCGTACTAAGTCATCAAATCAAATCAATTCAACAAATTTTGTTATGATTATTGAAATTGTTGATCAATAATTTAACTTTGATAAGCAATTCAATACAAAGTGATAGACATTAATATAAACAGAGTAAAGCCATATAAATACAGGGGAAATCTAGTGTAAGCTCCCTTCTTTCTACCTCATGCCATAGGGGAGTTAAATTGACCAATCAGAATTAAAAAAAGAAATTGTCCACCTCATATTAGTGTACTCCTTTTCACACAATTTTTTTCCTTAAAAAAAATAATAACAAAAAATAAAACTACTTTATCAAAGACACCTATAAATTACATGGTGGGCTGATTCTATTTTTATTAGTCTTTTAAAAAATTTCTTCCAATTTTTTTTTTACAAATTATGATACTATAAATTATTTACAAATTGCAAAAAAAAAAAAAAAAAAAAAAATTCTTCATATTTCAATAAGAACAATTCATTACATTTATGATACTATAAATTATTTACAAATTTTTAAAAATTTATATAATATTCCAATAACAATATTATACACTATTATATAACAAAAGAGGAAATTATATTCACTATGAGATTTTAAAAGTTGTTTACTTAAATATGACACTTTTAAGTTTGACCAATTTATATGACATTTTTCAATTTTTAGGTAATTTTATGGTATTTGATATGTCGTATGTATGTAAATTAGGTTTTCAAAGCTCATATTTAATATTTTTATTTGTTTAGGCAGTTTTATTTGTTATTGGTGACGCAAAAATTACCGAAGTTTACTGTTGGCGCCGAAAAAATTATCAGAGTGGTTCCCGTTGTCGGAAAAGCCGCCGAAGTTGCTGCTGGCGCCGAAAAAGTCGTCAGAATTAGTATTGTCGCTGAAAAAATCATCGGAAAAATCACTTAGAAAAAATCACTAAGTCTTGGTATTTTTTCGGTGAGTTTTCTAACGACAATGCCAATTCCGACAATTTTTCTGGTGCCAACAGCAGCTCTAACGACTTTTCCAACACCGACACTTACTCTGACGATGAAGAAAAAGATGCTAATCTAGAAGCCCATAAAATCTATTAATCAATAAAATGAAAGAAAAATAGAGGTTCGCACTCCAACTATTGATGTTTTTATTATAAATTCTTGAGTGATCCAAATCACTTTGTCATAATAATAATAATAATAATAATAATAAGACAACGTACTATAATAGTCAAAATTGATAAAAAAAAAATGACTTGATAAAAAAAACCTCTAAAATACATTGATGAATAAAAGAAGAGGAAAATTTCCAAAAAAAAAATATAAAAAGAAAAAAAAAAGAGAACACACTAGTTTAATATAGGACTGTACAAAAAAATTTGTAAACCGCCCAAACCAAACCGAAAAAATCGATAAAAATTACAAACCGAAATAACCTGAAAAAATTACAAACGCCCAATTTGTTAATTGGGCGGGTTAAAAATAGGTCCAACCCGCCCAATTAAATCGAATAACCGGACCAACCCGACTTTATTGGATTTTTTTTTTTACTTTTTAGTTTTTATTATATATAACATAAATGATTAAATATATAATAATATAAAGTTATATACTTGATTGTTAGTTTCAAAGTCATATATATTGTGTTGTGCTTTGGTGGAATTTGATATTTTAATTTATCTTTTTTATTTTTATTGACTTTGAAACCAAAAAAAAAAAAGTTTGGCCGGTTTGGGCTGGTTAACCCGACCAAACCGCCCAAACCGTTGGTCAGTTTACAATTTTTTTTTTTTTTAAATTGGGTGGGTTGCACTTAAATTTTAGCAATCCGAACATTAGATTAGGTTAGAAAATATATAGGATAAACTGACCAAACCGACTGATGTACAACCCTAGTTTAATATATCGAGTAAGAAAAAAAATTAGAGCAATAGTAATATTGGTGCGAAAACTGTGAAGATTTATATGAGAGTTAACTTAAAAAAAATTATTTTTTAATTATTAATATTATTTTATTTTTTTAAAATAAATATATAATAAAATATTATTATAATATGTATAAAATTTTAATTGTATACAAACGGTCCTATTGTAAGAGTATACATCTTATATCTTAATAACCACACGATCTAAAATCAATGATCAAAAAAGCTTCCCTACCGGTAGGGAACTTTTGTTAGGTCCTACCATAGTCTTGCCCCAGATATATATATACATATAGGGCAAGATTATGGTAGGACCTAACAAAAGTTCCTTACTGGTAGGAAACTTTTTTTAACCATTGATTTTAAATCGTGTGGTTATTAAGATATAAGGTGTATACTCTTACAATAGGACTGCTTGTATACAATTAAAACTTTATACATATTATAATAATATTTAATTATATATTTATTTTAAAAAAAATAAAATAATATTAATAATTAAAAAAATTATTAATTTTTAATTTGAATTATTTTTTTTTAAGTTAACTCTCATGTAAATCTTGACAGTTTCCGCACCAATATTATTGTTATTCTAATTTTTCTTCTCACTCGATATATTAAACTAGTGTGTTCTTTTTTTTTTCCCTTTTATTTATTTTCTCGTTTTTTTGTTGGGAAATTTCTTTTTCTTTTATTTATAAATAAATTGTAGGAGTTTTTTTATCAAGTCATTTTTTTTTTATCAATTTTGACTATAATATTAAGTTGTATTATTATTATTATTATTATTATTATTATTATTATTATTATTATGACAAAGTGATTTGGATCACTTAAGAATTTACAATAAAAACATCAACACTTGAAGTGGGAACCTTTATTTATTTATTTATTTTTTTCATTTTATTGATTAATAAATTTTATGGGTTTCTAGATTAGCATCTTTTTTTTCATCGTCGGAGTAATTGTCAATGTTGGAAAAGTAGTTAGAGTTGCTGCATGTAGGGGTGTTCATCAAACCGTTCAAATCGCCCGCATCGCACCATACCGCAAAAAATGTGGTTTGAAATTCTTTGCGGTGTGGTCGCGATTTGAATTTTTTCTAAACTGCGCAGTGCAGTGCGATTTGCAGTTTTGAATTGTTAATATGTGGTTCAAACTGCACCGCATCGCATATTATAAAAATTTCAATTTTTATATTTATTTAAGTTTAATATATGAAGGCCCAACCTAAGCCCACTAATTATTTTTATTTTTTTGCTGAAAAAATAATTACTGTATCGTTGAAACTTAACAATTTTTTTTCATATTTTTTTTCAAGTCTTATGATATTTTTGACAAGTGTTGCTCAAACTTTGTTGTATTTGTGATAATTTAATTATTTAGTGATAGTCCAAACTGCAAAAACTGCATAAACCGCACCGCACCACACCATTTTTTGCGGTGCGATTTTTGCGGTTTTTTAGTTTCGCGGTGCGGGTGCGGTTTGGGAAATTAGAAAAATACATGTGCAGGTTGGTTTGAAAAAATAGTCAAAAACTGCACCACCCACATCGCGAACACCCCTAGTTGCCGACACTGGAAAAGTCATCGAAATTGGTATTGTCCCCAGAAAAATCACTGAAAAAATTACCAAGAAGCCGGTTTCTTGATGAAGGAACCAGTTTCTTGGACATTTTTCCGGCAACAATACCAATTCCGATGACTTTTTCGGAGTTTGCTGTCGGTGTCGGAAAAATTGTCAGAGTTGCTGACGGCATCAAAAAATCATTTGAATTGGCATTGTCACTGGAAAAATTACCGAAAATCATCAAGAAACTGAATTGGCATCTAAATTGGTAATTTTTCTAAGAAACCAGTTTCTTAGTAATTTTTCCGGTGTGCCAATTCCGATGACTTTTCTAGCGCCAGCAGCAACTCCGGTAACTTTTCTGACACTTGCAGCTACTCTGACGATTTTTCCAACACCTGTAATAAACTTCGGTAATTTTTTCGGTATCAATAACAAATAAAATTGCCTAAATAAATAAAAATATTAAATATGGGCTTTGAAAACCTAATTTATATATATGGCATATTAAATACTATAAAATATCTAAAAATAAAAAAAAAATACCATATAAATTAGTGAAACTTAAAAGTACCATATTTAAGTAAATAATTTTTAAAATTCTGAATATAATTTTTTCTTTTGTTATATGATAGTGTATATTATTATTATTGGAATATTATATGAATTTTTGAAAATTTATAAATAATTTATAGTATTAAAAATTTTAATGGATTACTTTTATTACAATATTAAAAAAAATTAAAAGACTTGTAAATATATAGTCAGCCCACCGTGGTTTTTTCTAATAAAGTAATTTTTATTATTTTTTTTTTCTTAAAGAAAAAATTGGCTGTAGATGAATACATTAATATTAGTGTACAATTTTTTTTCTTAATTTTTATTGGTCCATTTAACTTCTTTGTACCATGAGGTAAAATGGAAGGGTCTACACTAGATTTCCCCTGACTATTATAAATATAGCTTATTGGTGTGATACTTGAGGACCGACCAATTTAACTTTTTTAAAATCTTACTATTACCAATATTGCTCAGAAGTTCAATATTATTACAACTCTATTTCTTGTCTATATATACCCTGACACATTGTTTTTACTTCTACTCTTATAACTACTTGAAGTATAGTATTAAAAAAGATGAGCTGGACATGCAATTAATTGTAAAGTGGCATTGGAAGGGGGTAAAGATCTGTATACTCTAATTTAGTCATTATTATAAAAGGGATAATAAAGTCGGTCAATGGCAAGATTTCTATTGTTCTTATCGATTATGTCTCTGTTTATATGTTTCAGTCATGTTATAAAAACTACAAATGAATAAAACGATCTAACAATGAATATAGTTGAGATCATTAGATAATTTATCATTGTTGATGTGTAATTATTATAAGAGACAACACCGAATAAAATGATCTTACTATTAAATCTTACTATTATTATCTCAAGCATTGCTAATTAAGTATCCGAAGTAAATTATTTATAGGTAACATCTTATAAATAATTACTGAGTATATATTAGTAGTGTTTAGCATTTTTAGATGTGTCACTTTATAATTAGTTAATAACAGTACTTTTTAAAAGTTATTATATTAAATTATATAAGACTTGATACATAATTATATTAATAGCGATTGACACGTAAGAGAGTATAAATTACTACGAGAAATTACACCAACTACTAAAGGATGGATAACAAAAGTTACTGTTATTGAAAAACTTATCCCATTCTTGCTGATATTGAGGTATATTTATTACAACTCATAAATTTATATAAACTATATAAATTAAATTTAAATTTTGTTTCAGCTACAAAATATAAGATTATTAATTAATTATCTATAAAATCTCTACAAAAGATACTTTCTTAAATCACTTTGTGTATTTTTGATTCATTACAAATTGAAAAATCGTATAAAAGCTACTTTGTATGACAATGCAATCAATCATTTCGGAGATACACCTTAAATGTTTCACAAGTCTACTAAATTTTCAATGCTTATATAAAGCCAGTACAAGTGATCAACTAGATGCCTACGTTGATACAAAAACTTCTGTTGGTAATATTTATATAATTTTAATTTTTATGATCATAATTATTGTCAAATTACTAATGATATTTCTTTCAATGTTAATTACAGATATTGTTGCAGTTGTATTAAGTGCTGATCCAATAAAAAAAATCCACACAAGGTCTGGACCTGCAAATATTCAAAAATTCCTTCTTGTTGATCAAAGGTCTAAAATTAATATGTTTTATATTTTCAAAAATTACTGCATATGTTATGTTAATATTTAACAAAATATATTTGTGCAGTTTGCAACTAAAATTTTTAACTATGTGGGACGAACTAACTGAGACCATTGGAAAAGTAATATGTGAAATTCTTCCACAAAATCCTATTATAATAAGAACACGCCTAAAAATTATTTTACACAATGGTTAGATTTATTTCAACTAATTATTTAGTATTATTAAAAGTCATCTTAGAATATATTTTTTTAATAATTCAATAGGTATATCTTTATCATCCAAGCAACAAAGTTCATTTATCATCAACCTTACAAACATTCCACAAATAAATGAGATTCGTGAATGGTAAACTAATTTATACTTATTTTTTATAAATTATTTCTTATTACACCTATCCATAAATAATTCTTATATATCTAATACTTTTATCCTATAAATTAATAGGAGCATTAACAATGAAGAATACCTATCTCCATTATGAATGAGAAGAGACTTTTCCCAACCCAAACTGCTTTAAGAACTCTTCAATATAATAATATCATTACTATTAATGGCATTCAAAATCTTCCACAAGAGGTATGTAAAATATGTTTATTTAACTTTTAATTAACTAATTAGTTTCTTTTCTCAGTGTTTATAATTATTTTTGGCTTTACATAATATTATATACTTAATTTCAATAATTATATTATGCTTTATTAGCAAACTACTTTTTGAATCAATGCATCAATCTCTATCAAAAATTTAAGACAACCCTTCTAGTACATGGCTTGCACAAAATGCCATCAAAAAGCAGATCTTGACAACTGCGGATGCAACGAATTATCTGTTGAGATAATTCCAAGGTATATATTAACTCAATTTAGCACAAATCTTAATATCATAATTTGTTACTTAAATAAATTAATTTGTATTTGAATATACTAGATGCTGCTTTCAAGCTCAACTAACAGACCACATAGGCTCACTAATAGTAACATTCTTCGGCAAAATTGCAGAAAAGTTTGTAAATTGTACCGCACAAGAGCTTATTCACATCTCAAATGTAAATTCTACTACTTAAACTCATTCACTTCATTAGCATATATTAATATTACTATCTTTCTCAATGATGTTGTTAATAACAGGATCAAAACATATTATTAGTTGCAAGGCTTTTTACAATGAGTAAATTTTTTATTTACTTAAAAGCAAGAGCGGATGCATATAGTGGCGGAAGTCAAACCAAATACAACATTATCTCACTGCTCGAAAGTGATGCTGAGTCGAGCACTTCAAATACTACTAATGATACTTGAAGTATCTACAAAATAATATAAATAAATATATAAATTATGTACAAATATTATAAATACAATGTAAAATATATTTAAATAATAAGCATCTTATATAAGATACTATTATATGTAGTTAAAATGGTTAGCTTTAATTTGCTTGTAATTATTATTGTATAATATAATATATATTTACATTTTCTACTTCATTTTAAAATATTAAATCTTAATTTCATATTTTATATTTTATCACAATTAATTATACAGTAAAAATAAAAATAAAAAAATCTAATGAAGAGTTTAACACGTGCAATTGCACGTGTAAACTCGCCTAGTACTATAAAAAAGTTACGTGGAAAGGCACGTATACTTAATTTTATGTTAGGTACTTTTTAATTTAATTAAAAATGATACAATAAATAATTATATAATTTAATTTAATTTATTATTATAGTCTAAGGATATTTTTTTTTAATAAAGTCATTAATAAGTCTATGGAAGAGAATTGGAAAATGAAGTAAAGAACCATGCTAAACAAAAGGTAAGGTAAAACAAAGAGTAAAACAACTATGCCCATGTAAGATTCTACATAATATATATATTTTTTTTTTGAATAAGATACATAATATTAAAAAAAGAAGAAGAAGAAGTAGGTGCATGGTCCTCTACCAATTATTCTCAGGAAATATAGACATAAATAAAATTCAAAGAGCTTACAATTTATAAAGGCATACAAATTTCAGTTCTCATTCATGATCCCTATCAACAATTCACTTGAAAATCTTAGTGTAGATTAGCATTTAACTGGTACTCATCAATAAATGTTCTTAATCAAATTCCAAATTGTAGAGAAAATTGCTTATAATCAACTTCTTCACTTTACAATTATATACACTCAAAGATTTAAATTTTAATATTTACTATTGAATGTGTTTATAATTAAGTTCTTCACTTTACAATTATTGATACTCAAAGATCTAAATTTTAATAAGTTCTACATTCCTTACGAACACCAAGTCTCCAATCTTCAAAATTTCAAACTATACTAAAACACACTCAAATCATATTCTATCTGGTAAATCTCTAATAAGACTAATTTATAATCTAAACATTACTCTATGATGAAACAGATAAAAACCCACTTGGTAAATCAGATAGAATATGATTTGAGTGTGTTTTAGTATAGTTTAAAATTTTGAAGATTGGAGACTTGGTGTTCGTAAGGAATGTAGAACTTATTAAAATATGTGAGTGCTCTTAGCAATGGACCATATATGGTCTTACTCGCCGCCTTGTGATCTGTTTACGGTTTGGTCAATGAAGTGAGAGGACCGTACGTTTATAATCCTCTGCCATCTTATTCTTATCTATTTATTTATATATATATTATAATATATTTGGGTATGCTCTTAATGGGTATTACCCATGTATGGGTATTTTATTCTTGACCATTAGATCAAATATCTAATGGTTGATATTTATAATCATTAATTAAATATTAAAAAATTAATATTTCCTATTTTGTTATTCTATATTCCTAAAATAGATAAAACTATTAATAGAAATAAAAAATTTATAAATGGAATTGTTATTTAAAAAATAAAACACACTAAAAAAATTAACAAACTATTTTTTTTAATAAAATTCATTTTAAAGATTAAAAAGAAAAAAAAATGTATATTTATCTTTTTATAAAATTTCTTCATACTAGAATTCTAAATTGCATTACTGAAAATAAAAAAATAATAATTTTAAGCTTTAAACTGTAATACACATAAAATGTATAAGATTTTTTTTAAACCTAAAATCTTTAATTGTATAATAATTAACAATTATTTATATGTTTTATTTTTTTTTAAATACTCGAGCTTACCAAATCTATAAGAACAAAACCAATGAAGAAAATTTTAACAAAAAAAAATGAAGGAAGAAAAAAGTGTCATGAACATTATTGAATAATGGCAATTGCCAACACAAGAATTTCAGCACAAAAAATTATATTTGACCCCTAGACAAGATTATCATCTTCCAATCCTAAAAATATAAATAATGAACAACACCTCATTAGTTATTCTAGGAGAATGATTCATGGTAATATCAAAAAAATCATTGGATGGTAATAATATTTTTCTAACAATGATAGCCTAAGTAAGAACTAAGAAGTATTGTAGCGTTTTATTTTTAAGAATATGAATAATATTAAGACAATTGGATTCTACAATCAAGCTCCTATTCTTCTAATAAAAAAAACACATTAATATACATGTAAATGATTTTTAGTTTTACAATAATAAATTATTAATAAACTCATAATTTCATAAAATAATAAAGTAGTAATTTTAATTAATTTTTAAAAATAATTTATAATTTTTTTTTTCAAATTATTAGTTGTAATTATTATTTCCAATTTTATAAAAAATAAATATAATTTTTTTTAAAAAAAATAATTTTTAGAAACTTGCCATAAAAAGGTTATTAGATTATTACCTTATTAATTTTTTTGAGTTTCCATCAATGGGTATTACCCATTAAGAAGTGTTCCTAATATATTTATACTTAAATGGTTTTTTTTTGTTTTGTTCTATACATAAAATAAAATGAATATCACGTGGTATGGCTGGCTGTTTAGACCACTCTTGATTTACACATGTAGTGTTGTTGTTTTCCTTTAAGGTTCTATGGTTTTTTTTGGTTATAATTATTTGAGTTATTAATAGGATTAAATTTAAGATTATTCTATAAGCCTATTCATTAATATCGAAATATTTTAGTTCTAAGCAAAATCTATGTCAGTTACTGTTTTTTTTCTTTTTTTCCTTAGGACAGGTTGTGTACACATTGAATTTGTTTTTAGTAGTTCAATAATTTTAGTTTATTATTACTGTAGACCTTTTCAAGGGCAACTAACTGTAATTTGACTGAAACGGAAGCTCAAATTTAATATAAACTATTTAATCGGATCTTCGGCCACCAATTTAGTGTCTCAAATTAACAAATAAACAAATGAGATAATGTTTCAAAAAAATAATAAACAAATGAGATACTGCGTTGTTATGTCTTTTTCCTTGTGTTGTGTAGCAGTTCACATTTTTCAAAATTTTGAGGTAATATAAAAAAAATACAAACTTTTATATGGGTTGAGAATTTATTCAACAGTGATATAAATGTCATTTTTGTTTAAGGTAAATAGAAATATAGTACCATGGATTTCTTATAGGGATGAACAAGTAACAAATTAACTCTATAGATGACTATTAGCTAAGAGGATTCTTTTTTTTTTTAAAAAAAAAAAAAAAATTAATAACGACAAACCCATAATCTACAGAATTCATATCTAACACTTCTCTTTCTTCAATTCCTGTTTTATCAATTCTCATCATCATAAAATGATCAATAATATGCTCTCTCTTGAGAAGAGTCTTCTCGAGATGCTGAAAACGCCTGCTACAATTGATAGACCTGATACCACCATGGAAGACCTTCTGAATAGAACATCTAACCTGACTGTTTTAGACGAGGACGGCTGGGAAATCAACAACGACGGTGGAACAGAAGTGAACTCTCTCTGCGCCATGGGAAGATGGGTTTCTAATCGACCAATGAGTCGTTCTCTATTGAGAACGATATTAGGACGAGTATGGGGGATTTCAGAGAAAGAATGGGGCGTGGAAATAAAACTCACAACGCAAGAAGCAAGTTTCTTGGTCTTCACCTTCAAATCATCTAAAGATTTGAATAGGATTTTGGTCAAGAATCCTTGGTTTCTTAATAATGGCACACTAATTTTGGAAAGGCTTGATGGAATTCCTCAGAATTGGGAGAAATCTCTTACTAAATTTCCTCTATATGGTCGAATCTTTAACCTGCCTCCTCGATTGATCACTAAAGGAAATTTGGAAAGACTAGCAGGTTTTGTGGGTGAAGTAATTGAAGTTCAAAAGCTTGACATCCCCAAGATTGTATCCAAAGGCTATTTCACCTCCAAAGTCTGGTTTGATATCTCAACTCCAATCTATCCAGGCTTTCTTTTCTCTTCTGAAGGTCGAACAATTTGGCTACAATACAAGTATGATCGTTTACCCTATATGTGCTTTAATTGTGGTTTTGTGGGGCATGATACTTGGGTTTGTGCAGAACCAATGAAATACGTTGAAGATGGCCTGGGTAATCAACAACTAGGATACGGATCTTCGCTAAAAACCGATGAAAAGAAGGATGTTATCAACAATCAATCCCAGAGATCCACTGGCTATTCAAACCCGATGTTCCCTCCTCTTGGTTTTCCCGAGAAAGCTCATATTCATTCTGAAATTTTGCCTACTGTCGTGGGGAAGAATGGTGGCCCTCCAACCGATTCCAATTCTGGGTTAGGTAAGGAAATATTGTTGAATTCAGTTTATCATCCATTCAATTCAGGGACTGTCATGTTGGATAAGGGTAAAGAGAAGGAGTTACATGGGAATCTTGGGCTTTTCTTTAATGTGTCAAAGACTATAACAGATGAGGATTACTCTGGTAAGGGATCGGTTTTGACTATGAAACAGGATAGACAAGGAGGTTCGAAAAGGAATGGTTCTTGGAGAGAAGAGGGTATGATTAATTTAATTGGTGATCTAAAACTTACTTCTAATTTGGTTCATTCTTGTGCTCAAAGGAATCCATTTGAATCCAATCTGACCGCACCTCTGAATCTCATGGATGTACCAATAAACTACGACTGTAACTTGGAGACTTTGAAGAAAACTGAGGGATCCTCTAAGAGAAGAAAGGTGATCCCTAAGAGGACAAAGAACAATGACAATGGTGGCAATAAAATGAAGCACTCAGAGGAGATGCAGCAGGCAGGACAAAGTGGTGATTCAAAGGAAATTTTGACGGTGGCCGATTTGACCTTTGAGATGATTACGAAAGCGGCGAACTCAGTTGAACTGGGTCGCCGAGCGCAATGATAGCCTTATTTTGGAATGTTCAAGGGCTTGGGAACCCTTGGACATTAAATTCCTTGAAATCCCATGTCAAAGATTATCATTCCGAGATGATTTTCTTATCTGAAACTCGGCTGAATAGTGCTCGGATGGAGTTTATTTGAATTCAATTAGGCTTTGAGGGGTATTTTTCTGTGGAAGCTAAGGGTAAAAGTGGAGGTCTTGCTCTTCTTTGCTCGAATGAATATTCGGTTCAAATAAAGTCCTTTACGGGATCTCACATTGATGCTCTTGTGGAAAATAATTTGGGGTTTATGTGGCGGTTTACAGGCTTTTATGGCAGTCCCGATCCGGGAGGAAGAACTGGTAGTTGGAAACTCTTGAAGAGACTCCAACCAATGTTTCATGGTGTTTGGGTTTGCGGAGGTGACTTTAATGAGATTGTTCACCAAAGGGAAAAGAAGGGAGGGGGGCTGAAGCCTGATTATCTTATGAGGAATTTTCGTCTTGCCATTTCAGATTGCCATTTACGTGAAATCCGTTCCAAAGATGATGGTTTTACTTGGTGCAATGGTAGAGCGGCAAATCTGATTTTTGAAAAACTTGATAGAATTCTATGTAATTCTACCTGGAAAGACAAATTCAAAAAGAATAAAGTCTCCCTTCTCAATTGGTGGAACTCGGATCATAGGCCACTTTTACTTCAGTCTCAACCGATAGGAAGTGGGAATTCTTTCAATAGACATTGGGGCACGCGATTTCACTTTGAACAAGCTTGGGCGGATAATGAAGAGTGTAGAAGAATTATTGAGGAGGCTTAGAAAAAGAAGCAGCAGGGAGATCCGATTCCCCATCTCTTCCAGTTGTTTGACTCGTGTGGTTCAAATTTAAATACATGGAATATGAAACAGAAAAAAAAGAAATGCAAGCTAGAACAAAGAAGCTAAAAGGAAAAATAGAGAGCCTTGCCAATTCAACAGAGAAGGAGGATTGGATGACTACTCAAAATTGGAGCATGATCTTAATTGTGTAGAGGAGAAAAGAGAAATGTATTGGAAACAACGGAGTCGAGCGCTTTGGCTGAAACATGGGGACAAAAACACCAAATATTTTCATTACAAAGCTTCACAAAGACGAAGAAAAATACAATAATGGGGCTGTATGATGATAGGCTTCAGTGGAAAACAGCAGAGAAGGATATAGAGAAGATTGTCACTGACTATTTTCAAAAACTCTTCACCAAATCTAATAGGGGAGTTAACTTGCATAATATCCTACATAAGTGTGTTCCTCTTCGGCTAAGTAATGCAGAAACGCTTCCCTGCTGGAGCCATTTATGAATGATGATGTGAAAAGGGCTTTGTTTCAAATCAACCCTCTCAAGGCACCAGGCAAAGATGGACTCTCTGGAATCTTTTTTCAAAAAAATTGGGAGGTGGTGGGTGCTGAAGTTACAACGACCTGCTTGGAAGTTTTGAATAATAATGCCGATTGTAGCAAATTGAATGAAACTCTTCTATGCTTAATTCCAAAGGTTACTCAGCCCACAAAAATGACAAAATTCCGTCTTATTAGCTTGTGTACTATTATCTATAAAGTGATCTCAAAGTGCCTCGCGAACCGTATGAAACAAAGTATGAGCACGGTAATTTCAACAAACCAAAGTGCATTTATTTGGGGCGATTAATTCAAGACAATGCTATACTCGGTTTTGAGAGTCTACATTGTCTTAGGAAGGGTCGGTTTGGTAATGGGAAGAAAATGGCGATCAAGTTAGATATGTCGAAGGCGTATGATAGGGTGGAATGGGATTTCTTGGAAGCTATGATGACTTGTTTGGGGTATGACGACAGGTGGATTATGAAGATAATGAACTGCATTAAATCGATCTCCTTCTCCATTCTCATTAACAACTCTATCAAAGGAAAATTTGTCCCCGAAAGAGGTTTACGCCAAGGTGATCCCCTATCCCCTTTCCTTTTTCTTTTATGCTCTGAAAGTCTCTCTTGCTTAATTTTTGAAGCGGAACGGGCTGGTAAAATTCATGGTCTAAGATTTGGGGATATGGAGCAAAAATTATCTCATCTTTTTTTCGCGGATGATAGTCTTGTTTTCCTTGATGCAACTATAAATGAGGGCTCTGCTCTAAAATTAATACTTGAGACATATTCAACCTTATCAGGTCAATGCATCACTATGGAGAAAACAGAGATGTGTGTGGGGTGTAAGATTGGTGAGCCTATGGCCAATAGCTTAGCCACCAATCTGGGGGTCTCCTTAGTTAAAAACCATACAATGTATCTAGGTATGCCCACTTTTGTGGGAAAGAATAAGAAGCAGGTTTTTGGTAAAATAAGAGAGAAAGTTGAAGCCAAATTACAAGGTTGGAAAATGGGTCTTTTTTCTCAAGCTGGAAAAGAAATACTTATCAAAGCGGTCATCCAAGCTCTCCCTTGCTATGTAATGAGCTGTTTCCGAATTACTAAGGGAATTCTCCACGATATTGAAAGCTTGATTGCTCGTTTTTGGTGGGGATCAACGTCTAATAGACATAAGATACATTGGGGAAGTTGGTCGAAACTTTGCAAATTATAAGAGAATGGAGGAATGGGGTTCCGTGATCTAGAAGACTTTAACCAATCCCTTTTAGCTAAGCAAGGCTGGAAGATTCTTCAACAACCGGATTGTCTATTAGCCCGAGTCTTCAAAGCTCTTTATTTTCCAAATGAAAGTTTTTTTGAGGCCAAGTTGGGTAATTTTGGGTCCTCGGTTTGGAAAAGTATTATATGGGGTAGAGAACTCATCATGAAAGGATATAGATGGTGTGTGGGAGATGGCCAAAATATCCGCATCAATGAAGATCATTGGCTTCCAAGAAGTACTCCCTTTCATCTCCGCACGAAGGTTCAAATTCCTGAAGATGTCACAGTTAGCTCTATGTTGACAGCTAATGGAAATTGGAAAGTCAATGAAGTTAGGAGTTTGTTTCATAAGGATGATATCCCTCGGGTCCTTGGTATTATCCCTTCAACAAATAAATCGGATTGGATCACTTGGAGCTTGACTAACAATGGTAAGTACTCGGTTGCTAGTGGATACAAAATACGATTCCAAGATCCAGAGTTAGCGGCCTGTTCAAACAATGATACTTTAAAAGCTTGGTGGAAATTCGTGTGGGGATCTAGACTCACTCCAAAAATGAAAATTTTCATATGGAAAGTTTTTAATCGTTGGATTCCTACAAAAGTGGAGTTGAAAAAAAGAGGTATAGCTTTAAATACTCTCTGTGATTGGTGTAAAAGTCAGCATGAAGACATCTATCATGCTTTATGGGGGTGTCCGAAAGTTCAAGGCCTTTGGGAACAGCTGGGATTTTCTCACATTATGCCTACAAATGTGATTGGTGCAGATGAACTTCTTTGGTGGCTGTGGAAGCATACTGAAAAGGAAGAGTTAATCCGATTTATGGGGTTTTCATGGTTGATATGGCAGAGACGAAATAACTATGTTTTTCAACAAAAAAACCCAGCTGACCATCTGTGGCTCTCGTGGGCAGTGGAACTGATTGAATTTCAGTTAGGACAACACCAGGAACCTCCTCCTCTAGCAATCAAGCATCGGCTGCTTCTTGGAAGCCCCCCCCCCCCCCCAATCTGATTTTTTGTTTAATTAACACTGATGCTTCCCTTAATTATGGTCAGTTGGGGTGTGGCTTAAGTGCAATCATTAAAAACTCAGTAGGTGATTTGGTGGTGGCAGAAGTGGTGTATATCAATGGGTGTATGTCCGTTCAAATGGCGGAGGCAGCAGCTATCACAATGGGTGTTCAGCTTGCCTTGCGTTGGTCCATTAACAAGGCTTGGGTTGGATCAGATTATCTCTCTCTAATTCAAGCTGCTGTCACAAAGTCCTTTCCTCCTTGGGGGCAGCTAATGCATGATCTCAACATTTTGAAGAACCATTTTCAGGAGCTGAATTTTTTATTTTATCCTAGAAATTGTAATAAAGTTGCTAATAGTTTAGCTAGGTGGAGTCTAATGACTCAAAAGTCGATTATTATGACTGAGATGTTACCTTCTTGTGTTGCTGCTTTGTTAATAGCAGATGTGCCTTGTGTTGCTTAGTAATAAAAGTTTTCTTTCAAAAAAAAAATGCTTTTATAATACTGACATTAATTAATAATTTTCTACACACCAACCTAAAGGCGGTTTGTACTAATTTACGGTTTTAACCTTTAGAAAGAAAGATAGATTATTATTTTAATTGTTAGAAAAAGAATAAAATAACCAGAACTCACTGACAGTGGCATATTATTTTAATGATAACATCGTTATTTTAATAATACTCGAGAAAATATAATCCTACTATATAATTATTTTTCTATTTTTCGTAAAGTTTTTTAAATTAAATATTTTTATATATTATTTTTTGTTATGACTACTTTTTAAAATTATGTTATTTCAATTGTATAAGAAATATTGTATTAATTTTTTACTCATTTTGAGTTACCTTAATTTAGAAATTATATCCATTTAATGAATTACATTTTGGACGGTTTTATTTTTCTTATAGTATCTCTTCTTAACAATTTGTATTTTTTTCAAAACTATCTTTTTCACCATATTTTATTTTATTTCGTACTTAAAAGAGAGTGATATAGTATTCTCTCAAGTTCTCCGTTTGTTAGTGTATTTTTGTTGTGTTATGTTTATTGTGTTATTTATTTTTCTAGTGTATAGATATATCTTTAGAAACATTAAAGATTATTGGAGGATCAATGAATATCACAGATAAGTCTTTCTTCTTATTTTAATTGCTATATTGAAACTTTAGTTTTTAAATTTGGTTTATTTTTTATAAGTTAAATCCTTACCTCTTTTTTTGGGGTGTTTTGTAGGTTGTTTATCTTTACTTCAAAGGTAGAAATTCACACATTGCAGAAGATCTAAATTTATTGGTTACTTCTTAGTCAGTCAAGCAGGAGCATTAGCCTTAGTGGTAGTGCTGGATTGGCTTCACTCGTTGCTCTTCCTTTTATTTATGTGGAGTTTTATTGTTTAGCTTTGGTTTCTACTTTTCAAAAACGCTCTTTCTGTTGTAATGAGCTAGGCTTTTTTCACTTTTTTTTTGTAATGAGCTAGGTTTTTTAGTTTTTTTGCTAGTTTACTTTCCAGTTTTCCTGAGGCATCCCTAGTTCATGTCTGTTTCTCATGAATTAGTTGTGCATGCACTTAGGGTGGATGGTGAATTAGCTTAGATTGAGAATTTTTCATCTTGTTTATTGATTTGTATTAAACTCTGGTTCTTGTTAATAAGAGTTTAATTTCAGAAAAAATAAAATAATAATACTCGAGAAATGATAAATCGGAGAGATGTTATAGAAAGAGAATTGCTAAAATTGAATTGGTGTTTAGTATAATTTTTTAGTTTAATTAAATACTGAGTTTTATATAAATTTTTTTTTAAAAAAAAATAAATTATCAATTTATTAATTGCAATCATGTAAGATCACATTTAGGAAATCAGAAGTAACATCATAACTTCTGATAATACAATCAGCAACAGAATAGGATGCTCTAGCCAAGAAATGAGCAACACTATTCGCAGACCGTCTAACAAAAAGAACTAAAACTCCAATTAACTCCTCTAAAAGAGTTTTACAATCAGAAATAACACTCCCAAAATAAGACACCATTTCAAGAGGACTCCAAATTGCTTGCACAACAGTGAGGCTATCACTTTCAACAATTACATTCTGCCAAGATTTCTTCTTTATCTAACTTAACGCCTCTCTAATCCCCATCGCCTCAGCCATTCCTGGTGCAACTAACCCAAGCCGACAACAAGAAACAGCCTCCACCAAAGCCCCTGACGAATCACGAGCCACACAGACAAAGATGTGCACACCTGGAGCTGCAAAGAGGGCTGCATCGACATTTATTTTCAAGGTACCTGCTGCTGGTCTGTGCCATATTTCAGCCGCATCAACATCAGTCAAAAATGCAGCCCAAGGAACATGTTGTTTATCTTGTGCCTTCTCCCATTGCTCCAAACAATATTGAGCTAAGATTAAAACCCCTGCCACCGTAGGAGCTTTTTTATTCCAAACTACATCATTTCTTATTCTCCACAATGCCCAACATGTCATAACCAACACTTTCTTTTGCTCCCCATCCAATTTTTGTAGCATACTGTCGAGCCAACCAACAAAAGTAACCACCTGCCTATTATCAACATCAATGCTGGTTTGCAACCAACACAATTTGGCAAACGAACAATCAATTAACAAATGAAATGTAGTCTCCTTGTCTCATTTGCACAACGGACAACAGTCATTCACATTTACAAGTTTCTGTTGGGTTTTATGCCCTAAATAAAGTTCATTACAATCTGATTAGTTATCAATTTAGAAGTGAATTATGATTACATGTATGTTACATATTTATGGTTTAATATATATACTTGATATATGCACAAAATCAGTTAAATCCAGAACATATAGTTATTCACAATTACAGTATCGTCAATACAGTGGAATGTGATTGTGATTTTATGATTCAAAAGATTTGGTCCCTGTTCATCAATGTTTTGGATTTACACTGATGTGCGATGAAGTATACTTACACTTGGAGTAAGTGTTATGTTCTTTCCAGAACATTGGCAAAGTATACTGGTTTCGAATGTATGGAGTATGCATTGGACTGGACCGATATTGAACTTGGTTAAAGATATTGTAAACTTACCATTGTATCTTTCCAAGTCAATGTCAGAAGTTGATCTTAGATTAAGAGAATCTAAATCCTGATATGCTTAGGCTCAATCTCAGGAGTGTTATTCTTGTTCTTTGATTTATTAGTTAAAGCCTACCTTTGGGTCAGGATAATACATATATTTTGGGAACATGATAGCATAACTGAATGGGAGTGCTAAACATAAATATGGAAATCTATAGCTTCTACTGGTGTATAGAAGTAAAGTGATGATTCCTTTTGAGCTTAGTTAAATAGAAGTAAATGGATGAGCTCTTGTTTCAGTGACTATATATTAGATCACTAAAACATCATTTACAGGTAACTAAGTGTTCAAATGGGCAAAATACATTGAGGGGTGTAAACGGTAAATTGGTCCCATCTCGATGTAAATCATCTATATAGAGGATCTCTAAATCACATTAAGATTATAACAATGGTTAAATGAGATAGCATATTGATATCGTGAAACATATGATATGCTCTATATAAGTCTGAGAGTGCAATTCCAAGTTCTAAGAGTGGATTCAACGAGGAATTAATAAGTTAGGGATTTACTTGGTAAATCGGTTCAACTTATTGGAAGCTCAGTATATAGATCCATGGTCCCCATTCTAGTTGAGACTATACTGTTTGTAAGACTCTATAATTGATTTATGATTAATCAATTATAATTCTAAAAGTTAGACTATGTCTAATTTGTGAATTCTCACAGTTTAGGGATGAAATTATAAATAAAAGGGTTTCTAGGTTTAATTATTAATTATGAGACTTTGCATGTCTAAATTAATAATTATTTTAAATGGCAATATTATTTAATAATCTATTTTAGTTATTAAATAATTAGTTTTGGCATTTAAGTGATTAGAATTGGAAAAATGACATTTTTGGAGAAATAGAAATAAAATTGAGGAAACTGCAAAATCCATGTGAGGCCCATACACACCATGGCCGGCCACATGCTTGCATGTTTCCCAATTATTATTTTCAATTTAATTTGTCATATAATTGCTAATCAAAGCCTAGCCTAAATAGGAAAGTGGTGAATCACACTAAATAAGGCAGTTATTCAATTACACAGTAAAAGAGGAAACTGTTTATTTGGAAAGTTGTGCTCTTCCCTTTTTCCTATTTATAGCCGCCCCCTCTCTACTCTTCTTGTGCATGAGAAAACTTTGCTTTGCATTGTGTGTCACACGAAATCAAGAGAGAAAACAAGAGAGAAATTTCGAAATTCCTAGTGAGAGAGAAGTGCCCACACACATCACTCAGTACCTCATTATAGTTTGGAAGACTGTGAAGGATCACATCCAACTGAAGAACTTTCGGGCTCAGATCTTGATAATACTCTGCTACAGACAGGAATCAAGGGTTAGAGATCTGAGTGGAAGGAGACATTAATTCCGCTGCAATCACTGTAAGTTATTCTTAACTTTTATGTGTTTAGTTCATCGTTTTAGAAGTTCAATATTAGGTTGTTAAATCAACATACTTGTGAGTAGATCTAAGATCCTGGATAAATATAATTCCAACAGTTTCGTCCTTAATTGAACTATAGTAGGCAAACAGTTGGCTGTTGTACGCTGTTATAGTGAGATTTCTCTCACCTAGAAACTCGAGACCAGACTCTTATTTAAAGGACACGTGTATTCAGATTTCCAATGAAAGCTGAAATGTCCATGAGAGACTTCTCGAAGTTTTAGACCTCGCCCAGGATAAAACCAGCGAGATACTGCGAGTGCGACATAAGTCGCACTGCATAACCGTAATTCTCATTATGCAGGGTAGATCCAACTCGCGTGTGCCAGAACATGTGCGAGTGTCCCCTCTATATTTCCGCGAAAACATAGAGACCAACTCTCTATGATGCCATTTGGTCCCAACGACCCAATAGCCCTGACAAACCGATATAAATTCGCATGTCCAAGTTCTACCGGCTCCAACATGCGATGTCTACAAGGGGCGATTACCTAAGGGCGCAGACGTTCCAAACGTACTGATGACCCTGCGAGCTCAACAAACGGAACATGAACAGTCAACTCGCAGATGCGGAAGACGCATACGTTGATGAACTTAGTAACTGTTACACATTTATTGATGTTAACGTTGTTTGGGTTTAATTATTGCAATTCAATATGTAAATAATGGATTACCAATGAATGTAATCCTTGTGTAACCGATTGGACACCTACTTTGTACATAAAGGGGTGATCCACCATGAAAATGGCACCTACGAATCCTTTGCTACAGTGGACTAAGCAGATCACAATCTGACTGAACCACTATAATTCTTTGTCTCATTGATATTTTCCAGTCTTGTTGATTGTTCTTGCATTCCCAGTCGAGTACTCGCCATTCTAGGTCGAATACTCGCACTTGTCACTTCCCTAAAAATTCTCTTTTATATTACATTTTGGTGTTGCGAAATTCACTCGACAACATTTGGCGCCGTCTGTGGGAATTCTTCTGAAAGATTTCATTCACTTTAAAGAACACTATTCATCATGGCTGGAAATCACGCTAACGGAGCTAACAACGGGTCCATCAATATTGGAATGATGAGTGTACCACTGCCTGAGGCTGGAGTGCCACCTGTAGACGTCATCAACGGCGGAATAGGGAGGAGCAACATCAGACCTCTCAACCTATTCCCAGAAACGACTGGCCCTCAAGTCGGAGACACGTCCACACCACCAGCAACCATGCATTTTCCCCCCGTCACTCCGGCGGTAGTATCCGAGGGAATGGTCCAGCTCACCACCGATCAATATGCTGCAATTCAGGATCAACTACGGGCACTACAAGCCGAGGTAGACGGACAGAGTCGAGCTCGACGCCCTCCTCGAGTTCCCGCCATTCGCAACGATAACCCTCAGGTAACAACTTCTAGACGTCATACTAACCGTGTACGCAAGGAACGAAGAACTGACCTTGAAGCTCTGGACTTGAATCACCCGATGTCAAGAGATCAATCCGCAAGGTTTCCTAACCAGAGCGCACAAATTGACGAAGATCCTGAGCGCCGCAATCCTCGCAGTCGTCCATCGAGAGACAATGACGCAGAGTCAGCCTCTTCGTCATCGCATGGCCGCACTCCGAGCAGGTATACAAGGTCCAGCTCTGTACAAACACAACAGGGAGGACGTTATCAAGTACACCGAGGTGATCTACGTGATCATCTCAACGCAGTTTTCAGGGCACGCTCCCGCGGCCCACATAACACTGAGACGCTCCGTGATCCCCATGCGGGCGATCAGGGTGTCAACGCAGGTAATAACCCGCCTATCGCGCCGATCGCGACTACTGGGATTAATATCCCAGCAAACCTTGCCGCAGTGGTTGCGAGCCCCGCAGTCGCAGCGACTCCAGCCCCTGCGACAGGAGGAATTGACCAAAGCATGCTTCTGCAAGCTTTGAAGATGCTCGAGCAGCAGCGCAAGCCTATATACAAGCTGCATGGCACCTCGCCTTTTACTGCAGAGGTGTGACAGGCTCAACTTCCGAAAGGGTTTCGTTTATCCGAATCCCTCAAGTATAAAGGTACTTCTAACCCGATAGATTACTTAGAAAAATTCAATACTATAATGGAAGTAGACCAGGTACCGCAACTCGCGAAGTGCCGCATCCTTGCGGCAACACTCGAAGAATATGCTCATGATTGGTTCACCCAATTACCTGAGGCATCGATATCGACGTGGGAAACCTTCGTCGACTTATTCCTCACGCATTTCCAGGCCACAATGACGTATAGGCCACCCTATACGACTTTGGCCAACATCAAACAAGAACCTGGTGAGTCTTTACAAGACTATTTCAAGCGTTTTAACGCAGAAGTAACAAAGGTCGAGAAGGCCCCCGAGTCTTCGCTTGTTTGTATGTTGATTACAGGTATCTTGCCGAGGACCGACTTCTGGAAGGAACTACAAGCTCGAAGGCCGGAGTCCTTAGTAGAGTTCTTCGCCATGGCCGAACCTCACAAGAGAATCGAGAACTCTCTAGCAGAGTTAGAGAAGGGGAAGGACAAACGTCGGTCACCCATACCGCGGTCACGATCTCGCAGTCCGCGAGGGAAGAATTCCAGGGGTCGAAGCCCAAGAAGACGTAGCCCACGCAGACAGTGAAGCCCGAAGCTGGCTAAGTCACCCCCAAAGAAGGAGGACCTCGCTTCGTCAACTATACTGAACTTACCGTACCTCGAGACCATATCTATGCGATTGAGGAAAGGAACGGAGTCTTCAAGAAGCCGCCCCCCATCAGGGGTAATCGCGACCGGAGGGATCCTAAAAAATTCTGTAAGTACCACAAGGACATTGGTCACACTACTCTTGAATGTTGGGTCTTGCAGGATGAGATAGAGGAGCTGATCCGGAGAGGGAAGTTTGACAAGTATAAAAGGAGCGAGGAAAGTCATCCCCAAGCGGATGGCAAAGGAGAAACCCAAAACGCGAGTGGCTCCAGAACACCTCGCAATATCTTAACTATAATCGGAGGACCACACATCGCAGGCAACTCTCGCAAATCACAAGAAAGGTATGCCAGAGAAGCCAAGGAGAAGCCGCTTACCAATGTGAACAATCTTGGTGAACGGCCTGAGGAGCTCTTTAAGAAAGAATGCGACGACATCATCTTTATGGAGAGCGACGCGAGATGGGTCCATCACCCGCACTCCGATGCACTGGTGATAGTCGCCAATATTGGTGGGGACAATGTCCATCGTATACTGGTTGACAATGGGAGTTCAGTGAATTTGCTGAATTTCCAAGCCTTCAAGCAAATGGGGTTGCAAGAGAAGGATTTGCGACCTATGACATCAAGCATCTATGGCTTTTCGGGAGATGTCATAGCAATTAAAGGAATGATCAAGCTCCCAATCACTTTGGGAACTGCCCCAGTAACAGCCAAGTCGATGGCCGACTTCGCAGTAATCGACCAATATTCAGCGTATAATGCCGTAATTGGACGACCAATCCTGAAGGAGATGAAGATCATAACCTCGATCTATCATCTGATGATGAAGTTCCCTACTCCCGCTGGAGTAGGTTCGGTGCGGGGAGTCCAATCCGACTCACGAGAATGTTATAACGCAGCTGTTAAACTCGCAGAAAAAAGGACGGTAAATGTTATCTACCTTTTGGATGCACCACCGCCTCGCCAGGAGATCCTCAGGATCGAGGAGGTGCCGCACATGGACGAACTAGACTTGGATCCAAGAATCCTCGATCACACCGCCGCAGCCCAAGCCGCGGAAGACACAATTGAGGTACCTATAGATCCTGTAGATAATAACAAGGTTTTGAAAATTGGTTCTAAATTAAATATACAGTTGCGAGAACAATTAACGACCTTTCTAAAGCAAAATCTTGATATTTTTGCCTGGAAACATTCAGATATGGTCGGGATATCTCCGCAGATCATGTGTCATCGCTTGAACATTGACCCCGAAGTGCGAGGTGTCCGACAAAAGTGCCACAAAATGGACCCCGCGAGGTACCAAGCGCTGAAAGAAGAAGTCGACCGCCTCCTTGCCTGCGACTTTATACGGGAGTCATTTTACCCCAACTGGTTAGCAAACCCCGTACTCGTGCCCAAGCCTAATGGCTCATGGCGCACATGCGTTGACTTTACAGATCTAAACAAAGCCTGTCCCAAAGACAGCTTTCCTCTTCCTAGCATTGACCAGCTTGTCGATGCCACTGCAGGTCACGCGCTTTTGAGCTTCATGGATGCGTACTCGGGATACAATCAAATCCCGATGTATGAACCAGACCAAGAACATACCTCGTTCATTACTGATCGAGGATTATACTGTTATAAAGTAATGCCTTTTGGTTTAATAAACGCAGGTGCGACTTATCAAAGGCTAGTGAATATGATGTTCGCGATCTTATTGGAAAGAAAATGGAGGTATATGTTGACGATATGCTCGTAAAATCGCAACATGCGGAGGATCATATTACCCACTTGCAGGCCATGTTCGACATATTGCAGCGATACAAGATGCGTCTAAATCCGTTGAAATGCGTCTTTGGGATGGGCTCTGGGAAATTCCTTGGTTTTATGGTAAATCAGCGAGGAATAGAAGCCAATCCTGCGAAGATCAGGGCATTGGTAGAGATGCCATCACCGACTAAGCCAAAGGAAGTTCAAAGCCTCACAGGGAAAGTCGCAGCTTTAAACCGCTTTATATCCAGATCTTCTGATAAGTGTAAGGAGTTTTTTCAAACTTTGAAAGGCAACAAAAGGTTTCATTGGAACGAAAAATGCGAGCAGGCCTTTCAAGCTTTAAAAATGCATTTGGGGTAGCCTCCAATCTTATCAAAGCCGTTGTCTGGAGAATTTTTGTCTATCTATTTGGCCGTCTCCGAATATGCGATTAGTTCAGTACTAATACGCGAAGACCAAGGACGCCAATACCCGGTGTATTATGTCAGTAAGCGATTACTAGACGCCGAGACGCGTTATCCTCAAATGGAGAAATTGGCTTTCTCCTTGATAATATCCTCAAGAAAATTGCGACCTTACTTCCAGGCTCACAGCATCGAAGTTTTGACAAACTTCCCCTTAAGAAAAGTTTTAGCGAAACCAGAAGCATCGGGGAGATTGTTAAAGTGGGCGATGGAGTTAAGTCAGTTCGACATCAAGTATAAACCGAGAACTGCGATCAAGGGGCAAGCCTTGGCAGATTTTGTACTTGAATTCCCAAGCACCGAGGTGGCAGTTGTAGAGGACAGAAATGACATTGTCATAGCAGGCAAAGAAGTATGGACATTGTACGTCGATGGAGCCTCAAATAACGAAGGTTCTGGCAGTGGGATCTTGCTAATCAGTCCCAATAATTTCAAGGTACACGCTGCTTTGCGTTTTGAATTCTCTGCATCTAACAATGAAGCCGAGTATGAGGCTTTAATCGCAGGATTGAAACTGGCCCTCGAGATGAAAGTCGAGTATTTACAGGCTTTTAGCGACTCTCAAATCGTGGTATGCCAAGTGAATGGAGAATACCTAGCAAGAGGCGGAAGATTGGTTAAATACTTAGCCATCGTTCGTGAAATAATGCAGAAGTTCAAAAGTGTAGTTGTATCTCGAGTACCGCGTGCTCAAAATGCCCACGCAGACGCATTGGCCCGTTTGGCCTCAACTAGAGAAGTCGGATTACTCGATGTGATTCTGGTAGACGTACTGGCTCATCCAACCATAGATCGAGAAGTAATCATGGAGATAGATGATGTTCAGGAGATTACCTGGATGACTCCTATCCTCGCATACCTTGAAAAGGGGCTCCTACCTGATGATAAAATAAAAGCGAGAAAATTGCGACAGCGAGCAGCCCGCTATGTGATATATGACCAAAGGTTGTATCGCAGAAGTTTTAGTCAACCACTTCTCAAATGTATCAGTGGAGAAGACTGCGGTTACATACTTCGTGAAGTACACGAGGGGATTTGTGGCAATCATACCGGAGGTAATTCCCTTGCTTTAAAAATTATGCGGCAAGGGTATTACTGGCCAACATTGCGACAAGATGCCCTCGGATTTGCAAAAAGGTGTGATAGATGTCAGCGAATAGCCACTTACACACACCAGCCCCCGAGTAACCTCCATTCTATCACAAGTCCCTGGCCCTTTGCAATATGGGGAATCGATTTAATCGGCGAGTTACCCAAGGGAAAAGGCGGAGTCAAATATGCTGTAGTCGCAGTTGATTACTTCACAAAGTGGACTGAAGCCAAAGCGCTCGCAACCATCACTGCAACGAAATTACGCGAGTTTGTCTATACCTCCATCATTTGTCGTTTTGGCATTCCGCATAAACTCATTTCAGACAATGGAAAACAGTTTGACTGTAAAGAGATGCGACAGCTATGCGACGATTTGGGGATTAAGAAAGCCTTTTCCGCAGTTGCTTACCCGCAGAGTAACGGACAAACTGAAGCCGTTAATAAAATAATCAAGCATACCATAAAAGGGAAACTAGAAGATCGCAAAGGGGCTTGGCCAGATGAGTTATCGCAAGTCCTATGGTCCTATAATACGACCCCTCGATCTACAACTGGCGAAACACCCTTCTCACTTTCTTACGGGTGCGAGGCCATGTTGCCAGTTGAAGTTGGGGCAGGTTCCCTACGCAGGGATATTTTCAACATCTCGCAGAACAACGAGAATCAGCTATTCTGCCTTGATCTTTTGGAGGAAAAGCGTGATAAAGCGCACCTAAAAAATGCGACTTACCAACAGCGAACTGCAAGATACTTTAACTCCAAAGTGAAAGTAAAACCCCTGCGAGCAGGAGACTTGGTCCTTAGAAGAGTAATGCCAAACACCAAAAACCCGTCGCACGGGGTCTTCGGAGATAATTGGGAGGGACCATACCTCATCGCAGATAAAATTGGTGATGCAACGTATCGACTCGCAACACTCGATGGAACTGCGATTCCACGAGCATGGAATAGCGAGAGCTTGAAATTTTATTATCAATAGTATTCGCATTATTCGATTATGTTCATTCTTGTACTTATACTTAGATATTTTTCATTCAATAAGGAAAAATCCTAAGTATAGGGGGATATATGCCCGAATGTACTATTGTAAATTACCAGCTTTGCAAATGTTCTTACTTATTACACCAAGCTGTAATCGAAGTCGCAAATATATATATATAAAAAACGCGAGTACCCGTGTACTGCGTAAATGTTAAAGGATAGCTATCCCCGCGAGGATAGAAATTTGTCCAAAACAAAAAAGTAAATTCGTCCAAGTACATAAGTGCGAGTACCCTTGTACCGCATATATAAAAAAAAAAGTAGTAGAAGTAAAATTAAAAAACAACATAAGGATAACTAAGCATCTGGAGCAGCAGGAGTAGTCTCATCCAGAGCAGTTTCGTCCGCGACTTTGCTGATGACCTCGTTCTCGACTTCTTCAGCTTGTGCGCCCTCGATCTAACACCCTAACTAACTTAGGCGTATTACGTGATTTTTAAACGTACTGTGCAGCTCGTTGCTAATCAACGAGGTTTATGGAAAAACGTGATTAATTAAAATTTTGCTTTTTCATTAAACTTATAAACCATTTTGCAAAAAGTCTCGGGATCCCGATTTATAAAAATATTTACAAACGTTTTCACTGTTCAACTTTTACATCAAAATAAAGTCGTCTAACGACAATTACAAAATCTCAGCCGTGCTGTCCCGAGGATCGTACGCTCCAGGCCTAACCGCCCCGAGCATGTACAATCCCATAAGCTCGCTCACGGTCCATCGGCAATCGCCTTGCCTTTACCTACACATGCAACGTAAGCGTGAGTCGACGGACTCGGTAAGAAAAGCATAATAATATCATACATAAAGCCGATTGCCGTGTCCAACACGATGCCGAGTCCCGCTACTGCCATGTCCAACATGGTGCCGAGCACTTCTTGCCATGTCCAACATGGTGCCGAGTTTTGAACGTTCAGGGGACGGTACTATTGACACGTAACAAACTGATCGGTCGAGCCGGTCATACTCGGCTTGGTCATACTCCGGCTGTCCGACGTGTTACTATATCCTCTGATCGGTCGAACCGGTCATACTCCGGCTGCTGGTCATACTCCAGCCTGTACAGACGGGATACGTCAATAGCACGGAACCACCAACCAAGTGTCGGCTGATCGGTCAAACCGGTCATACTCCGGCTTGGTCATACTCCGGCTGTACCGACGTGACGGGGTTGGATGGTTCGAAGCCTAAATACATATCTAATGTAATCTAACGGGCTTCCTACATGCACGCTAAACATGTAATCTACATATGCATACCGTTATACTAATCTTACGGATTAGATTTCGGGTGTCTTGGTCAACCCGACTGGAACCGAAGCTGAACGGCGGATTACTGGCTCCTAAACCATAAAAACCACAACGCTATAAGTGACACGCTAAATCACTTCCCGGGGACTAAAACTCGAAACTAAAAGTTTCCCTATCGATAAAAAGCATGGCAATACCCCTAAAAACCCAAAAACGAGGAAAACTAGGGTTCTGAAAAATCCCCCATCCGGAAGTCCGGTTGCCCAACCGGAATTCCGGTTCTGGGAAAATTCTGAACCCCATCCGGAATTCCGGATGCTCAACCGGAATTCCGGTTCCTCGCAGGCAGCAACCAAAAATTCCCATATCTCGACCAATTTAACCCCAATTGATCCCAAACTTTCCAGACCTCCTCTATAGGTCCCAAATAACAAATCCAAGGCAACAAACCTACCCAGAAACCACACATACAAATTTTGCCATTGGAGCTCAAGCTTTGAGTTCCAAACTCAAGCTTGAGCAAACCACCTAAACAAGCATGCAAACCAACATAATTCAACATAACTAAGCATAATCTAACCTCTGCAAACTAACAAGAACAAATAAAGGCAACAACACAGAACATAAACACAACACTTTCCATCCAAAATTCATACTTTTTTCATAAAAACAACAAGGCTTAGCTCAATCTAACTATCATGCTTTCAACATAGCTTAAATCCTATCAAAATAACATGCTTGAACTACACAAATCAACCACAAAATTACAGCAGCAACAACATCTTAAAACAACATGCATTTTCTCCATTTTTCATCATTTTTCTCAATTTTCAAAGAAGGAAAAACAAAAGGAGCTAACCTAGCTTGAAGAATGCTTTGAATGGATGAGAATCCACTTGAAAATTGAACAAAAATCCAGCCCTTAGAATCCCATGCACCAGCCGAAAATGAGAGGAAAAGAGAGAAAGTTTCTTTGAAATTTTCTAATTTTTTTTCTAAGTGTGAAAAGCTTGAAGAGAAAAAAGAGTTTAACTCATGTTTTATTTCATTTATCAAACCTCATTTCAGCCAAGAATTTAATGATTAAAATAAACATTTATTCCAATTAATAAACCACATAAGACAAAACATTAATGGGGCAAAAAGACCATTTTGCCCCTCCCCCATAAAATCACTAAAATCATACTAAAGGGGTATTTTTGGGACATTCTAAATTCCCGGCCATTCAGAGCATTCCCAATGTCTAAAACCCGAATCCCCAAAATACTAACATACTAAGTTGTGATTTCTACCGAGCCAAACGCGCGTTCCAAATGGGACACGGAAATGCGAAATATAAAAGCTGGCGATAACATACACATGCATATACGAATTCCATAATAAATTATTTAAATGGCTATAAATAATTTCACGATTAACATAAATGCTTGCTAATTTCCAAATTAACTAAGCGGGCTTTACAACTATCCCCCCCTTAAAAGGATTTCGTCCCCGAAATCTAACCTGAATAACTCTGGATATTGAGCTCGCATATCTGATTCTAGCTCCCAGGTGGCTTCTTCCACCTTACTGTTTTTCCAGAGAACCTTGACCAACGCTATGGTCTTATTCCGAAGGACTTTATCCTTTCTATCCAGGATCTGCACTGGCTGTTCCTCGTAGGACATATCTGACTGAAGCTGAAGGCCCTCATAACTGAGTATATGAGAGGGGTCTGAAACGTATTTTCTCAACATTGAGACATGAAATACGTTGTGCCGCTGCTGATAAGGTTGGAGGCAATGCTAACCGATATGCCACTTGACCTATCTTCTCGAGAATCTCGAAAGGTCCTGTAAATCTAGGGCATAACTTGCCTCTTTTCCCGAAACGTTTAATCCCCTTCATCGGAGATACTCGCAAAAACACATGGTCCCCTACTCGGAACTCAACATCTCGACGTTTCGGATCTGCGTAACTCTTCTGTCTGCTCTGGGAGGCAAGCATTCTAGCTTTAATCTTCTCTATTGCCTCACTGGTCCGCTGAACTGACTCCGGACCTAGGTATTTCCTCTCCCCTGTCTCATCCCAGTGGATAGGGGATCTGCACTTCCTACCGTACAACAGTTCATAGGGTGCCATCCCTATCGTACTCTGATAACTGTTGTTGTACGAAAACTCTATTAACGGTAGGTATTTATTCCATGAACCCTCAAAGTCCATAACACAGGCTCTCGGCATATCCTCCAATATCCGAATTGTCCTTTCGGATGACCATCTGTCCGAGGATGAAATCTGTCTTTGAATTTTAGCTTCGTACCCATTGCCGTTGCAAACTACGCCAAAATTTGGAGGTGAATTTCGGATCCTGTCCGAAACAATAGACTTCGGTACCGTGAAGTCTCACTATTTCCACGACGTACGGTTACGCAAGTTGATCCACTTGAAAATGTTGTTACGGCCGTGAGAAAATGAGCAGATTTCGTAAAATCGGTCCACCACTACCCGAGATGGAATCAAACATACCCGTGGTCCTAGGTAATCCGACCACAAAATCCATAGTAATATCCTCCCATTTCCACTGCGAGTAGGGTTAAAGGCTGCAACAACCCTGCTGGTCTCTGATGTTCAGCCTTGATCTGCTGACACGTGAGGCATCTCGATACGAATTCTACCAAATTCTTCTTCATACCGTTCCACCAGAAGTACGGTTTCAAATCTTGGTACATCTTGGTGGTCTTAGTGCGGGATGCGAGAGAATACGGGGTAGAATGAGCCTCCTCAAAGATCTCGTTCCTCAAGTCCACCTTTGCTCGGGACACAAACCACGGCTTTATACAAAAGCATTCCGTTATACGACAACGAAAAGTCTTTGGCACGACCGGCCAATACCTCATCTCGGATCTTCACTAACTCCGGATCGTCGTACCGAGCAACCTTTATTCTTTCTAACGGATCGGATTGCGGCGTTAAGTTGTGAAGTGACCTACCACAAACTCAATGCTGGACTGACCATATCCTCTCGCTGGGCGAGGTGAGATGCCGAACCATGCTAGCTACTTGCCGGGACCACTTTACGCTCGGGGCATCGGCCACTACATTGGCTTTCCCGGGATGGTAGAGGATCTCGCAATCATAATCCTTCACTAGTTCCAACCAACGCCTCTGTCTCATGTTCAAATCTTTCTGAGTAAAGAAATACTTGAGACTCTTATGGTCGGTGTAGATCTCGCACTTCTCACCATACAAGTAATGCCGCCAAATCTTCAATGCAAAAACCACTGCGGCCAATTCCAAATCATGAGTCGGGTATCGGCTGTTCATAATCCTTTAGCGACGGGAGGCATAAGCGATAACCCGATCGGCTTGCATCAATACGCACCCCAAACCCTTGTTTGGATGCGTCACAATAGACCACGAACTTCTCATTGTCCGAAGGCAAAGCTAGTACCGGAGCGATAATCGAGTCTACTGTTTCGGCTCACGAAAACTAGCTTCGCATTTATCTGACCAGATAAATCGCTGATTCTTCTTTGTAAGCTCGGTTAGGGGCATTGAAATTTTGGAGAACCCCTCCACGAACCTACGATAGTACCCAGCTAACCCCAAGAAGCTTCGATCTCATCCTTGTCTTCGGTCTCGGCCAATCACGACGGATTCAATCTTCCCGGGATCCACCTTGATCCCATCTTTACTCCTGATATGTGCCTTACTAGGAAGGACACACGAGACAATCCCGAGAACTCACATTTCTTGAACTTGGCGTAGAGTCTATGTTCTCGAAGTCGTTGCGGTACCATCCGAAGATGTAACTCATGCTCCTCTTCGGCGAGAGTACACGAGGATGTCGTCGATAAACACAATTACACGGATATCGAGGAAATCCTTGAATACTCTATTCATCGGAGTCCATGAATGCTTTGCGGGAGCATTGGTTAGTCCGAATGACATAACCGGAAACTCGTAGTGTCCATACCTAGTGCGGAAAGCCGTCTTTGGAATGTCCTCCTCTCGGATCCTCAGCGATGATAACCGAACGGAGATCAATCTTAGAAAAGACCGTCTTCCCTGAAGTCGATCGAACAAGTCATCGATCCTAGGTAATGGATATTTATTCTTCACCGTCAGCTTGTTCAACTCTCTGTAGTCGATGCACATCCTCATAGATCCATCCTTCTTCTTCACGAACAAAACCGGGGCTCCCCAAGGTGACACACTGGGCCGAATGAACCCTATATCAAGCAACCCTTGGAGCTGAATTTTTAATTCCTTAAGTTCAGCTGGAGCCATCCTATACGGGGCTTTAGAAACCGGATCCACCCACAGTGCCAAGTCAATCACGAAGTCAATCTCCCGTTGAGGTGGTAACCACTGGAAGTTCTTTGGGAAACACGTCCAAAAATTCCCGAACCACACTTTGATGTCCTCTCGGCCGAATGGTGTACGGCCGAGTGGTGTCCACCACCACGGCCGAAACCCTAAGCACCCACGTGCAATAAATCTCTCGGCGACATAGCCGAGATCACCGGGATCCGAGATCCACCGAACCGAACCCACAAATACGAACGGTTCTTCACTTTAAGTTGGAAGACCACCATCTTCCTCTTGCAATCAATGCTCGCCGAATATTTAGATAGGAAATCCATTCCTAAAAAAATATCGAATTCGACTAAGCTCATCTCTATCAGATCAGCGCTCAACTCTCTACCATCTATCACCGATCGGCATAGACCTAATCCACCTATTGGAGATAACCAATTCTCCGCCGGGTAACGGGGTTCCAAACCACGACTCATATCTATCAAAGGGTCTACCCAACTTACTAAAGACTACGGCCGCCACATAAGAACGTGTAGCCCAGAGATCAAACGCAGAATAAAACGAGTCGTTAATAAGAATCGACCTGTAACAAGCTGATGGGGTGGCATCTGCATCGGCTGCGTGATCGCGAATACCTGGCTGGAGTGGGCATCGGCTGGAGCTCTCGGTGCCTGCGGCGGGCCCAGGGACATTCCCTCTTGAAGTGCCGGGCATGCCACAATGAAAGCATCCACCCCTTGCACTCTCCCCGAGTGATGCCTGCTTGCGGATAGGGCACTCGGGATAGGAGAAGCGAGTCTCATTACCACCGGGACGACTCCTGCGATTGCGGTTCCCCGGGAACCTCTTGTTACGACTCGAGCCGCCGGAAGCCGATGGGTGCCCTCTTCCTCGATCAATGGCCGAACCACTACTCCCCCGCTAAAGCGATGCGGGAGGGGTAGGAGCTCCGCCACCAACCGAGATCTTGGCTGAATCGACATACATCCCTTGCGCCCTCAGCTCGCAGTGCCTTCTCCACCATCTGAGCGTAGGTGGTGCTATCGTCAGTTGTAATCATGAGGTCATGCCTGATCTTGGGATTCAACCCGTCCAGATACTTCTCCTTTCTGCTGAAGTCGGTCGGCACAATACCCGAGGCTAACCTCGCCAACCGGTCAAGCGAGTAGTATGCTCGGTGACACTCATGTTCTCCCGCTGGGTCAGGTGAACGAATTCCTTTCTCTTGGCGCTTCTAACCGCCTCGTTGTAGTACTTCGCGTTGAACAGGTTCACGGAACCTCTCCCAAGTCATGGTGGTGACATCATGAATACCGAGACACCATGTCCCACCATACCGGGGCATCCTCATGGCCCCGAAGGTGGCGCACACCACTCTGTCGTTGCGGGTGACACCCATAAAGTTCAAAATCACGGTGATCACCGTAAGCCACTTTGCTCGGCTTTCGACACATGCGGACCTCCCGGGAATACGGAGGTGCTTGTTTCCGGAACCTCTCATACAACGGCTCCAATGCGTGGGCCGCCACTACCATCTCGGCACAGGCGGCGAGGGGCGGAGTGCGGCCGGAACTACCGGCACCGAGCTGCGGGGAGCACCTGTTGTCTCAACCTACGAATCTCGAGGTCTTGCTCTTCGATCTGGCTTGCATTTCGCAAACCGCAACTCCCAATTCGGGGCTCCCTGATCAGCTGGGGGAGCCTGGGCAGCCTGGGGCGGGTTCTCATCACCCCGAGCCACGAGCCTGCCTCGGGGACCTCTGCCTCGGCCCCACGCAGGTGGGGGCGGAGCTCCTGTCCACGATTCGACCTACGGAGTTGCCCGACTCCTCGTGGTCGCCCGGCGTCCATCTAGCTAGAACCGCCTGCGAAACCAAGAGTTGGCATATCGGGTCGTATTCGGGCGAGCTTACTAATGCCGCTTAATTTGGAAATTAGAAATGAAACATGCGCCTATTCTACTATCAGGCTACTAACATGCTTCCTAACAGGCTTTTCTTTTCATAACTGAATAAAATAAACTACTAAAGCAATAAAGGCTTACTGAACCGTGAACCGAGCTAACTGCTGATGATGATTGTACATGTCGTGACGATCTTCGGAAGACAACACAGCGGCTCTGATACCAAATTCTAACACCCTAACTAACTTAGGCGTATTATGTGATTTTTAAACGTACTGTGCAGCTCGTTGCTAATCAACGAGGTTTATGGAAAAACGTGATTAATTAAAATTTTGCTTTTTCATTAAACTTATAAACCATTTTGCAAAAAGTCACGGGATCCCGATTTATAAAAATATTTACAAACGTTTTCCATTTGTTCAACTTTTACATCAAAATAAAGTCGTCTAACGACAATTACAAAATCTCGGCCGTCTTGTCCCGAGGATCGTACGCTCCGGGCCTAGCAGCCCCGACATGTACAATCCCATAAGCTCGGCTCACGGTCCATCGGCAAGCCTTGCCTTTACCTACACATGCAACGTAAGCGTGAGTCGACGGACTCGGTAAAGAAAAGCATAATAATATCATACATAAAACTGGCTGCCGTGTCCAACACGATGCGAGTCCCGCTCTTGCCATGTCCAACATGGTGCCGAGCACTTCTTGCCATGTCCAACATGGTGCGAGTTTTGAACGTTCGGGGGACGGTACTATTGACACGTAACAACACGATCGGTCGAGCCGGTCATACTCGGCTTGGTCATACTCCGGCTGTGCAGAGCGATGTTACTATATCCTCACGATCGGTCGAGCCGGTCATACTCCGGCTTGGTCATACTCCGGCTGTACCGACGGGATACGTCAATAGCACGGAACCACCAACCAAGTGTCGGCTGATCGGTCAAAGCCGGTCATACTCATTCCGGCTGCTGGTCATACTCCGGCTGTACCGACGTGACGGGGTTGGATGGTTCGAAGCCTAAATACATATCTAATGTAATCTAACGGGCTTCCTACATGCACGCTAAACATGTAATCTACATATGCATCTTTGTTATACTAATCTTACACGGATTCGATTTCAGGTGTGCGGTCAACTTGTTGGAACGAAGTGAACGGCGGATTACTGGCTCCTAAACCATAAAAACCACAACGCTCTAAGTGACACGCTAAATCACTTCCCGGGGACTAAAACTCGAAACTAAAAGTTTCCCTATCGATAAAAAGCATGGCAATACCCACAAAAACCCAAAACGAGGAAAACTAGGGTTACGAAAAATCCCCCATCAGGAAGTCGGTTGCCCAACCGGAATTAGGTTCTGAAAATTCGAACCCCATCCGAATTCCGGATGCTCAACCGAATTCCGGTTCCTCGCAGGCAGCAACCAAAAATTCCCATATCTCGACCAATTTAACCCCAATTGATCCCAAACTTTCCAGACCTCCTCTATAGGTCCCAAATAACAAATCCAAGGCAACAAACCTACCCAGAAACCACACATACAAATTTTGCCATTGGAGCTCAAGCTTTGAGTTCCAAACTCAAGCTTGAGCAAACCACCTAAACAAGCATGCAAACCAACATAATTCAACATAACTAAGCATAATCTAACCTCTGCAAACTAACAAGAACAACAGCAACAACACAGAACATAAACACAACACTTTCCATCCAAAATTCATACTTTTTTCATAAAAACAACAAGGCTTAGCTCAATCTAACTATCATGCTTTCAACATAGCTTAAATCCTATCAAAATAACATGCTTGAACTACACAAATCAACCACAAAATTACAGCAGCAACAACATCTTAAAACAACATGCATTTTCTCCATTTTTCATCATTTTTCTCAATTTTCAAAGAAGGAAAAACAAAAGGAGCTAACCTAGCTTGAAGAATGCTTTGAATGGATGAGAATCCACTTGAAAATTGAACAAAAATCCAGCCCTTAGAATCCCATGCACCAGCCGAAAATGAGAGGAAAAGAGAGAAAGTTTCTTTGAAATTTTCTAATTTTTTTTCTAAGTGTGAAAAGCTTGAAGAGAAAAAAGAGTTTAACTCATGTTTTATTTCATTTATCAAACCTCATTTCAGCCAAGAATTTAATGATTAAAATAAACATTTATTCCAATTAATAAACCACATAAGACAAAACATTAATGGGGCAAAAAGACCATTTTGCCCCTCCCCCATAAAATCACTAAAATCATACTAAAGGGGTATTTTTGGGACATTCTAAATTCCCGGCCATTCCCGACATTCCCAATGTCTAAAACCCGTCCCCAAAATACTAACATACTAAGTTGTGATTTCTACTGAGCCAAACGCCGCGTTCCAAATACCGGACACCGGAAATGCGAAATATAAAAACTGCTGATAACATACACATGCATATCTGAATTCCATAATAAATTATTTAAATGGCTATAAATAATTTCCTGATTAACATAAGTAACTGCTAATTTCCAAATTAACTAAGCGGGCTTTACACTCGACCTCGTCAAGAAGGTTACCTCCCCCACCTTGAGTCTGAGTAGGCGACATGGCGCGAAAAGCCTCGGCCATCTCAGCGGCTTCTGCTCCAAGAAGAGAAAAGTCGAAGTCTGGGACTTTGGAAAGAGTGGTATAGATATAATCAGACACTGCCTGATCGTACTGCTTCTTCCCATTCTCTTTCTCAACCTCCAAATCGCGGGCCATCTCCACGATCGTTGCCTGCGACTTCTTGACCTCGAGCTCCGCCTGTTCCTTCGCCCTGCTGAGTTCTTCGAGCTCCTTCTCCTTGGCCTTGCTGAGTTCCTCGAGCTCTTTCTCCATCCTCGCCACTTCTTGCTTCAGCTTTTTTATATTTTCCTGAAAATGAGCGTTCTGCCTCTTCAGCGAGTCGGCTTCCTTCGAAGGAGTAGCCGCAGATTTTATGAACAAAGCCATGGACTGCGCGGCCAGTTCAGCAGATCGCGTAACAAGATCCTCGTAAGGGATCTCAGCCAGGAACTTCTCCTGCATGGCTAGGAAGTCGCGAGCTCGAACAGGTGGATCAATGACGACTTTCTTCCCCTTGTCCTGTGTGGTCTTGGCCAGCTTCTTGGAAGAGTATGCGACAAGTGAAGCCATCACATCGCTCTTCCTCTTTTGGGCAACAACCGGCGAAGTCATCGCTGTTCCACCCTTTGGTTTGATCTTCAGGACAGGGGCAGACTTCAGAAAAGTCATATCTGCGAACATGAATGAAAGATAAGTATAAATCACAATCCTACCTGTTAGTTTATAACAAAAGATGAATTACCTGAAATTTGTCGAGGAGTTTGCTTAGAAAGACGCTTGTCTATTCGGTCTTGCTGCTTCTCAGATGGTTCTTTGTATGCTGGCTCCCTTTGAAGACTTGCGTTCTCGGGAATCAGCTGATGCTCTCGCAACTTCGCAGTTGTACACAATAATCGCAAGTTGCGATCTTGTACCGGAAGGCTCCCGAGAATTTCAGCTGTCTCCTTGCTAATCCCGTCAAGGGTCGGTCGAGCTGGTCTATCTGCGATGACAACAAAGAGCGAGTGAGCAAAAGATTTCAAAAGTAATGCAAAAAATGTCTAAGTCAAGAAATACGCGACATACTAGGTCTGCGATTAAAGTCAGTCCTAATCCTAGGAACCTTAAAGACATAAAACCACTTCGATTTCCAATCACCCATGTTCGACACCATTCCCTCAACTCCGTTGATTTCAGAAGTCGCCCATTTGCCAAAACAGTAGAAGCCGTTATGAAGACCTACACTTTTTATGTCGTAGAAATAGCTGAATTCTTCTACTGAAGGAGCCCTATGGACATACTCCATGTACATCGCATAGAAGGCTAGCACAGTGCGAAAACTGTTGGGAGTTAGCTGAAAGGGCGATACATCATATCGCCTGAGAATGGCTGCGACGAAGGGGTGAAAGGGGACCGATACACCACACCGAAGGATGGGTATTGAGACTACCACATCCTCTGTGGGAATGATCGCAGGATTAGTAAATGGAAGGTGCGCTCTCTGAGACGGTTTAGGACGTTGAAACGCGAGTCGCAGCAAATTCAACCTCACAAAGGTGGTGAAGTCTGATTTGGCAACTCTCGAGATTAAATCCTCGCACGCGAAGGGCTCGTTCAGCTGGGAATCGTCGACCGAATCTGTCCCACTCCCTTCCGCCTCCTCCTCTTCCCCACCTGACTCGCGAGCTGGAGTCATCCATTCCTCGTCCATCTCCTCGACCTCGATGTCAGGAGCATGCCTCGTATGTATAAGGTAGTCGCGTGCGAGCAACGTGGACTCGCTGTCCCGGATATCGATGGTCCCAGGTTCTGCGAGTTCCTGCACCATCCTCTCGATGTCCACAGAAGACATCGGACCTAATTCTATTTGAGCGGCCTCCACTTCGGAAATGTCCGTGGGGAGAAAACTGTCCATCTCCTGGTCAGTCTCACCGTCAAATGCATGGCCTCCCGAGCCAAGCTGCTGGCTATCCGATAAATCGCTCATCTGAAAGATAGAAGATCTTTTCAGCGTGATGGATGTGTGAAAAATAAAGTAAGTGATCTCACCCGCAGTAGATTATAAAGTCGCACTCGACAGAATGGTCAGCCTCCTTACGAATACTGACCATCCCATCAATGTGCGAGAAGAGATAAAACTATCTTGGGCAAGTAATTCACGCATCCTCGGCTAAGCGGTATACCTCCAGAAACGGCTGGGAGTTTCCCAGTGACTCAAGGGGTATGCATTTTCGAGCATAACCTTGAAGTTACTGGGAGACCCCCACCGTTCCGAGACTACCTATCAACCAAAGAGTACGCTCATTTGAATATTAACGCATGTCACAAATGGCTGGGTGTATCACAGTATCTCAAGGGGCATATAACCGCGTATATGGCCATTAGAATATTGTGACACACCCACCATTGGGAATAGCGATTAATACCCTCGCAACTCAGCCCGCGACATATAAAAATCCTAAAAGATCTAGCTAACAGTCAAATGGAAATATGCGAGTATTCAAGCTGTTCATCTGAACACCCTCGAACATTCAAGTTGTTCATCCGAATATTCGCGAGTATTCAAGACGTGAAACAGTGCCTATGAATTGTGTGCGGTTATGTCAGTTTACAGGTCATATTCTATGAATTTACCCAGGTTTACTTACCTAAAATACATAGCCTCATAAACACCCACTAGCATACATTCCTAAAAAAAGCCTTTAAAATACCCAAACCCAGAAAATAAAGCATATTTTCTCCAAAACAGAAAACGAAAATGCAGTGATTTGGAAACTAACCTTTAGTTCTGATTTCTGCGATTGCTCTCGATCACTTCTGAGATTGAGAATGTTGTGGAAAAATGGTAGAAAATCTGGGAATGGATTTTTCGAAGTGTATGTAATGGAGGGAAAGAAGAAGTTAAGAGTAAGAGGGAAAAATGGGAATTTTGATTCGTATCAAAGTATTTAAATACCCATATCCCTTATTAATTGGGATTGTGACACGTGGCAGCCAGAATGCCTAAGGTCGCCCAATCTAACGGCCAACGATGGCCACGCCTACACGAAAACCGAAGGATTATGTGACGTGGCACCATAAAGGTAATAATTACTAATAATTACAGCCGTCATTTTTCGAAACCCTCGATGGGACAACCAAAAGGTCACCTCCTCGTGACAACCTTTCACCTGTCTCTCGAATAATAGTTTCCCTCAGTGACCGCTCCTGTCACGTCGCGAAACTAGGGGCATGTGTTATAGTGAGATTTCTCTCACCTAGAAACTCGAGACCAGAATCTTATTTAAAGGACACGTGTATTCAGATTTCCAATGAAAGCTGAAGTGTCCATGAGAGACTTCTCGAAGTTTTAGACCTCGCCCAGGATAAAACCAGCGAGATACTGCGAGTGCGACCTAAGTCGCACCGCATAACCGTAATTCTCATTATGCAGGGTAGATCCAACTCGCGTGTGCCAGAACATGTGCGAGTGTCCCCTCTATATTTCCGCGAAAACATAGAGACCAACTCTCTATGATGCCATTTGGTCCCAACGACCCAATAGCCCTGACAAACCGATATAAATTTGCATGTCCAAGTTCTACCGGCTCCAACATGCGATGTCTACAAGGGGCGATTACCTAAGGGCGCAGACGTTCCAAACGTACTGATGACCCTGCGAGCTCAACAAACGGAACATGAACAGTCAACTCGCAGATGCGGAAGACGCATACGTTGATGAACTTAGTAACTGTTACACATTTATTGATGTTAACGTTGTTTGGGTTTAATTATTGCAATTCAATATGTAAATAATGGATTAACAATGAATGTAATCCTTGTGTAACCGATTGGACACCTACTTTGTACATAAAGGGGTGATCCACCATGAAAATGGCACCTACGAATCCTTTGCTACAGTGGACTAAGCAGATCACAATCTGACTGAACCACTATAATTCTTTGTCTCATTGATATTTTCCAGTCTTGTTGATTGTTCTTGCATTCCCAGTCGAGTACTCGCCATTCTAGGTCGAATACTCGCACTTGTCACTTCCCTGAAAATTCTCTTTTATATTAATTAAATAATACATTTTGGTGTTGCGAAATTCACTCGACAACATACGCCAAATAAAATCCTTCACTTTCGGAGGTACTTGAATTTTCCACACTTTGTCCCAAAAACCAGTAGAAAGAACCTGCATTTCACCCTCTCGATCTTGTTGAGAAGCCTATAAGAGCTCTTAACAGAATAAAATCCTGAGCTTTCCAATCTCCAATACCACGCATCATTTTGTCTCCTTGAGTTTAATGGAATACTAAGAATAAGTGCAGCATCTCGAGCATTCATCACATCATTTATTAACTCAACATCCCATTCACTTTGTTCTGGCACCATTAAAGCTTGAACCCTTTGATCAACAAGAGCAGGATGTGTGGAAATTATTCTCGGATTGTCCTCATCAGGCATTCACGTATTAGCTAAGATCCTAGTCATTGAACCATTTCCAATTCAAACTCGAGCCCCTTCCTTTACTAGATCTTTAGCCTCAAAGATACTACGCCATACGAAGCTCAGGTTATGACCCAATTCTGCAGATAAGAAATCACCTCTAGAATAGTATCGTGCCTTAAACAAACGGGCCACAAGGGAATCAGGCCGAGAGAGAAGTCTCCATCCTTGTTTACTAAGTAAACTAACATCGAAATCTCGAAGGTTTCTAAACCCCATGCCTCCTTTTGATTTATGTAAAGTCAGACGGTCCCATCTCTTCTAGTGAATACCTTTGCTATCTTTCGACGAAGACTTCCACTAGAAATTACACATCATCTGCTCCATTTCGTTACAAATTTCCTTAGTTAGCAAGAACACATTTATTGCATAACTAGGAAGTGATTGAGCAACCGTTTTGATAAGTAGTTCCTTGCCCGCTTTGGACAAGTAACGACCTTCCCATCCTTGAATCTTCTTTCTCAATCTTTCCTTAAGAAAGCCCAACAAAGCCGTCTTATTTCTCCCCACAATATTAGGCAGACCCTAGTAAGTGCTATTATCCCCAGCCTCAGAAATTCTCATCCTTAAGCACACTCTTGTTCGTTCATCAGCTCTTGTACTAGAACTAAAGAATATGGTAGATTTATTCACATTAATTTGCTGCCCTGAAGCCTGCTGAAACCAACGCAATAATTCCATAACATTACAAGCAGCCTCCTCATTTGCCTTACAAAAGACATAAGTGTCATCCGCAAAAAACATGTGTGATATTATAGGGGCTCCCCTCGCTACCTTACAACCTCGAATCTTCCCCAATCTCTCATAATCTTTAATCAAAAGTGAGAGCCCTTTCGCACACAAAATAAAAAGATAAGGGGATAATGGGTCACCTTGTCTCAAACCTCTCGAAGGGATAATGGGACCAATATCTTGACCACTTACAATAATTTTATACGAGACCGAAGAGACACACCTCATAACCAACATAATCCAGTGATCACTAAACCTCAACTTCCTCAACATGGATTGAAGGAAACCCCATTCAACGCGGTCATATGCCTTACTCATATCCATTTTTACTGCCATAAAGCCATCCTTTCCCGACCCATTTCTCTTCAAATAATGCATAAGCTCAAAGGAAATTAAGATATTATCCGTTATTAAGAGCCCAGGCAGAAAAGCACTTTGAGTCTCCGATATAATATTCGGGAGTACCCGCTTTAACCTATTAGCCATAACTTTGGAAACAATTTTATAAATGACATTACACAAAGCTATAGGCCTTAAGTCACTCATAGTTTCAGGAGAAGACTTCTTAGGGATCAAAACAATATTCACATCTTTTAAAAAATCAGGGAATTCACCAAACATAAAAAAATGTTGGACTAACCAAACCACATCCGTTCCGACCACCTCCCAAAATTTTTGATAGAACCCCGGATTAAGACCATCTGGCCTTGGCGACTTGTCAGGATGCATTTGGAACATCGCTTTTTGCACCTCATCTGCCTCTACTGGAGCTGTCAACCCCACATTCTGATCCTCCGAGACAACCCCATCAACACAAGCAATGACCCTTTCCCAATTCGAATTAGAAGCAATGAACAACTCGCGAAAGTAATCTGCCATTAATTTAAGAAAATAATTTTACAAAATATCACTTATTATAATTATTATATAACAATAGTACCTAATAACAATACTCTTATCAAAATACTCACATTTTATAAATTGTACAAACTGCACTATATTACAAAAATTTATTTGGGGATAATTATCAATAATTATACATATTTAATATTAATATATATAAAGTAGAATGTAGGACAACCCTCTAATATTCAATGACTTCCCTCCGTCACTTTTAGACCTCTCTCTACAGTACGATTGCATGTTAGGGCTGTACATCTATTTTCGTAAACTGTCCAACCTAATTAACCCGCTCAAACCAAATCGAAAATATTTGACAAAATGTACAAACCGAAAAGCTCGATGAAAAAAAACCCGTCCAATTTGTATATTGGGTGGGTTAAAAATAAAACAACGCCCAATTAAACCGACATAACCCAAACTAAACCGAACTAGAATTTTCATTTTTATGTTTTTAAAATTTTAATTATATATGTCTGTTACATTGATATTAAATATAATTTATATCAATATTAAAAGAGTAATTTGCGACATAAATATCTAAGTTTATCATCCAGTTACAATTTAATACTTAAGTTAAAATTTTGGCGGCATAAATACCTTCCGTTACACTTTCAGACATTCTGTAGGTAGTAGGTACCTTGCTTTTATCTTCCACACTGGACACCAAATGGCATGACACATCATTTAAAATAATGTCACGTCATCTTATTAAATAGTCACCTAATATTCACTACTACAAAAATAGATTTTCCCGACGTTTTTAAATAATCGTTTAAAGTATTCCTGTCGGTTTCTATAACCGTCGCCTATACGACCATCGTAAAACGGGCATAATAGGCGACAGTTCAAAACCGTGGCGCTAATGTGGGATTCACGACGGTTTTAAACCGTCGCCTATAACTGGGTATAGGCGACAGGTTATAACCGTGCCCTATACTATAGGCGACGGTTTCATTTGGTGTGTGTCTAAGCAATTCAAAGCGGTATTTTTATACCTTCACAGTTTGGTCTTATTGTTCAAAAAATTCGAAATTTGCTTTTGGCTTTATCTTTTATTGATTTGTTTTGTAAAACGATCTGTAAATAAGGTGGTTCATTGCTTGGCAAGAGACTCTTATTTCTCTACAGGTCGTGTGCTTCAGCTGGAGGATTCTTCCTTTCGATTGTTTTGAACGAATTTATTAATTAATAAATCTTATGATTTTTATTCAAAGAAAATTATAAAAGCAAAGAGTAGATATTCATCCTCTAAAATAATAATAATAATAATAAAATATATATATATTTTAGTTAGTTATCATATATATATATAATAAAAAATAATATCTATATTCATAATATTAGATTTATTCAAGTAGATTGTATAATGGATTACAAGTTAAGGTTTAAATTTCACGTTAGAGTTTTATTCTTTTTCTAGGTTATTGTACCTTCTATTTAAAAGAAATTACGTCCACAACCACTGTACAAGTGGTTCTTAGCCTGAAATATTACTTTAATTTTTAAATTAGTTTAAGTGATTTTTATTATATTTTTTTTTATAATTTTTATATATATTTATTAACTTCTTAAAAATGATTTGATATTAAATACGCAATGCATTAAAAGCTACAACAAAGTAAATATTGTAATTAACCCACTCTTTTTTTTTTTTAGTAAAATGTAATTAACCCACTCTAATTATTTTTACACAAAAAAAAATATATATATTTTTACATATTTATTTTTCCAACCAGCATAGAGTCTTACATGGTTTTCTCTAACGCGTTTGGTAGGAAGATATTTTGAAGTGACTTAGTCCCACATGGACTGTGAATGAATTTTAAGCTTCGATAAACCAAATATAACGCGGCCATGTCCTTCATAAAATTTTAACGACAGATAAAAGATTCCTCTTATTGGGTTCTGCGAGAGGTGCTTAAATTACTCAGGTAATCAGTTTTTATTTATTTATTTATTTCTATTTCAATTTATATTGTAATAATAGCATTTATATTTATTTATTTGATTTTTTATTTGTTATGCAATAATTTTATTATATTAATTTGTAAAAATATTAGTTTAATATTTTATATTTATGTTTCTACATATAAATAAGTAGAGATAAACAAGTTAAATCAGTATTTACCTTATGTATTAAAATTAATTTAAATATTTATTGGTAATTTTTTTTTGTTTAACCTAATTTTCTTTCTCATCTTTTTGAATTAATCTATATCGATGCAAAATCTCTTCCGTGTTAATCAATCTCTTGTTTCATGTTTTCAGATACTTTGCCAATTTTCTTTCTCATCTTTTGGGAGCGGTATTAAACATAAATAGTATTTCATTTTCCTCAATGCCTTTGAGGAGGTCAAGCAGGTACAAATCGAGATATATATTAATGCAAAAGTAGCGATATATTAATGAGCATCCTACATTATATAGGTAACTCTCTATGATTGGTTAACGATATTTTGTAAAGTACTTCTTTAAATTTTATAAAACTCTGATATTTAATTATACCAATAAAAGTATAATACTGAGAAAGGAGCTGGGCAGTGATGCTTTTTAACAACTCACTTTTCTCGGTGTTATACCGTTATTATTGAAATTAAGTATTGAATCTTTAATAATTTAAGAAAATAATTTTTAAAAAATATCGCTAACCAATCGAGAGAGAAGATGCTGACTAACAGCAATACTCTTATTTATATATTCCTCTTACTAATAATGAAGAGTACTATTACACAAACAAATACTGATCTAACACCAATTTTACTAAAACAGAATTGGTGTTATACGACGCTGTTGATGATGATAATCACTGTTGTGCCCTACGAACGCGGGTACGGTTATGGTTAGGTCCATCAGTGCAAGCTGGTGGACCTCCCCATGTCTGCCCAGTAATCTCATTATCTGGCTGCGAAGATGCCACACTCGTAGCCACTGTCGGAGCAGCCGGAGGAGTTGCTGGTGATGCCGAGGATCCTTTACAACAATTCCCCATAGAATCTATATACGTAAGAAGTCTTTGTGTACTCTTTGAGTGCACAAAGCAAATATATGTGCGTGTGTATTTTAGATATGAAAGAACTTCATTGGATGTGGACCTCTTATATAGGGGATAGGTTGGGGGTAAGTTGAAGTGATGTGAGTAAAATTGATAGAAGAGGTAAAAATGATAGACCTTAAAAAAGAGTTTAAAAATAAATAAGGGCAATACAAGAATTAATGTAGAGTATATATATTTTTAGAAAACTTTAATCTAGAGGTTTCTAATTATGTCTTCTTAAAAGATATAAAGAAATATATGGATAAAATTCTTGAAGAATGACTTATATTTACCTAATAATATAACTGTATTAGTTATATATGCTTTATATTCACCACATAACACTATATTACTTATGTTTTATAAATAATATAAAATTAAATTTCTATCCTTACTCAATATATATAAAATTACTAAATTATCTACATAATTACACTTGGACGCCAAATCACCCGGTCAGTAAAACCGGTTATATCAAGTACATATTATATTTTTAGTCTATAAAAAATTGCAGGTGATAAAATTTTGTCAGTTAACATGATAATATTCTTGTTGATGGAGCTTTGTTGGAGGAAGAAAATGCATATGGTTATGGAATTGTGGCTCGTTATTTTATGGGTTGCCTTGTTGATTTTAAAGCTAATTATCATGGAGGTACTTATTCAGCGGAGGTGGTGGAAGCCCTTGGTATCAAAGAGGCGCTTAGTTGGCTAAAAGATAAGGAATGGAATCACGTCCTAATTGAGATTGATAGTATGGTCACAGTCCAAGCAATTTTTAGTAACCAACACATGACTTCTGTTTTTGGTTTGGTTGTTAATGATTGTAAAAGTTTATTATCTGTTTTAAATGATGTAAGTGTTCGTTTTATTAGACGATCAGCAAACCGCGTTACTCACTTTGTGCTAGGAGTTCTCGGTTTTCTCTGATCTTAACATTCATATGAATGATATTTTCAAAAAAAAAAAAAAAAATATGATAATACGTGTGAAAATAGTTTCTCTTTTAATCAATTAATGGATTATATATTATTGTTTTACTGCGTGACTGGACACACAAATCAGTCTATCCGTGATTGAATCGTTAGCCTCGTCAGCCTTATATGTATATATATTAAAATCTTGACCTTTGACTTTAATTTGCATAGACACAAAACTGCCACGCGCACATACAACACACCGCTTTTCAATTATTTCTTGAATTATTTTCTTATTAGATAATGAACAAAATTAGGGCAAAGAGTTCTTGCGGAAATGATCAAACACAATTAAAAACAACTAACAGTCAAGTATTGCTAAGTATCTTTATGCCATTATGAAATTGAAAGCTGATTTTTCCAAATGTAATTTTCATTTTGTAAATCATAGTAACATTGCTTTTGTGGATTTTAGTTGACTGTCCCTGAAAAACTAAAAAAATTGGAATAAAATGTATAAGCATTAGTTAACTGTTTACCTAACAAAAATTGAGAAAAAATATATATATTTATAACATATATTTAAAATAAAAAATAATATTTATGGACATAGTATTAATTTTGATGTAATGATTAAGTTAGATTCATATATGATTGAAGTCTCAAGAGTATTTTTTTTTTTCTTTTTAAGTTTAGTTTTATTTTTTATCACTTTAAATCCCAGTATACTAGCTAATGAAGCTAGATGAAACGATATGATAGTTTCACTGTAATGGGAAGGGGTCAACTATGATCCAGCTAATGAATCATGTGAAGTGAACCCTAGATTTTTCTAGGCTTTTAATATTATGTTGAACTTTTCAATATTATATTATTAACCTTTTCAAGGGCAACTAACTGTAATTTACACTTCTTCTCTATAAATTATATTTATTAATTTATATGTTTTATTAGTTGATGTCGTCACTTATTATCAACTAAATACATTAGTCTTCTTAGACCAAACAAATTTAATAGGCAAGTGAAAAAAAAACTATTAGAATACATTATAGGCTAATTAGTAATTTTTTTCCCCGAACTTTGACATGTACTAAATCGTGCTCTTTGAATTTTTTTGGCCGTTAGAAATTCCCCCTGAACTATTGAGATTGTTAAATTTAAGGACTTTTGTCTAATTTCATTCAATTTTACTATTTCTATGTACTAAACCATGCTCCCCAAACTTTGATATCTACTAAATTATGCCCCTCAAATTTTAATATGTACTAAATAATGTCCATTGAACTTATATTTATGTTAGAATTTTTTTACTAAAATTAGACAAAAGTCCTTAAATTTAACAATCTCAATAGTTCGGAGGGAATTTTTAACGGCTAAAAAAGTTCAGGGAGTACAATTTAGTATATGTCAAAGTTCAGGAGGAAAAATTACTAATTAGCCTACATTATATATATTAATTAAAGCAGTAAAAATATACGTGCCCTTTAACATTTCTCTTTTAAATATTAAAGTTTGACAAAAACTGAACAAATTGAATCCTTCCATTGGTTGACTTTAGCCATAGGATAAAAGAGTTTGAGTTTAGATATATCATTAATAGCTTACTCGGTTACTCCTGTTATTTAACCTGCCAGTGTCATAGTAATGCAAGTAAATATATAAAAATGAATAGTTATGATTTAAGAGAGGAAAGCGTGACCGAATCCGCACCCAATATTATATATTGATGGTTGAGAGTTATAGGTTTATTTAACCATTAATTCTAATGGCAGTGCTCCTTTTTCTATTGACCAGATAAGACTATTTTTTTATTTTACTCACCGACAAGAACATTAATTTGATTCTTCCTTACAGTATATGCATAGAAGTGAGAGCCTCTTTGACTTTGGAATTGGACTCACAATTTTACAATGTAAGCCACCTATTCTCTCACCTCCTCACTTCACATATATTTGACAATTAAGTATACGTACTTAATTTTCAAACATAACCACACGATTGGACCCGAATGAATCAGACTTCATGACTTCATTTCTTTCGTAGATTGACTCATTCATTTCTTTTTTTACTTTTCTATAGCCATGCAGGTATATATGTTTGTTCACATATATATATATGTATGGGTATGGTATTACCTTATTTTATTCTACTATTAAATCAAATATCTAATAGTTGATATTTATAATCATTAATTAAATATTAAAAAATTAATATTTCCTATTTTGTTATTCTCTATATTCCTAAAATAGATAAAACTATTAATAGAAATAAAAAATTTATAAATAGAATTGTTATTTAAAAAATAAAACACAACTAAAAAAATTAACAAACTATTTTTTTTAATAAAAATCATTTTAAAGATTAAAAAGAAAAAAAGTGTATATTTATCTGTTTAAAAAATTTCTTCATACTACAATTCTAAATTGTATTACTGAAAATAAAAAAAAAATAATAATTTTAAGCTTTAAACTGTAATGCACATAAAATGTATAAGATTTTTTTAAACCTAAAATCTTTAATTTTATAATAATTAACAATTATTTATATGTTTTTATTTTTTTTTAAAAAAATACTTGAGCTTACCAAATCTATAAGAACAACACCAATGAAGAAAATTTTAACAAAAAAAAAAAATGAAGGAAGAAAAAAGTGTCATAAACATTATTGAATAATGGCAATTGCCAACAAAAGAATTTCAGCACAAAAAATTATATTTGACCCCTAGACAAGATTATCATCTTCCAATCCTAAAAATATAAATAATGAACAACACCTCATTAGTTATTCTAGGAGAATGATTCATGGTAATATCAAAAAAATCATTGGATGGTAATAATATTTTAGCCTAAGTAGGAACTAAGAAGTATTGTAGCATTTTATTTTTACGAATATAAATAATATTAAGACAATTGGATTCCACAATCAAGCTCCTATTCTTCTAATAAAAAAAAACACATTAATATACATGTAAATGATTTTTAGTTTTACAATAATAAATTATTAATAAACTCATAATTTCATAAAATAATAAAGTAGTAATTTTAATTAATTTTTAAAAATAATTTATATATTTTTTTAAAATTATTAGTTGTAATTATTATTTCCAATTTTATAAAAAATAAATATAATTTTTTTTTTTTAAAAAAAATAACTTTTAGAAACTTTCCATAAAAAGGTTATTGGATTATTACCTTATTAATTTTTTTTAGTTCCCATCAATGGGTATTACCCATTAAGAAGTGTTCCATATATGTATATATATCTTTTTAATTATACATATCCTACCATCACAATATATATATATATACTGTAGTCCTCAAGTGTCGAAGAATCAATTAGTCATAGGTCAATGATATTTTTCTTACTACGTAGTTGATCGACTTCACAATACACAGTAATTTTTTTATCATTCCCTTATCAAGATATACTAGTTAATATAGTCGCTCTGACTAATTTAATTTTTTTTAATATTATAATAAATAATTACTTAAAAATTTAATTCTAATATTATAATAAATAGTTACTTAAAAGTATAATTCTAATATATAGTAAAATTATAAATATATTATCTTATTTCATATTATTATAAATAATTTATTTATTAAAAACTAAATGCACAATTTTATTAATTATTATTTAGAATTATTTATTAAGAAGTTTAAAATTTATTATATGTAGTATTTTAAATTGCTTTATTAAAAAAATTATTTTTATAAAAATAAATAAATAAGATTGTATAGAAAAAAATTACGATATTTCTCATAATGTATTATTTTTATATCTCGGTCATTTAAAATTATTATTATTATTGTATCTCACTTGTTATCTCGTTGTATCTCACTTATTTTCATTACCGTATCTCACCCTTTGTCATCACTATATCGCATCCCTTGTCATTACCGTAGTTCACTTGTAGTCGTCACTATTGTATTTCCTAAATCTATATCTTAATTTTATAAGATTTCATCTCAAATTTTAAATATTTTTTTAATATTTTTAAGACATTAGAGATAATTCATTAGTTTGTTCTTTTATTATTAACTAATTTGTTTTGAAAAAGTGATTATTATATATTTAAAAATATTTTAATTAAAAAAAGAAAAAATATAAAAAAAAAATGTGATATTTTAGTTATGAGAAAAGAAAATAGTTTTAAAGAAGTTTTAGAGTACCATGTCACCGCTTTATTTCTCCACTATATATAGATATATAAATATAGATTTATATATATTAATTGATATTTTATGTATGTATATAAACAAAATTTATGATTAATTATATTTAATTTAAACTTTAATATTTTTTTTGGAATTTATTTTTATTTTCTAACTTTTTTTAAAAAAAATTATATTTTTTATAGAAAATTAAAATATTAGTAAAATATTAATTTGTAGATTTATGTTTTTTAATAGGAAAATTATTTAAATCATAGTAAAATATTAGTTTGTAGATTTATGCTTTAATAAAATATTAAAATTGAGAGAATTAAGGAGAGAAGAGAAAAATAGTTTTAGAGTAATTTTAGATGCTATGTCACATTCTCATACTTCTCCTTTAAAGATTGTTAATTATAATTATATGTCTAGGTAGATTGTTTTATTAATTAATATTTAAAGATTTAAAAGTATAAAGGTTAAATATCTAATAAAATTATAATTTAAAATTTAATTTCAAAAATTTAGATTAAAATAAAATTTTGGAAAATATTAAGAATGTAAAGTTAATATTAGACTTAGATTTAGAAAGTGAGAATTTTTTTTTTATTGAAATAAATAGCTAAAACTCTTAAAAAATGAACAAATAAATAGCTATAAAAATTAAAGTTAGCAAGCCGTAAATTTTAAAAAAATTTAACTAAAATATCTTATACCACATTTTTTTAATATATTTTAAAAGATTTTAAATAGATATATGGTTAGTAATTTGGATTTCACAATTATTATACAAATATTTAAGAAAAGAAAGAATTAAGGAGAAAAAAGAAAGATGACTTTAGATTATTTTTAGACCGCCACATTACTGCTTCATACTTCTTTTTTATATATATATATAAATATAGATATATAGATTATTGTATATATATATATAATATAATAAACATATGCATCGAAACCAATGATACATATACATATTTATATGTACATATGCATCGAAACCAATGATACATATACATATATTATATATACTAGAAGAAAGTTACGTGCAAGACACGTATACTTAGTTTTATGTTAGGGAAAAAAACAAAAAAATACAAAAAAGGAAAAAAAATTACAAAAATACTTTGGGCCGGCCCATTAAACATTTATACAGTCCACATACAAATATTTACAAAAATACCACATGCACTAAGCCTTCAGCTGTACAGAGCGAACCATGAAGATGAAAATACGCGCTCGTTTCAAAACCGCAAAACAACCAAAATGAAACCAAAACGAGAAAAATACAACTATTAATTCTGGCAAAAACAACTGGAAAAAAATACCTGCAATGATCTAAACTGAAAATGACGAAAAAAAAAATCAGAAAAACTGTGAAGAAACTGAAATTACACATTTGTTTTCTGTTTTATTCGATCAAAACAACTCCCCCTAATGTCGAAATCCAGATTCATGAAATGTAGATCTGTAACAAACAGATCTGGACCTCCCACCAAATTCAAAACAATGTATGATGTGAAAATTTTTAAAAAAACTCATGAATAATACATCTACGTTATATACAGTTACATTTTGACTTATTTTTTGTTTTGGTTGCCTTATAGTTGCATTATCGTTTTATGATAGTTTATATATTATGCAAGAATTTAATTTGATGGGGACTAAGAAATAGTAGTTATACATAGTAAGTTTTGTGCAAATAGTTGCATATTAATTTTATAGTGAAATAACATATGCCAGTAGCAAAACTATAATAAAACTACAAAACAACTGTATGCAAGTGCAAATAGTTGCCTTATAGTTGCATTATCGTTTTATGATAGTTTATATATTATGCAAGAATTTAATTTGATGGGGACTAAAAAATAGTAGTTATACATAGTAAGTTTTGTGCAAATAGTTGCATATTAATTTTATAGTGAAATAACATATGCAAGTAGCAAAACTATAATAAAACTACAAAACAACTGTATACAAACTAAAATACAGGAAAAACTCTTTGAACATCAACATCCATGATAAATCTCATTGTTACCCATTGATGATATAAAAATGGACAGGAAACAACTAGATAAAAAACTTATTAAAAAAATACATATAGAAGGTGTAAAATTTCAAATATGGGAGAAAACCAAAAAGAAACCGAAAACAAACCTCGGTTCGAACATCAGCACCAACATTAGCTTTTTTCCCAGAAACGTTGACAATGAAATCTCTGCATTATTTGTTGAGCAAACATACATAAGAAGCACAATGATTTCTATACTCTTTCTGGCTTTATTCTCTACACAGTCGCTCCATATGTTATCAAGGTCCGTTTCTTCGTAAGAATATATAAGAAACTAGCTTTACAATTAAAAATTAAAAATAAAAATAAAAGAAGAATTGTTATGTAAAAAAATTTAAAATTAAAAACTGAAATAAAATTAAAAATTTAAAATTAAAAACTGAAATAAATTAAAAATAAAAAGAAAAGAAGAAAAAAAGAGAGTGAAATGATGGATTGATTGATAGAAGTCAATCCTAGACCTAAGCAACAATATATAAGAAACTAGCTTTACAATTAAAAATTAAACATAAAAAGAAAAGAAGAATTGTTATGGAAAAAAAATTAAAAATTAAAAACTGAAAATAAAATTAAAAATAAAAAATTAAAAACTGAAATAAAATTAAAAATTAAAAACTGAAATAAAATTAAAAATAAAAAGAAAGAAAAAAAAAAGAGAGTGAAATGATGGATTGATTGATAGAAAATGAAAAAAAAGAGGGAAGAGAGTAGGATTTGATTGATGATGGATAGAATGATGACTAAGTGGTATTTGTGTAATAAAAGCAACTTTGTAAGTAAAAATGTAGTCATAGGCGTGTGTGAGTAATTTTGTAATAAATTGTGTAAAATGGATTTTTCATGTAAAAATTTCTTTATGTTAAGTGATACTTTTTACTTTATTTAAAAAAGATACAATAAATAATTAAAGAAAAATATTATTAATTATAATTTAAAATTATTTTTACATATATTCTATTAATGTAAATAGTGGTGTTGTAAATTAAAAATATATACTGAATGCATTATATTAGTGATTTTGATTTAATGAATTTGTAAAACACTTGAAGAAAGCTTAATAATCTAAGTACAAATCATTCTTAAATTAATTCAAAAATAAAACAAAAATTAATGGTCAAATAATAAAGCAAACACAACTTAAAATTGTGTAAAATAAAAAAAAATTAAATTAAAAAATAATTACTAAATTGTTGATAATTAAAGATAACATCTGTCTAATAACTATAGAAAAGAAATAAGGATACTCTTAATGGTTGGGTTTTAATCTTATTTTACTTCGGTAGAGACAATAGTGTAATATTTATATTTTTCACTTTTCATCTATCGGTTAATATATAATTGAATTATCTATTTTTTCATAAATAATTCGTATATGGAACAAATTTAAAGTTTAAATGTAGTAAATTAAATATGACTATAATCATACTAATTGACCAAAATAGAGTAGTACTAATTTATTTTGTACACTAACGGCTAAGTTAAAGCCAAAATGAATAATACTTGAATAGAGCAAGTAATGGACAACCTAGAACATATTTTGGAATTTCGATATTTTCAACTATTTTCTTATCATATTTTGAAAGAGGTAAATTCATTGTGCATCAAATTAACTTTGTTAATTTAAAAAATGGAACAAAAAATATTGCCAGAATCATAGAACATATTCAGCTCTTTTTCTTACTACTTGTTAAATTAACAAGCCTTGGTGCATCCACGAATCGATATTGATTTTAGAATATAAATGCACCTAAGATCAACTTTGGTGCAATCCAGAACTATTTACTTTTATTATTAGTTTTATGCGTGTTTTACTGTTGATATAGGATGTCACTTTCCCTTTTCTGAAGTCCCCAACCAATATAGAGGGGATCAATTGGAATAATTGTTAGGTAATAATGTATAAAGCTGATTTTGGTTCAATAAGAAAACCGATACATTAAGATTCAATAACCAAAATAATAATTTTGCTTCAAAAAATAACCAAAATAATATCCGTGAGCACCATGTTGTTGAACCATTAAAGACTCAGACATTTGTATCAAGTATCAATTGATTCTGCACAATAAATTGAATAGAACATTCATATGTAAAACCAACCCATTTTCTCTCGATAGGAAAAAACAACAAAACAACCCTAAATGATTAAGTTAGTTGAGTTAGTATTTTTTATAAACTCAGAATGTTACAAAATTAGGTTTTAATCCTTAATCTTACTTTACTTTTAAAAGAAAATGAAGGGAGTATATTGTATGGTCATTGAGATCTGTAAGACCCATCAAAAGCATAAGAACAAGAGAATATATTTATGAATTTTTTATTACACGCCCCACCTAAACATAGTATATGAATTACAATTGCTATAGAACAAAGAACTACTATATGAATTAGAAAAAAAAAAATTGTTGGTGTTATTTGCCTAGCTAGTTGGACTTTTGGATGGGTATTTGTCTAAACCTGCATTCATAAAACAAAATTAAGTTCAAACATAAAATATTTTACCAAAAAATTAAATTAAAAAATTCAGAAGCACGGGGAAAGACTTGAGACATCTTGGAAAATCTTAGGGAGACACTGAGAAATTTGCTATGAGCATTGTACCTCATTGCACCAAGTAATCAATCACTACTTTGATTTGTTCACCAAGCTTTATCTTCAAGACCTTGCCAAATTCATTAAACTAATGTTTCATATAAAGAATTAACTTATAATTGAAAAAAAATAAGAAAAAAAAAAAAGCAATCATAATGAGTAAAAAAATGCTCCAATATATATATATATTTATATATAAGTAAAAGTTAAATACCTTTAAGAGACATGGAAGAACTAACTTCACACCCTGAGCAGTGAGCACTGAGTTGCAACATTATTGCACATTCAGCAGCATCACAATAACCTGATCCGAGAAAGAAACCACAAGTAACAGTAATAGTTGAATCACATAACAAAAACATATAAAGAATAAAAGTTAACATTTATAAGTATATCATGAAATATGAAGGCAGAATTGTGTAGCCACCCAATTGCAAGTGTTGCACAAAGATACTCAAATCCAAACAAGGTTCCTTCAAAACATTTATAAGCTAAAAGAAAATGTTAATTGGTGTTAGAATATAATAAATCAAAATGGTAACTTAATTATTACAAAAATGGTAAATAAAATATAAGGGCAAAAATCAAAATTACAAGCAACTTCCCATCACTTTTTTCCTTTCCTCATCATAGAAAAATTGCTAAAACTACTATAATGAGATAATTATATTTAGTAGACGAAAGTTATTATGAAACATCAACCCAATCATATTCCTCTCAAATCTCAAAAAAGTTGTCAAACTTCTTGTTCAATTGGATAATAATTTTATTTTAAAGTTTAACAACTACACAAATCTCTACCAATAACACTACTTCTTGAACATGTCTGCGTCAAAGGTAAGATGGAAGGCAAACCTATCTGCTAGGCCTTCTCGTAGTACTGTCACAATGTTGTATTTCTTCAAGGAAGAGACTCCAAATCCCTTGACTACACCAGCAAGCCCAAAAGTTGCTCCACAATGCTCCACCACTCCATTTGAGCAACTATTTTCCCACTCAATGTTACAATTGTTTTTTTGTTCTTGCACAGCTCATAGTCACATTTGTTGATGATGCACTCATCGATTATCTCACTATCGTTGTCGCTATCGAAAGCCACCAACTCCATCGCAGTAAAATGATCGCAAGACATTGTTGTGCCCCTTGCAGCTCCATTGGGCCTCCGCGCAAGCCATGCAACCTGTAGGATTGATAGAGACCAAGGGAGCGGCAGATGCAGAATGCGAATCGTAATACTTCAAATTAAGTTTAAATCGAATTCGGTTTCTAAAAAAAAAATTGAGATATTTTTAATAATTGTGTTAAGAAGTCCCTGATTTCATTTTAATGGCGATATAAACCTGCAAAGAATACCAGTGAATCTTTTCTCTAACTTTTTACCTTAGTTGCCATTAGATACCAACTCCATAATATATTTCTTGGCATTAAATCAAATTCTAATGTTGAATTATTTTCACAAAAAACTTATTTCTTTCTTTATTTTATTTTTCTATTAGAAAAATCAAATCGTAAAACATGATGTTGAGTCTCTTCCAACTAATGAGAGGAAGAAAAAGAAAAAAAAAATCAAAACCTCTTTTTTATGCTAGATCCCTACCATAGATCTATTTTTCCTACCTCGATATCTCTGGGATCCTTCAACAGAAAACTGTTCATTCAGGGATTGTAATTGCAATTGGCTTGTCCATCGATCTCTTCACATATTTGATGAAAATTTTACATCATCAGTATTTTGAAGCCATGAAACTGTAAATTTAGAAGAATAAAATTAAGAAAAATTAAGAGATAAAAAGAGAATGAATAAGAAAAGAAGATAAATAGAGAGATGGCAACATCAGGATAAAGAGGGTTCTGGCTGTAGGAAACTTCGGTAGTCTTGCGAGCGTGCTCGAAGAAGAGAAGACCATTGTAGTCGCTCTGGCTATGGGTTCTTTCGCTGTACGGAAGCTTCGACAAGCTGGTAAAGGTTGTGTTCGAGGCTAGGGTTTTTGCATGTGACTGTGGTACTATATAACGTTAAATATAGTCACATTTTATATAAAAAAGAAATATTTTTAAAAAAAGTCACCCACAAACTGGCATATATATTTAAACCACACGATATGCGTACGCCCACAAATTGGCTATTTCAATTGGGAAATTTGATTTTTTATATTTAAAAAACTTTAATAATTTATTCTTAAACCAATATATTTCAAACTAAAAAATATATGACACTTTTATCTAAAACCCAAAAATACCCCTCTCATAACTCAGTCCCATTTTTTCCAACCCGCATATGCATCGGACCCCCCATCGGGCCCCATCGGACCCCGCATCGGACCCCATCGGCCCCGTCAGACCCAGCCCCCCTCTCTCTTCCTCTCTCTCAAACCAAAAAAAAACTAAGGTCGGTCCGATGGTCGGACCCCATGGTCCGACCCTGGTTTTTTTTTCGGTTTGAGAGAGAGGAAGAGAGAGGGGGACTGGGTTCGAGAGAGGGGGCTGGATCATTCGTCGGAGGTGGTGGGTGGTCCTCGGTGGTCGTCGGAGGTGGGATGGTTTGGGTGGGGCGGTTGTGGGATGGTTTGGGTGGGGCGGCGAAGAGATGCCGAGATAGAGAGAGAAAGAGAGATGCAGAGAGAGTTTGAGGGAAGGAGAGAGAAAGGGTTTGAGTTATGAGAGGAATTTTTTTGGAGTTTTGAAAAAAGTGTCATATTTTTTTTTAGTTTAAAATGTATTGGTTTAAGAATAAAATATTAAGGTTTTTTAAGTATTGAAAATCAAATTTCCCTTTCAATTTAACTTAAAATTTTGTATAGATCAAAGTTAATTAGGAACAGTTACAATTAAATAACTTTGAAGGACAAAAAAAATTGTTGTGATCCAATTTGAATAACTGATTATTTTGCATTTATTACTTTCTTCCAAATTAAATTCATATTTTATGATAATTTTAGCCACATAAAAATTGTTTTGGATTTTTTTATTCTTCCCTTTAGTTATATACCACATATCGATTTATTTTCTGAAGTCTAGTGAACCAAAGGAAAACCTTGTAGATTTTTATTAAATCGGCCAGCATAACACCATAAAGATTTATACTATTCTCTTCGATAATATATCACATATTGACTTATTTTATGAAATCTAGTGAATCGAAGAGAATTATAGAAATTAATGATGAAATTAGCAGCATAAAAATATTAGTCTCTTCCTTTCCCTTTGATTATATATCACATCAACTTATTTTCTGAGTTTAGTGAATCAAAGGAGATTGGAATGACTCTTTCAGTATAAAAAATCTTACTTTTAGTCACAACAAAAATTGTGACTAAAATTAAAAAAGTTGTGATTAATTATAAATTATTATTTCTATGTTGTGATTAAAAGTTCCGTGGTTAAAGGTATTAGTCACAAAAATTACAATTTGTTGTGACTAAATGTATTTTTAGTCACAATACTTGTTGTGACTAAAACTAAATTAGTGACAACTTGTGTCTAAATGTTATCTTTTTGTCACAAATAATTTTTTGTTGTGACTAAAAGTCATATTTAGTCACAAAAATTTATGTAGTGACTAAAAAGTTGTCACTAAAAATAGTAGTTTTTTGTAGTGTTTGCAGTAAACAAAAATAAAGAGAAAGAAGAAAGAGAGGTAGATCCATTTATGGATCTTTGCTTACCCTTGTAAAGCTTGAAAAATCACTTGGAATAATACAGTTTTTTTTTCTTTTCTCTTTTCTCTCTTCTCCCAGATCTTTTTTTCTCTGTTTCAGTCTTACGTATCAATTGCCAAAGATATTTTTCCAAAACCTTTTTTTTTTTTAACCATTTAAACCCTCTCTCTCTTTATAGCCAATTTTTTTATTTTTTATTTTATTTTTGTTGATAAAATCCACTTAACGTAAAAGTGGTGGAGGTGGAGAAAATATCTTCTTAATTTACTCTCCTCTTTGACTGACCCATTCCTATTATTTATATATATTTTTTAATAATAATAATAATAATAATAATAATAATAATAATAATAATAATAAAATTCGTTCAACAAGTACATTCTTATTTCATTTAGTTATTATTATCATAGAAAAATTCGTTCAACAAGTACATTCTTATTTCATTTAGTTACTATATTTTTTTTTTTTTTTACAATGATCAAAATTACATATAATTAATAAAGTAGTATTTTACAAATAGCAGTAGTACTTCCTCAAATTAGGATAGCTTATCGTCTAACTTGAAGACATGTTTTGCTAAATTATAAATAGTAGAATTCTTATCGCAAGCCAAATTATAAACAGACATGTTTTTCTTAAAAATTTAGACAATGAAGTTATAACTTCTCCAAACAGCACCTCCAACTCATTAAAGAACATTTCTTCCTTTGTTGATAGCTTCAAGAGCGCATCTAAAATAAACAACCAATTAGACGAAAACTACCTACAAAATAAATAGATTTATAAAGTAGATTAGCACACTATACAATAATACTGTGAATTTTAAAATTCAATTATTATTTTAACAAGAAAAAATTTATCTTTGAAGCTTTTTTCCCTTACTATATCACCATTGCATGTATTGTAACTTATAAATTGTTATGTCCAATTAATAGAGCTAAGTCTTTCAAGAAAGAAATATACTAGTCAATTAAACTTGCACCATAGATAAAATTTAAGAGATTAATCAAACTTAACTAATCCCAACTAAAATTAACTATTTTACAAAACAAAAAAAAAATAAGAAAACTCAATTAACTAACAAATAAATGATAAAAACAATAATATAAAATAATAGAAAGAAAATTCCTCTATAATTATTTGAATATAACTAAAAGGAAGATTTAAGACTTATTTGTAAAAATTGATAATAACACTCTTTGAGGTTGTATATATAAGCAAACGAGTCAAAAACATACTACAAACTAGCCAAAGTACACCAGGCCAAATAAAATAGCTCAAACTAGCGAAAAAAGTGTGATACTATATCCAAAACTAGTAGAGATCTAATCTTAAATTAAAAATAAAATAGTAAAACTTTTAAGATACCTTAATTAAAATACTAAATATGATCTTAAAAAATATATACCAAAAGTATTTTAACTAGTTAGAGACACCTTAAATAATATTTAAATTTTAAAAAAAAACAAGTAAGTATATTATTTTCTATATTTTGTAGTTGAGAAATGTTAAAAGGTACCAGTGGTGGTGCTTAGTACTTTTTTATATGTCTATATCGCTATTGGTCCAACTAAGTAACGAGTCTCTTATAATATAATAGAATAATTAGCTTTTTTAGTCCCTGTACTTATGACACTATACTATGATGCTCCTTAATTTATAAGTGTAGTTAAAAATACCCCCTAAAATATATCAGTTGGAATAGTATAATCCTTTTATCTAATTCTGTTAAAATTGACTAAAGTTGACTGTTAAATTAATAATGTGGCATTATACATAGATAGTAGTTGAAAAATTATATACCATTAGGAAAATAAATTACAAGTCATAAAAATTACAATCACAGGAAAAAAAAATGAAAAATAACATCCCAAAAAATAGAATATCATTACCTTAATTTTCCAAAAATCCCATGTTCTTTCTAGTGATATCCATCTCTTCAAATACTGTAGAATCCTAATTTTACACATTTTTCTAATTTGAACTGCTAAAAAACGATTGGAATTATTTTAATAAAATTATTTTTATTAAATTTTTTTAAAAGGTTATGAAATCATTTTTTAATCATCTTTCATTGTCAATTATTATGCCACCTCATAGTCAATTTTCCCTCTAAAAAGAGATGAAATTACTACTCTATCCTTTGTTATAATACCTTATCATCAATACAAACGGTATTTTTAAACAAAATAAACAGAAGGACTAAATGTATGCATATAAAATTATACAAGGACTATTTGTAACAAGCTGAATAGATTAAGGGGCATAATAGTATAGTGTCATAAGTACAGGGGGTAAAAAAGATAATTATTCAATATAATATAATAACTTTTAAGGAGTATCACTAGTTAATCATAACGTAACAAGTCTAGAAGTATTAGGCATTATTGGTACCCAATAGTAATGTTCTTTGTAGTATTGCTAATGGTCATTAGTGGTGGCTAATATGTGAGACTTAATATTTTTTTTTTTTTTTTTTTGACAAAGTGATTAGAATCACTCATGAATTTACGACGCCCACGTCCGTCACCAGCGCTGGAACCTTCTCGAACCAGGATAGCTTATCGTCTAACCGCAGAGCATGCTTTGTCAAGCCATGGGCCGCTAAATTCTCAGAGCGAGCCACATGGGACAAAACTGCCCCCGGAAATTTAGACAATAAAGCTATAACATCTTCAAACAACGCTCCTAACTTGTTGAAATACATCTCCCCATTGTTGATAGCCGTCACCAAAGCTAACAAATCTGAATAAACTGAAAACAAATCAAAAAACCAAAAAAATTTATTAGAAAATAATCAATCGGATCAAAACACTCAAAACTCAAAAATTGAAAAACTAGATCCCCATATAAAATACTATAACTAGCCAAAGGGAAACCCTTTGGCTAGTAGCAACTTAACTCTTGTATTTTACTTCATCATCATCTTAGGATTACTATCCCTTACTAAGACCCTAAAACCTAAAAAATTTTGATATGTAATCTAGTAATAACAAAAATCCTGCAATGCTCCCATCCATAGGATATCAAAAGTTTACTTTGAAAATTATCGCAATAATAAAGTAAGCAACGAATAATGTATTCAATAACCTTAATTATCAATGATTAGTGTAATTCAATACAATGAAACAAAATAACCTTGATTATTAAGCATTAATGACCCATTAATTCCATAATCCTTCCCAAAATAGACAAAATCAACCATATTAATTCATTATTAATGTCCCCATTTCTAAAATATTACAATTTCCTTTATTGTACTTATCCCAAAAAAATTAATACATATTTATTTATGGTAAACTTTATTGTAATCAAATCAATCTATATTGAATTGAAATTACTTAAAATAATCCAATTCAGTTATTATGACATTATTATTCCTATTTTAATTTCCAAAAGACAAGTTGTAAAACTTCCAAAAATTGTATCCTTTTAAGTTACCATAAAACATTTATAATGATACATTCTTATACGACATAGATTACAAACCAAATTCCATAAAATTTAACTTCCCAAATATATCTGAACACAATAAATTCGCATTTGACAATTAGTATTGCCACCTCCTTTTATTACAATATCTTCGTATTTATTATTATTCAAATTACTTGATTAATTTTAAATAATAATATTAGAATCTGAATACTAATTTCCACCACTTTCCCTTTTTGCTAATAATTCCTAAAAATATGAACCAATCATAGCTAAAAGCTATTATCGTTTAAACTTAATCCTCCTTAAACCTTATTTCACTTGAAAATATTTTTAAAATATCACTTTAAAATTTTCTTTACATCATACCTTAATTTAAAATTTGTCTAATGCATAACTTGTTTATTTTGCAATTTTATTGTGCTAACATTTTGTTATATTTTCAATACAAGAAGCCGTAAAATTTTAAACAAATTACCCTAAATAATTAGGGGTCAACCATATAATAGGCGCTATAGCCTTGTAAGGCGCCAAAGCCATAAAAATGGCGCAAATATAGAACAAACTAATAACAAAAAGATTACAATATAACCCATTATAAAAATTCAACATTATAGAAATAAGAAATTTTCGGACAACAAATTCTTTGAAGAAAACTTCATAGTTTCCTCTGTACTCTTTCCTCTTACAACTATCAAAACAAGATTATACAAGAAAGTAATAAAATTAAAAACAGATTATACAAAATTGAAAATACAAAAGAAAAAACTTGATGGTAGATCTTATAAGAAAACAACACCATATAAAACTTTAAAGATTTTCTTCATATATTTTGACATTGATTAGAACAGAACAAACCTACACGATTTCATTGATGTGAAAATGACAAAAAGACTAAAGAGAACTTAACTCTAATCTTATTAAAGAGAACAAGATAAAAGAATGCCAGAATAAACCTTACCTCCGGTGCTGAGAAGAAGATGAGAGCAGGCCGAAAATAGTCTCATTTAATATTACTAAAATGAAAAATAATTAAGGACGCCAATATTGATAAAACAGTATACAATAGAAATTAGAAAATGTAGAAGTGTTCACTTTACAAACATCTTTGATTAGTCATGACATAATAAAAAAATAAATATATGGTGCCAAGAAACAAAACAAAGTTTTGAAAAATGATAAAACAAAATCTCTATATCTATCATCCATTACCAAAAATAATTTATTATATACCTCCAAAATCTAATCTAAATAAAAGAATACAAATCTAAAGTGGAGAGCCAAGAGGAGGACTGCTTGTTGCTTTGAAAAACATGGAGAACCGGATGAACTATGTGTTAGAGATTTTATTACAATGGAAGAAAATCAAGACATTACAACACTATTGCAATATAATACAAGGATCAACAAAGAGATTAAATAAATGTTACAATACATAATATACAATATATAGATATTATATATATATAAAAGGTAGAAGAGAAGATAGATTACACAATATTATATAACACATACATATATATATATATAATATGAAGAAGAAAAAGAAGATCACTCACTCACAACCTTGAGTGTAGATTAGTGGGGATCACCATGGCTTGAACAAGGTATTACACCTTTGTCCAAAAGCTTATTTCCCCCTATCTCTAAGCACTAAGGGAACTCTCTAGGAAATAGCTTTGGGAATTATCAAGCCTTAGGGTTTTCTAGCAAAGTGCTTTCTTGATAGAAAACTTCTTCTCTTACTCCCAAATGAGCACCATAGACCTCCTTTATATAGTGTTTAGGATATCACCATTTGAAATTCAAAATTCATAAGTCATAACCTCCATGGATGTTATGGACTCAATAAAGAGATGTAACTCATGCATACCATAACTCCTATAGAGATGTAACTCATGCACACCATAACTCCTATACCATTAAGAATTTCAAATAAAGATGTGTAACACCTTTTACACTCTTAAAGTTGGTGATAATGGTGGAAGTTACTCATAGTAACAACTCCTCCAAATATTACAAAATGATGACACATAATATATAATGTCATGTGTTACATATTAGTTTGTTACATGTATTTAATCTACACATTATATTATTGATAAAAAATATAACAATCCCCCACTAGATTAAATATTATCTCTTTAGTAACAAACTTGTAACTTTTGTAACATTTATTTAATCAATCAAAATATTATATCAAAATATAACATTCCCCCACTTTGATTGACTAAATACACACTTTTAAGAAGTCTTGCTTAGGTGCATTAGATAAAATGTCTTTCGACTTGAATTTTATCTTAGTGTAATTACCACAAAGTTTGATGAAATTTTGGTTGCCGTAGCATTGAACCACTATTCCTTTAATACAAACCGGTGATAACACACACACCCTTGCTAATGCTCACTTGAGACTGCATGTCTCGCTCTTGCACCGTTAATGGCCATGTACAAAATTCCAATTCATGGACTCTCTAGAGAATAACTCCCAATTCTCATAAGAGGCGGCACCACCTCTAGCCCATATAGGTGGAGTTTTAGTGTCTCACCACTCTTTAGACACTTCTTAAGCTTAAGTGAGTTTTCTTAAGCTTAAGCTCCATTAAAAAACCTTTTGGTTTTAACCCTCAATTTTACAACATGTACTCATCCATAGATGGGACAATTGAGTACCATATTCACTCTATTGACTTGTTATTACCTATTGAACTTAAGACTAGATGTTTACTAGTGTCAAGATAGGTTACCATCAATGAGAGAAACACTAAGGGAGTTTAGGCCCCATCCCTCGAAAATTCATGCTTTAATCTTGTACGGAGATTAAGCGATTTGTTATAACCTCTCACTATTGATTCCATGTGAATCATGCATGCCAAAAAATAGTGTTCACTTTGTGACCACTTTTCTCCTTAAGTACTTAAGCTTTGAAAATTCAATCATAAAAGATTAATTTTCACTCAACTCAAATTCTCAATAATTTTGATACCAAGCATATCAAAAATACACTAATTTAGACACCAAATATGTCTAAATTCTCATATTTTAATTTTAGACACCAAGTATGTCTAAACTTTCTCATATTGGAGTATGCACCCCCACATTTTCACATTTCATTATCAAGACAATATCTTAATTTTAAAATATAAAAGACTACTTTGTCTCTATAATTTTTTTTTTTTTTTAAATTTAATTTTCTTCTTGAAATTATTTTTACCAAAACTTTGACACTAAATATGTCAATATTTCACTTATGCACATAGCCAAACTTGATTTAGAATTTGAATTCAAAATCAAATAAATTAATCAACAATGTCTCAACACATTTTGATTAAATTTGTGGCTCACCCCCACACAAAAGTAATAAATTCACTATATTTTTATTTTATTTTTTTTTTTTTGAATCCACATTGATTCATTTACTTTTGAGTCCAAAATTGCTCTTCTAATTTATGGCTCATTTCACAAGTTTGGATCCCCTTTTAATCTATTGTTCTTGCTATGACAAGACAATTCTCATAAGTGTAACTCTCATATAGTTCACTTTTCTTATCTCATAATATGAGATGATTATCTCTTATAATCCAATAAAAGATGTAACTTCTCAAAAGCCATCTTTTATTATCTCATAAAGTGAGATGTTCACCACCAAATTGAAAAAGAATTTAAAATATTCTTTATTCACAAAATAGATGATAATAATTCTCACAATAATAATAAACACTATTTTATTACTATCAACATTATTATCGTTCTATGTAACTCATATATTAAGATAATATGTATGTTACTAATCAACATCTCATATGTAACATACACATAATATCAATATTAAATTCACAATATATATGTTACACATCTTATATATATATAACATATATACTATAATATACATATCATATACACATAATTTATATATATATATTTATTACACAACTATATATGTTACATACCTCACACATATATAACATATATATACACATTAATATACATGGTATATATTATATACACATATGTAACATATATTATATATGCATGTCTCACATAAATACATAGAAGTAATAATTTCTACATATTTAATCTCACTAATATATATTATATCACATGCTCTACATATATATAATATATATTACTCATACATACATATTATATATTATATATCTCACATATATACATATAATAAAATGATATAAAATTTAAATATCATATTATATACTACTATATATATTAATATGATACAAACACATAATCACATATATGTCACATATATATAACTCATATATATATATATTATATATTACTATCATATAAAATAGTAAATCACATAATATTCACCATCATGCTCACCCATGAATGGCTTTCACATAAAATCTCTTATCCTTGTATTCTCACAATCTTGATTTATCACCTCTTCCATTGAAAAGGGATAAGCTTTTGATTGTTAGAGATTTTATTACAATGGAAGAAAATCAAGACATTACAGCACTATTGCAATATAATACAAGGATCAACAAAGAGATTAAATAAATGTTACAATACATAATATACAATATATAGATATTATATATATATATATGAAAGGTAGAAGAGAAGATAGATTACACAATATTATATAACACATACATATATATATATAATATGAAGAAGAAAAAGAAGATCACTCACTCACAACCTTGAGTGTAGATTAGTGGGGATCACCATGGCTTGAACAAGGTATTACACCTTTGTCCAAAAGCTTATTTCCCCCTATCTCTAAGCACTAAGGGAACTCTCTAGGAAATAGCTTTGGGAATTATCAAGCCTTAGGGTTTTCTAGCAAAGTGCTTTCTTGATAGAAAACTTCTTCTCTTACTCCCAAATGAGCACCATAGACCTCCTTTATATAGTGTTTAGGATATCACCATTTGAAATTCAAAATTCATAAGTCATAACCTCCATGGATGTTATGGACTCAATAAAGAGATGTAACTCATGCATACCATAACTCCTATAGAGATGTAACTCATGCACACCATAACTCCTATACCATTAAGAATTTCAAATAAAGATGTGTAACACCTTTTACACTCTTAAAGTTGGTGATAATGGTGGAAGTTACTCATAGTAACAACTCCTCCAAATATTACAAAATGATGACACATAATATATAATGTCATGTGTTACATATTAGTTTGTTACATGTATTTAATCTACACATTATATTATTGATAAATAATATAACACTATGATAATAGTGCTGAGATTGATTTAATTTAATTGCTTTAACACTGACTGGCTGATCAAAGATCATATAAATAAATTACAGTAAGTATATAAGTCATAGAAGAAAAGCAGAGATTTCAAAAAATTACAATCGGAACTATGGATTGTGTACATACCTCCTCATATACAGTCTATTTAATTAAATTCAAAGATTATCTCTTGTTGCAATCGGAACGAAATAAAAGAAAAAATTGATCAAGATCTAAGAAAGCTTTTGATTAGCCACGAAATCAAATCAAACGAAAAATTAATAAAAATTTATATATTGACAGGTGTAATGATTTCTAATTAATCAAAGAAACTCACAGCGATTTTAACGAGTTCATCAGTGTAAGCCCCGGTGCGGATCAGGATGGTAACTCAGCGCAGATGATTGTTGATGGATCCAGTTGAAAGATGAGGCGTTGAGCTTGACGAAGCCGCAGGCAGCCATGGCTCCATTTGTTTTTTTATATTTAACTATATATGAAAACCAATTTTATAAGTATTTAAATTAAAGTTTGAATGGAAATACCAGAAAGCTTAAAAAGAAATTCCTAGATTTATGGCCAACTTTGGTCGCTCCTGTGAGACTTAATATTTAAGTATACTAATAATAATATGATATCTAAGAACGTGCTAAGTACTAAGAATTCTGTGTAGAGACTATGGTTGTCTAGTTTAAATTTACTGATAGAAATGTCAATTTTTTATGGAAAAAGTAAATTAGATGTCTGGGGCCAACTATTAAAACATAAGTGCTTATTAAAATGATGTGAGAATGTGCTCTTGTATGTCATAAAAATTATAAAATCATTCTAAGTTTTTAGCAACTAATTATTTATTATTATTAATATTTTTTTTTTCTTGAATTATTAACAATACTTGTTATATAATTGTTCAAGTGAAAAAGAGAAGACGTGAAAAAAGAATACCCTAGTTTATACAATTACATTCTAATAGAGTTATCACTTATCAATATTCAATTAAAATATAAGTTACAAATTTATTTAAAAAATATTATAATTGGTACAGTAAGATCATACTGGTATATTTAAGAATAAGAATTATACATATGTTTTACTTTGAAAAGTCAACATCATCATTTATGAGAATTTCTCGATTAAGAGAATAGTTTTGGTGTAGAAATAGAAAATTTTAAATTCAGGATCTACTTAATTAACGACGTCATAAAGAGAGGGAAAGTTGTGGTGTGGTTTGGATTGGGCCGAAGATACAACATGGACTAGTATCAATGGGCTTTCGAGCACTTAAAGGCCCACCAAGGTGTATGTGCTTTAAGTTGAAACTTCAGTGGGCTTCAGAATCCACGGGCCACTGTTAATGGGCTTTCGAAAACTTGCAAAAGGTAAGGAGATAAGTTGAGGAATACCACTTTTTTATCAATTAATCAAAAATATCTTCATATTATATTCATTAAAATCTACCCACTTTTATGAGTGAGCTGTCTAATATACCGTTACCCTCCACTTAAGTGTAGCACATGATTTCTATTAATCTAAGGAGTATAATGAAAATATCATTTATAAAAGTGAGTATGTTTTAAAGAATATGAAAATGAAGGTAAAAATAAAAACAATTAAAGTAAAGTGGGTATACAATGCAATTTCTACAAAGAAAGTGGGCTTCGGAAAGAGGCCCACCATTCTGCCTTTAGAATCCATAGGCTTTTCAACATATGAAAATTGCATTGTATACCCACTAGACTTGTTTTAACTTTTACTTCTATTTTCATATTTTTTAACATATACTCATTTTTATATATGATTTCCCCAGACTCCTTAGGTTAATGTAAATTATTTACTAGATTTAAATAGGAAAATTTACATGGTATACTAACTTTTGCCATTTTTTTACAAAAATACTGCCAGACAGTATTTTTTACTTTTTTATTGTATTTTTTTTTTATAAGTTTCATACTGCAGTATACTGTGTTAAGTTTTCACTGGCGTTCTACTGGTATTTTTTAGTTGTTCTACTGTTATTTTAAGTTGTTCTTTTTTGTGTTCTACTGGTGTTTTATAAAAACACAGTATTTTTGAAAACTTTTCTGTGTGACCGTATTTTTGTAAAAGTTAATCCAAATTTTAGTATTTTTGTAAGTTTCCCTTTAAATAAAGAGTGCCATTATATTAGGCAACTCATACAAAAAAGTAGGTATATTTTAATAAAATATAATATAAAGGTGTTTATGATTAATGAATAAATAATAAAAAAAAAAGAAGTATTTTTTAACGAATTAATCTTTGAAATTTTGTTTTGGCATATGTAGCATAAAATACAAAAATACAGCATTTGTTGACCATATTGAGAAGGGTTGAGATGCAAAATGACTATAAATTTGGTAACTAAGTTAGTAAATGTCCACTTTTTAAAAAAAATAAGAAAATTGTCAAATCTAATAAATTAGCTAATAAAAATTATAAAAATAGATTTATCACATATTTTTTTTAAAAAAATATATATAATAACAAAATTAAGTTACATAATTTTTTTAGTATTGCATATTATTATATTGTAATAAAAATAAATAAATATATTAGATCATTTAAATATATACAGCAGTATTAGATATATCGTAGTACGGAAAATTAATATACCGTAGTAATAAAATTATATACCACAAAAAAATTATAACAATACTAAATTAATACTCAAAAAATATATACAGTAGAACCTCTATCCAATAATACACTTGGGACCAAGTAAATTATATTCTAATTGAGAGGTTATAACTAAATAGAGTTACACTAGAAAAAAAATTTAAAAAATTAAAAAATATCAATGTAACAATAATTACAATAAATAATCATTAATACTATATCATAATAGAAATATTTTAGAGTAAATATAATTTCATACATGTATTATAATTTAAAATAAAATTATTAGTTTTACATAAATAAATTTACAAAATACATGTATATATTTTATTAAGATGTAATTATTCTTATATAGAGGTATACTTTGTTAAGACGGGACTTAGAAAATGTATAACTAATTACAATTTAGAGGTTATTCTTATTTATAACTGGCCCGAATTGGGACTTAATTTTTTTTATAACAAATTAGAGGTTATTCTTGAATAGAGTATTCTTAAATAAAGGTTCTACTGTATATCATACTAACAAAATTATATATATCACCATTAAAATATGAATACATACCAAAAAATTTATAAACAATAAAATAGAAACCAAATATCATATTAAATATAAATAATATATTATAGACAACAAAAATCATATACCATGCAATAAAACGTATATACCTACAATAAAAAATAAAATAAAATAATATAATATTATTAAAAAAAATTATATATATCATATTAACAAAATTATATATCACCTTTATCTATACTAAAATAAAAACTAAACATGCATAATCTAAAATAAAATGATATACTATACAATAAAACTTATATACTATATAACATAAAATATACACCTTACAATAAAAATATATAATAATAACAACAAATAAAAATAAAAATATATAGGATGCTAATAAAATTATCTATCATGTCAACAAAAGTACAATAGAAAATAAAACTTAAATATTCTTTAAAAAAATTATATACCGTATAACAAAAAATACATATACCATACACCAAAACATATATACAAAAAATAATAATAATAAAAATATAGATTACTAATACATATATATATATATGTATACTATACTAACCAAATTATATACCACAATTAAAATATATATACCATGACCATTGTATATAATAAAATAAAAACTAATTAAATATTATTTAAAATAAATAATCATACAATCAAAAAATATGAAAATAATAATTAAATATATGTAGCATGGCAATAAAATTATATACATACATTAAAATATTTTTATTATGCTAATAAAGTTATATACCACTATTATACATATCATAATAAAAAATAAATATCATCTAAGAATAAAAATATACCATACAACAAAATAAAAATATACCGTACAACAAAATCTATATACCAACAACCCAAAATAACTCATAAAAAATTAAAAAAATTGACATAACTTTAAAATAAAAAAGATTTTAACAATTTTAATATAGATATACCATAATGTTTAAATAATTTGCTTCTAATTCTAAAAAAATAAAAACAAAATTGAAATAAGGACATTTACTAACATAGTCTTATGATTTAGGGTCATTTACTATATTTTTTTGAAAAGAGGACATAAACTAACATACTCCTATGATTTGGGGCCATTTACTATAATTTCCCTATTGAGAAACATTAATTTTTAGAATATTTTCATAAATATTTACTTATTATTATTTTTTTTTGTTGGGTAACCGATAAAGGTTAAAATAACAAGGGTAACAAAAGTTACACAAAAGGTGGGGAGGTTTCTTTCATCCAAGAAAATTCATTGTCTACCCTAAGGGCATGCTTAGCCAATCTATGAGCCTCAACAATAAAGTTGTGGCTAACATGAGAGAGATGCCCCAGGAAACTAGACAATAAAACTTTAATATCAGAAAAGATAACTCCCAGTTCAAGCAAATACATTGTTTGACCCTCCAAAGCTGAGACCAAAAAAAGTGAATCAGAAAAAATCCTCTCCACGGGAAGTCTCACATCTTGAGCCCAACGCAAATCTACTAGTAACGCAACTGCTTCTGCCTGGAAAATTGAAAAGGAACCTCAAAAATGAGAGTTGTCACTTCCGCCCCATTAATAGAACACCTACAAGAAAAAACTTAATACATAATAAATATTAAAAAAATATGGAATTTCTCTTAAAAAAATAAAATAAAATATGAAATTTTATATAAATAGTCACATAGAATTCTCTGGTGTAAATATTAGAACTTATTTATTCTCATATTCATTGCTGACGGTGAATACACTACATTTGATATGTTATTATTAGACCAAACTCACCTTACAAAATAAAACTAGTCATATAATAACTTTATAAAACCAAAAACTATCTATGTTAGTCTTACAAAACTAAAACAAGTCATGCTGGCCTTAATTACAAAATTAAAACTAGCCATACTGGGCTTACAAAACCATAAACTAGCCTTACAAAAGCAAAACTGTCCATACTATTACAAAACCAAAAACTAGCCACATTGGCCGTACAAAAGAAAACTAGCCACATTGGCCATACAAAAAAACTAGCCACATTGACCTTACAAAATCAAAAAACAAGCCACCTACAAAACTAGACATATTGCCTTACAAAATCAAAAGACACATTAGGCATAAAACTAAAAAGCTACATTAGTCATAATTAAAATAATTTAAAAAACTATGTAAAATAAATTTATTTAATATAGAATTACTATATACAAGAACATATACAATCAATAATAAATAAAAATAAATATTGAGATCAATTATACTTCAAAAAACCTCAAATAATTAAAATATTAGATACATTAAAATAAAAATAAAATTAATATCTCAAATATAACTATGAGTGTATATAATAAAAATAATTACATATAAGAAAAATATTGTACTAAAATTATTAATGTAAATTATTTCAACAAAGGTGAAATAAAAATAATAAACAAAATTCATATAAAAATAATTATATTGGGAAGTAATTTTTAAACAATATAACATAAAATAAATTTAATTTGAAATAGCAGACATAATAGAGTAAATTAATACTAACATATATTACCCAAAAACCATGTCTATAATAGCTCAAAATTAAAAGTACAAATTTTACTTTGATGTCGCCATAATTAAGGAAAAGGAAATAATGTAAAAATATGATCTATATATAATTTAAAATGTCATTTAATGAAAATGATTAAAAACTTTTAACTTAATTAGAGAGTCATTTAAAACAAATTAATTTATAAAAAACCATATTCAAATAATAAATACACACGTTTTGTGAAAAAAAAAAACTGTATATATATAGTAAAAATTGCACTTAATTAAGATTTTAAAAGATGTAAATTATAACTTAACGTTTATATATATAAAACAACTCACACCTATTAACGCAAAAATAAATTCATTTACAAAATTTTTAAAACTATCATAAATATAAATTGACTTATAAAATAAAAGATAATTTAATAAGAAATTAATAATAATAAATACATTACTACAAAATAGCCTAAATATAGAAACTGATTATATTTTAATAATAGAAATAGTTTAAAATATCATAACTGACGCCCATAAATACAAATCACGCCATTGATAGCGCCATCTCGCAAGTCATAGTTGACTATGAATGACAACAAATTCTGCAGTTCGATCGACACCAACCATACCAGCTTCCGACCGTCCCGCTGATATATAAATTCCGGCCAAAGACGTCGTCAATCACAGAACAATGCCAAAGCAAATGTCGTGATAATGACGGTGGTGTGGTGGAGAATGATGAAAGCACCCCTTCAAACCTTGACTATTTGAACCAACCCAAATCCATTTGATGCGGGTTTCGAGTCAGGTTGCCAACCGTCCAGAAATTGAGAGAAGCTTGTGAAGAATGGGGTTGTTTCAGAATAATCAACCATGGAATCCCCATATCTCTAATGTCGGACATGAAAACCCTCATCCGATCTCTACTGGATCTTCCCCCCGGAGATCAAGGCCAGAAACGCTGACGTTATCACGGGAAGTGGCTACATGTCTCCTTCTCCGGCCAACCCTCTCTACGAGGCCTTGGGACTCTATGAGCTTGGACGATCTTTGAAAAAACAAGATGATATCAAATAAAATATGCAAATCAACTAGATATGTAAACTATAAATAAAATTCAAAATAATATTGAAAAGCAAAGATAGAATCACAAAATATCAACCCCATTGTAATATATAAATAAATCAATGAAAGAAAGACTAAGACTAAATTACAAGAATATTAGCAAACAACATCGGAAAGATTATTTTAAGAAGCCCAATCACATATTTATGTTAATTTACTTTGGTATAGTTTAATAAAATATAAAAGTAAATATTATTTTTGATTTTGTATTTTGTAAAAATTACAAATTAGACATTTTATATTGTTAAATGATAAAATGAACTCTATATTTTCTAAGATGATAAAAATATTGGACCATAAGATCAATTTTTAATAATTTTATTTTTAATACAACTAACTTTAAGACAATTTCTAACGCGAACAGATACAGAAAATATAGTCTAGGATCCTATTGGTACAATTTTAAAAAATACAGGATCCATTTTGTCATTTAACAAAATAGTATTTGTACAATTTTAAAAAATACAGAGTCCATTTTAATAATTTTACTCACTGTTCAAAATAGTATTTACCTATAAAACAACTACAAATAACTCATTTAACTTAATACATTAACAAAACATACATATATATGTTGTACCCATATTTCGAGCAGATAATATAGGTGCTCAAATATATGGCACATGTAAAATCCTACTATATTAGACGTGTTATCATTTTTTAATGTTGTGCACTTTCTTTACTAATCAAAGAGTTTGTAGAAAAACGTAAATAATTAAAATTTTCTTAATTAGCCTTTAAACTTAAATAAATAAAAGTTTTACATGATCCAGGATTTTGTTTTTAAAATTTACAACGGTAATACAAAATATATAGCTAGAAAAGTTGTCACCCAACGACTATAAAAGTAAAACCTATTGTCCTAAAGACCGAACACTCCAGGTTTAACCGCCCCGATATGTACAATATTCATTACTCGAGTTCACTGCTGTTCAACCTTTGCCTTGCCCTTATCTACACATATAAATAATATTTGTAAGTCGACAGACTCAGTAAGAAAAATATAATCATAACATAAACATGAATTAAGAGTTCATACATCCAATCGTAACCCTATCCTGCATCCCACATGTACTGAGTCTACAACGTTCGTACGTTAGTACTATTGACCAGAATATTATCCTATACTCAGTACTTTAGTTGTACCGATGTGATAGCGTCAATCAGTACTATGTCAAACATATATCTATTGGTATTCAGTGGAACTCTATGTACACCAATACTGTTATTACTGATATGTTATCTATCAGACATATTCATAACATGTACGGTAAACATGTGATCACATATATATGATATTAGAAGGAGATCCGTAATTGATAAGATTCTAATCGTCTTTCTCGATCGGGGAAGAGGGAAAATATGATTCAAGAGTAGCACTTTCAGATTATCAGGATGTGATCAAATATTTCTGCAGTAGGAGCGTGAGACACAAAGTCAATCATCTTCTCAGCAATAGAAGAATCAGGGGAAGAAGAAGACATGGACTTAGACTCTAGTTTATCAACCCTGGAAAGCAAGGAACAACAAGATTTGACAAGCAAGCATTGTGAGTCTGAATGTGATCATTCAGGAAACAAAATGGCAAGTCAAAAATGTTATGCCTAAGCAAGCAAGTTACTCAAAAGGATAAATATTGGTTTGAATTATTATAATTAGAATTTAATGATTGTACTTGTATAGAATACATACACACCTTCTAATGATATAGGTGTTTTAGGATATGTACTAATTGTTTGTTTGAAGTAATAAATTTTCTTGTTCATAAAAAAAAAAAAAAAATTAATAAAAGGACTAGACACTTGTTATATAATATCGTTAATCATTCATAATGAGGTATCTTTAGGTAGTGCAATAACACTGTTGGTGCTTTATACTCTAATGCTCCAAAATAAAATATACATTAAATAACTATATAAATAGTAACTTTTTCTCTGAACTTTGACATGTAGTAAATTGTACTCCTTAAACTTTTGGCCGTTAAAAATTCTCCATGAACTATTGAGATTGTTAAAGTTAAGGACTTTTGTCTAATTTCATTCAATTTACTGTTTCAGTAATTGTTTATGTACTAAATCATGCTTCTCAGACTTTGATATCTACCAAATCATGCATCTCAAACTTTGATATGTACTAAATCATGCCCCTTGAACTTTTATCCATGTTAGAATTTTTTTACTAAAATTAGACAAAAGTCTTTAAATTTAACAATAACAATAGTTCGGGGGAAATTTTTAATGGCCAAAAAAATTCAGAAGACACGATTTAGGGAAAAATTTACTAATTAACCTATTTATAATAAGTAAATAGTTGCAAACCTGCTCTCTCAAAACTCAGTTTTTTTTTTTGATTGAATCTCAAAACTCAGATCAAATCCAACAAAAATGGTTGCAAACCTCTCCCACGCCATCATTAAAAAATTTGTGTTACTTAACAACAACATATGCACTTTAAAAAATAATAATAAATAAATAAAAAGAGAGAAAAAACACATGCATGCACCATGAATTAAACCGGTCTTTATTATTATATATATTATGTTTAAGATTAATGGTGGGTTTAACAGAGCACATTTGTCCTTTTTACTATAAACAAATCCTCAAATTTGAGAGAGAGAAAGAAAAGTGGTTCTGAATATACATCTTAAATAAATATCTTACACAGCTTTTTCTTATTTTAATACATAATAGATTAATTAAACTAATCCAAAACCTATGACCAAAAGCAAAAGCTCAAGAGTACGAAAATTCCAAATATATATTATTAGTACTTTGCTTTTTCACAAATATATAATAATATTTAGTCCTTAATTACTTTTTCTGTTTGTAGAAGGGGGACCAATTAAGCTAAGGCAAGCCTGAATTTTTAATTAGTAAGATAGTTAGTAACGAGAATGACATTATGATATTTGGTCTATTCTTAAATATATATGAAAATAGAAATAATTAGTGTGTATATTCTTACTGATCAGTTTTATTATAACATCTTTATATCAGGTTATTATTAAATTTTATTTTGTAAAAAATTAATTCGTACTATATTTTAGAAAATATTATTTGACAAAATAGAAATCTAATTAATAATTTTTACACAATATAATGTCTAAGTTAGTAATTATGCATTTATATTAGATATAACAGTGAAAAAGTAAGTAGTCAGTCCTTTACCTATTAATTAAAAGTTTAACCTAACTATAGTTATGTTATTATATAGAACATCAATATTTGGTAAAATGTATTAATAGTGGTGCATGCTACAAAAAATCTTATTTTTAGTCACAATAAAATTTGTGATTAAAGATAAAAAAGTTGTAACTAATTATAAATTATTATTATGGTATTGTGACTAAAAAGTCCGTAGCTAAAAGTATTAGTTACAAAAATTACAATTTATTATGACTAAATATGTTTTTAGTCACAATATTTGTTGTGACTAAAACTAAATTAGTGACATCTTGTAACTAAATACTATGTTTTAGTCACAAGTAACTTTTGTTGTGAGTAAATTAAAAGTCACATTTAGTCACAAAAAAATTATGTTGTAACTAAAAAATTGTCACTAAAAGTAACAATTTTCTGTAGTGGCATAATATCCTTCTTGTTGTCATACTAATATATTATAATTTTTTAAAAAATATTATTAACTAATCGTAGAGCGCCACTTATAGAAAGTATTGACATACTAGTGATTAATTTATTTAAATCAATTGATGTTTGTCCGATATATTAAAATACAACAATAATAATAATAATAACATGTGTTTATTTGTGGTCCTTCACATCTTAATCTTAATGTATATCCCCCATTATCATTTTTCTATTATATAAGTTTAAACTATTTAATCTATACATTACTTTAAAGTGGGTGCATATGGTATATGGTAGTGGTTGCATGCCAATGTAAATTTCTTCGAAAATATATAAAGTCACTATATAATATTTATATATATGTATAATAATGCACTTTAATTACTTTGTCTCTCTCTAGCTAGATCATCTCTCTCTCTCTCTCTATATAAGGAGATTCAAATGCCTACCACTTTTATTAATTCTCTCTAAGATCATCATATAGCTTTTTGTTTGAGTATATATATATAAATCTTCGACGAGCCTCATCAAATAATCGACCAGTAATCCAAAATATCATTATCTCTCAATATATATAACTATAAATATTATTATTAGTATATATACATATAATTTAGTAGGTTGATTGTCATACATAATATATATAAGTGGATTGAAATGTCAGGTACTTATTATAGTTGTACAACATCAGCATCAGCATCTTCAGGTGATCAAGATTATGTTACTGTGTCTTCCACATCAACACAACGCATACCTAAGCTTCCTCATCTAAATCTACTTAGCACAGGCACGTATATAAATATATATTTATTATTATTAGTACATATGAATTATTTTTCTTTAAATTCATATTTGCAAATCTTATTAATTTTCTTACATTTAATTTGTTCAATTAAATCATTACATCTATCATGAGACCTATATATATTGTATATTTAAAAAAAAGAAAGATGAAATCTTTGGTGATCTTTGTGTGGCTTCTTCTTCATTCTTCTTCTTCTTTTTCTTAATTAATTAACAGAAAATTGGTCAACGTGCAATTCTCTTTACCATGCGGCATTGAAAGGAGATTGTAAAATGGGTAAAAAAATCTTAGAGGAGCAACAACCTCAAAATCGACATGAAATAGTAAACTCAGCCATTACAAATTCAACTTGGGAAACTGCTCTTCATGTGGCCGCAGGAGCCAACCAAACTGAGTTTGTACAAATGTTGATCGACCATCCAGATATTGATTTGACTTTTCAAGATATAAATGGCAACACTGCTTTTTCTTCAGCCATTGCTGGTGGAGCTATAAAAATCGTTAAGAAATTTCTCACTCTCCACCTAAATAATATTAATAATTATTTCGTAACAACTCGAGATGAGAAAGGCATGTCACCATTATACATTGCTTCATGGTTTGGACAACCTCAAATAGCTTCACTATTGTATCAACATACCATAATTAACAATGTTGATTTGGAAAATGGAGAACAGTTTGGAATATTTTTCAATTGTATACATAACGATATCTACGGTACGTATAATATATATACATTTAACTTATTATTTATATATTTAATTGTGATATTGTTTAATTTATTTCATTTTTTTGCAGACTTAGCCTTGAAAATGATTGAAAGTAGAGGTCATATTGTTCACCAACTCGATACAAACGGTGAAACTGCTTTGCATATTTTGTCTCGAAAACGACCTATGGAATTTACATTTGATCCACAAGCTATTGGAACATGGAGTAAGTTAATATATCTATAATATATACTTATAAAATAAATACGAAATATTTGATCTGATGTATTTTTATTTAATAAATAATATAAGAAACTGTTAATGTTAATTATATAGGTTGAAAAGAGAGCTAAGTTGGTGCTTAGGATTTACCCAATCTGAGGGCACAAATTTTTTATACAATATATTATTTAGTTAAAAAAAATGGTAGATTTGTGAAATAATAAGACAATAAAATAATCTAATCCAACTTTAGATACAAAAAGAAAAAGGAATCTTGGGCCTAATTTAAGGTTGTTCTTGCAATTATAAAGTGTCATGTTGATATAATATTAAACGCTTTAAAATAGGAAAGAAAATAGAATTGAAAGGAATCAATTTTCGTTTTATTTTTTTGTTTGTCTATTAAAACAAAGAGCAATATAATTATGTACCACTACTCGATCGTCTTGCAAATAGTTGAAATCATAGGGATTTAATTTTGTTACGATATTTCTCTCTTTATATATAGATCGAGTTTGGTCAAAAATTTCATTCCAATCAGCACGAAGACGACGAGATGAAATGCCAGCTCTAAAATTGGCAAAAGAAGTATGGAAGAGAATTTTAGAAGGACATGAGTACGAGTACTTTGAAATTCGAAGCATAATTAGAAATCCATTCAACTTAGTGATTGAAGCTGCAAAGAATGGAAATTTTGATCTTTTGGTAGTACTTTTCAGCATGTGTCCGGAATTAATTTGGGAAAAAGATGATGAAAACAACACCATATTTCACATTGCAATTTTGAATCGTCATGTGAAAATATTCAAATTAATACATGAAATAAATGTATTGAAAAGTGTTGTACGAATTCAAGAAGATGAAACAACAAACAACAACATATTACACCTTGTTGCCAAAAAACCACAACAAAGTAGATTGGATTCCATGCTTGGAGTAGCATTACAAATGCGACACGAACTCTTGTGGTATCAGGTAATTAATTAATTTACTTTAATTATTATATTATTGAAATTTTTTATAATGCACTCCTTCAAAAAAGATGTACAGAACGATATACTTTTATTTATTTTAGTATCTGAAATAATTGTTTTTTAGTTATTTTATTATTGTTTTTAATTATTCTGTTTTGTTATTTTACAGTTGTTTTATAAAAAGATAATATTTTTGTAAAAAATTACGTGTGACAATAAAATTGTAAAGCTTTGCTCAAAATCCAATATTTTAAAAAAATCCCATTTTTTAATGAGGAAATTAGATAGTATACCTTTTTTAAGTTGTTATGTTTCATTTTTACCCCCCTTTCTATTTTTTTCATTTCTACTCTTTTTTTCAACAACTCTACCAATTATGCTCCTATCATCTAATGGTACTCTGACTCTTCACTCAACTCTAACTTGTGTAGCTTTGAGAGTATGATCGGTGATGGAGTTATAAAAAATGAGCACATTTCAATTGAATTTTAAATAAAGCTATTTTTGGTTAACTCATGAAAAAATCAGTATATTTCAATTTATTCCTTTTTTTAATTATATATTTTCTTCCGGCCTTGGGTAAATGGGCTTTTATATGGTGGGCCTAATATACAAAATTTTACAAATATTTTTTGGGTTAATTTCACAAATGCACAAAAACAACAAAAAAACAATAAAAATACGGTTTCACGGAATTTTAAACATTTTTACGATTTTTTTGATTTTATTTACATAAAATACGGTCTTTTATGTTAAAATTTTGTTCATTTGTTGTATGTATGTTATTTTGATGTTATTTTCATATTACTTTTATGTTGTTTTCTTGTTAATTTTATGTTGTTTTCGTGTTATTTTTTGGAAAACCGTAAAAATGTAAAAAAATATTCTTTGAACGTAAAAATATAAATATTTTACAAAAAATGGTGTCTTATGTAATTATTCCTATTCTTTTTTGTCCTGCTTATTAATGTTTAAATGTTTTGATCCTTGTGAAGGTGTAGGCACAAATGTTTCAAATCTTTTGATTCCATAAAAAGTTCTACTGCATATATACTTTAATTAATTAATTAATTGTCAATTTATTAGTGCTTTACGTGAATTTTTAAATGTTTGTGTTTTGTTTATAACGTTTCTATATATAATGATTTATTACTTGTAGTTATATAATATGATCTTGTAACACACTCAAATATCTTTTGATATAGGAGGTGGAGAAGATCTTAGCCCCTTCGCTAAGAAACAAAAGAAACAAAAATCATCAAACACCGAAAGATATTTTCATTGAAGAACATACCGAAATGATGAATGATACCGAAAAATGGATGAAGAAAAATTCAAATACTTGTCTAATTGTCGCAACAATTATTCTAACGGTTACATTTCCAACGGCTTTCGATATCCTAGATCAAGGTAGTTATAATAGTATTAGACATAGCAAGAGTATTATTAGTTATAGTAGTGACCACCATACAATGATCTCTATGACACTTCTAACTATAACAAATGCCATAGCCATGTCATTTTCATCAACAGCCATATTGCTATTCTTGTCCATAATGATATCACGTTTCACTGAGAAAGAGTTGGTTAGGAGATTGCCATGGACATTTGTAGTTGGACTCTCTTTGCTTTTCATCTCTGTCACTTCCATGATGCTCTCATTTTGTTTTTCCTCTTTTTTACACAATGCTTCATTAAGGCTACCAATTATATACTCTTCTCTTCAACTTCTTCCAATAGCTTTGTTTTTCTATCTTATCTTTCCTGTCCTTCGTGATACACTACATTCCACATTCTTTTTCCAAAATGACTTCAAATCAACAAATCATGTATTACAACATTATCAAAGGTAATAAAGCTTTATTTATTATTAATATTTTGTCATTTTTATTACCTACCTAGCTAGCTGTAGCAAGAACATGTAATGGTTTACTATGTACTTGATTTAAATATAGTTTGCTTGTTTCATGTCAATGATATCATTTTATCTTGTTTTCACTTTTATAAATATTTATATTACATGGTCTACCTCGGTTCTAGAAAGCGAGTGTAACTTAGTTATGGTTTTATACACAACTTTTTACATATATAATAATTTATACATTATACTCTTAAGTATAACGGTTTATTCTGATATTATTTATCAGGCATACTTTTATTATGTTTTTGTTGACATAACTCTTAATATATATTTACACAATTTAATATATTAAAAATATATAGAATAGAAACTTTAAAGTATTAACTCTGATACATGCTTCTATCAAGCTAATTACATAGCATATAAAGGCGCAACAACGCTAAGCTCTAAGTGCAGGGTACACTTTCTTACCAAAATTTTAGTATAAGTGAAGAATTCAACAATCTCAATCAAGTGGCGTTAGTCTTAATAGAAATCTAGGTGTACGAATACGATAGGATTAATCCACAATCACATAAAGTATTTAGAAATAATTCAGGCTCATAAACTGGACCAATGATAGAGCTCTTCAAGAGCTTTCTAATAGTACAGTAGAACCTCTATCTAAGAATACACTTGGGACCAAGTAAATTATATTCTAATTGGGAGGTTATAACTAAATAGAGTTACACTAGAAAAAAAAAATATCAATGTAACAATAATAACAATAAATAATCATTAATACTATATCATAATAGAAATATTTTAGAGTAAATATAATTTCATACATGTATTATAATTTAAAATAAAATTATTAATTTTACATAAAATAAATTTATAAAATACATGTATATATTTTATTAAGATGTAATTATTCTTATATAGAGGTATACTTTGTTAATACGGGACTTAGAAATTGTATAACTAATTACAATTTAGATGTTATTCTTATTTATAACTGGCCCAAATCGGGACTTGATTTTTTTATAACAAATTAGAGGTTATTCTTGAATGGAGTATTCTTAAATAGAAGTTCTACTGTATAAAGAACGTCCAAAACAGAATTGGAGTCAAAATTTATGACCAAAACAAGTTTTTATAAAATTTTGGCTTTGCTGAACGTATTGGGTCGCAACTTCCAAGAACAATGCCATGACTCCTAGGTTAGAAACCAAAAAAAAACTAAATTTTGAGCTCCAAAAAAGCATCAAACTTAATACCCAACATACAATATCGATCTTAGTCAAATAAAAGTATTATGAAATGGTTTATGAGCCCAGAAAGAGTGTAATGCTCACATAAAATACAATAGTTATTTTCATACTCCAATTAACACAAAAATCAAAACTTTAAACCACTGTATTTATACTAAGACCGGCAAAACGGGTCAGACACGATACTACAGAAATAAAGTTTCTTTTAATCTCTAGAACATGTCTCACCTAATGAATCTTCATAATAGTTCCTTTTGCTAACTGTAATTGAACTGATCCAATGCCAATTATTGAGCATGATCTGTTATCCCAAAGCCTCACAGTTCCTCCATTAATTTTCTTGTAATTAAGAAATTATTCTTTATTTGGACAAATGTAAAATGCGCATCTAGAATTAATTAGCCAGTTAGTTTTCACAGAACTTTTGGCCACCACCATTACATCAGCACTTTCATATCCATCATCAGAAGCCACATATGCACTTCCATACCTTTTGTGATCTCCTTTCTTAAGTTCTGGACAATCCATTTTTAGATGTGAAGTCTTATGACAAATGTAACACCTTTTCTTGTACTTTGACATATATTTTCCTTTGTTCAAGCTTCCATGGTTCTTGTTCTCTCTTTAATCAAATATTCCTCAAGATCCCAGTAGGCCATATGCAGAGTTATCCTCCTTTAGTTCTTGTTTCTTCTTCAACTCTTTGGACATCAAAGCACTCTGTAGTTCCTTCGATGGCAAAGAATCTCTTCCAAATATCATCGTATCAACAAAGTCTTCATACCTGTCTGAAGGTAAAGAATTCAAGACAATTATGGTCTGATCTTCATTTTCAATCTTGATGCCTATATATTCAAGATTAAGAATTATCTTGTTGAAATCATCCATATGATATTCAACAGATTTCCTATATTGTATTTTAAAAGCATACAACTTTTGTTTCAAGAACAGTCGACTAGTAAGGGACTTTGTCATGTATAGACTTTCATGATTCTTCCATTCGCCAGTAGCTGTATCTCCTTCGACACTTCTCTCAGTACTTTGTCACAAAGACAGAGAATAATGGCATTGTGTGCCTTCTCTAGAATTTCAGTCTTCTCCTTCACTGTCTTTTCCTTGATGTTGTCTTTACCAAGCAAAGCTTCTTGAATCCCTTGCTGCACTAACAAAGCTTTCATCTTCACCCTCCATAACTCGAAATCGTTCTTTCCTGTAAACTTTTTCCAAATTGAACTTTGCATTTTTCATTGTTGTTCTGGATGTTCTTCACGCATAACCACGCTAAGCGTGCTTCTTTGAAACTCAAGAACCCGTCCAGCTCTGATACCAATTTGTTAAGAATAATCGATTCCTATACAATCAACAACATTGATCCAAGAACACTACAAACCATGCTTGAAGAGAAAGTGCAAAGAAAACATGAGCATTATATCTCGTTTATTGAATATAATAGTAATTTATTTACAGTTTGGTGCTTAAACTGAATTTCAGTTACAATGAATGACATAAAGCTATTTAGTGTATAACATGTTACTAACCGATATAACTAACTGTCAAAAAGAGTTTAACAGAATAACCGACTATAACTAACAATGCTACAAACAAGATTTAGATCAACTTGATATTATTAGATCAGATAAAATAATATTAAATCCTTTAAAAGAGTAGAGGTTGTTGTATAGTATACTTTTAATAAATTTCGTAAAGCACAATTTTTTCATGTATAGTATACTTATTTATTTTATACACATAGCATTTATTTAACAAAAATTTAACATGGTTTAATGTTCCAAAACAACTTTTTTGTTGGTCATGTATCTTAGCAAAAATTTTTTTTATTGCCATGTAAGATAGAAAATAATAGAAGAGTACTCACTAATAATATGAAGTATTATAGTATTTCATGTTTTTAAAATACGTTTTTATGTATATGTATTTCATGTTCAAATAAATTTTGAGAGCTTAACTTCTTTGATTTTGCAAGAATTTAAACATACTTACAATATTTCTAGCTAGCTTCAATATAGGACGTTGAATGAACTGGTCATTTTCAATATAATGTGTACCATAATATATATAGATAAATAATAATTTTCTTTTATCATAAACCTTGGGTATATAGGATTGCTTTGAACAGCCTAATATAATTAAATATTGTTAGTCTTATTTCAATTTGAATGTATTTGTCATTAATTCTTATTATATATATTCATGGTCTGGTTTTTAGACTAATATAATTAAAGATCTTGAATCTCATTAGCTGTGTTTTTAGGTGTACATGAATTATTATTGATATTCTCTAAAGAAATATATATATAAATGCTTAATAGAGAATATATAATTCTATTGAGAATCTGTTGTTATAGTCATTTGCATAGATCAATCGATCTTAATAGTCTTTTAAATTTGCATTCCGCTCCTCGTGTACATTTTCCTCTTCTTTTGCTCAGTCTCTTCTTCTTTCTTTTGGTACTTGTGAGAGAACAAGAAATCAGAGAAAAAAATACAGAGCAAATACTCTGTTCTAGTGTGATTGTATTGAATGAATATGTTTGTTACAGAATAGAGCCTTATATAGGCAATACACCAAGGTAGACTTGGCTCACAGTTACAACCCAATTAACTAAATTCTAACGATATGCCTTAACAGAAATAACCGACTAACAAACTAATTGTTAAGTAATCTAATAGCCCCCTCAAGATGAAGTGTAAATGTCAAGTACACCCATCTTGGAGACTAAGGTCGAAAACTGATTTGGAAGTAAAGGCTTGGTGAAGATGTCGACTAAGTTCTGTTGAGAAGGCACATGAAGAAGTTTGAGAGATCCTTGCTGAACTTTTTCGCGTATGAAGTGACAATCTATTTCCACATGTTTTGTCCGTTCATGATAAACTGGATTCTCACTGATGTGGATGGCAGCAGTGTTGTCACAATACATGTTGGCTGGTGTAGTATGGGAGACGCCAAAATCTTTGAGTAAAGCAAGGAGCCATGTGAGTTCAGAGGTTGCATTGGCCATAGCCCGGTGTTCGGCTTCAGCAGAGGAGCAGGAGACTACCTGTTGTTTTTTTGATTTCCATGAAACCAAAGATTTGCCAAGAAAGATGCAATATCCAGAGATTGAACGTCTAGTATCTTGGCAGCTACCCCAATCGGCATCAGCAAAGAAAGAAACTTGAACATTTGCTGGAGATAAGCTAGTTTCTGCATATGCTGTGAGGGTGGGGACTGCATGAGAAGGAAAAAATAACCGTTGACCAGGAGTTTTTTTTTTTTTTTGAGATATTGCAATATGCGATGTGTGGCATGTAAGTGAGGGAGCCGAGGACAAGCCAAAAACTGACTAAGGTGATTCACGGCATAAGAAATGTCGGGTCTAGTAATGGTAAGGTAGATAAGCTTACCAATTAGACTTTGATAGAGAGTGGGGTCGGGTAAAGGGGTCCCTTTGTCTTTGCTAAGTTTCAAGTTGACATCCATGGGGGTAGAGGCAGGCTTGGTGCCGGTGTACCCGGTGTCATTTAATAATTGCAAAGTGAAATGTCTTTGGGAAATGAATATTCCGTCTTTAGTTCGGCCAACTTCAAGGCCAAGGAAAAACCGAAGTTTGCCAAGGTCTTTTAACTTGAATTGAATGTCTAAGTTGTGTTTGAAGTTGGTTATTGCACTAACACTGTTGCTAGCAATAATCATGTCATCAACATACACAAGGACAACCATAAAAAAGGAGGAAGTGCGTTTAATGAATAAGGAATTGTCAGATTGGGATTGTTGAAAGCCATCCTTTATGAGGGTAGCACTAAGTTTGGCGTACCATTGTCGCGAGGCTTGTTTAAGCCCATAAATGCTCTTATTGAGCTTGCAAACAGTGTTTGGAGGAGCATTGTATCCAGGAGGTATCTTCATGTATACTTCTTCATGAAGATCTCCATGAAGAAAGGCATTATTGATATCTAATTGGTGAATGGTCCAATTGTTTATGGCAGCGAGTGCAAGGAAGATTTTCAGAGTATTAAACTTTGCAACGGGTGCATAAGTTTGAGAGAAATCAATTCCTTCTCTTTGGTTAAAGCCTTTAGCAACTAGCCGGGCTTTAAACCTCACAACTTCACCAGCTTCATTGTATTTAAGTTTGTATACCCATTTGCAACCGATGGCTTTATGGCCAGGGGGTAGCTTGGTTATAATCCAAGTTTTATTTTTTTCAAGAGCTTGAGTCTCACAATCCATGGCATGAAGCCAATGTTTGAATTGAGATACCTCTTCATAATTTTTTGGTTCACTATGTGTGTATGCATCTAAGACAGCGGCACGAAAGTGAGAATTCAGTTTTATATATGATAAAAAAGATTCAATTGGATAGGCTGTGGAAGAGGCATGACAAACATAGTCTTTTAAGTGTGGTGGTTTAGTGAGAGTGCGACCTTTTTTGTGGTAGTGATACTTGGATTTTTGGTAGCTACCTTGTGATGAGTTTTTGTGATACTTGGATTGGGAATTATATGTGGTGTGTCGGCTATATCAGTAGCCGTGAGTGGAGATGTAGCAGTAGGTGTTTTTGTTGCATCATCAATAGTTGTGTTTGTTGCATCAGTATGCATAGTGGCAGTAGGTAATTTTTGTGCAGCAAGAGGTATGTTGTTTGTGGCATCAGTGGCCACTGTAGGGGCTGTAGCAGTATGGAAATAGACTGCATCAGCTGGTTTTTTGTTGGCTGCATCAGCAGCTATTGTTTGTATTTCAGCGGTTGGCTGGTTTTGTGTTACTTGTTGCTGGTTTGGTAACACGGATGGGGAGAAAAAAGTGTCTATTTCCTGAGGTGAGGTGATGGTAGAAAAAGGGAAAATGTGTTCATGAAACACAACATCGCGGGAAATATAAACTTGTTTGGATTCAATGTCTAAAAGGGTGTAAGCTTTCATTCCCATAGGGTAGCCAATGAATATAGATGCCCGACTTCTAGGAGAGAATTTATGGCGTTTGGATTCTAAAGTGGATCCATATGCCAAGCAACCAAAGGATCGAAGGTGTTCATAGTTGGGACTTTTTCTATAAAGAGTTTCAAAGGATGTAAGACCTTTGAGAAGTTTACAAGGGGTTCGGTTGATGAGATAAGTGGTCGTAGATATGAGATAAGACTAGTAAGTCAATGGTAAATGGGATTGAAAGCTTAAAGCTCGAGCAACGTTTAGTATGTGTTGATGTTTTCTTTCAACCAAAGAATTTTGTTGTGGTTTTTCAACACATGAGTGATAGTGAATTATGCCCTTTGAGACATAAAACGAAGTAAGATTTAATTCCTTGGCATTGTCGGATCTGACAGCCTTAATGGAGGTGGAAAATTGAGTGCAAATCATGTTAAAAAAATCTGGTATGATAGTTTTAACATCCGATTTTGCTTTTAGCATATAAGTCCATGTAAAGCGGGAATGATCATCAACAATGGTCAAAAAATACCTATAACCTTCTATACTTATTATTTGGAATGGTCCCCATATATCCATGTGAACTAAGTCAAAATTTGTCATTGCAAAATTATTATTTGAGACAAAAGGGAGTCTCTTTTGTTTAGCTAAATGACATATATGACAAAAAGTATTAGAATTGGGAATGAAAGAATTGTCAATCTTTTTATTTTATAAAATTCGAAATATACAATGATGGATGACCAAGGTGATTGTGCCATTGGTTTACATTTGATGTATATAAATCGAAAGAAGATTGACTAGAGGCAGCAGCAAGTGGTTTGTCTTGAGATAGGAGGTACAATTTGTCATGTTTCTTAGCTATCCCAATCACCACCTTCCGGGAAGGATCCTGTATAATACATGAATTAGTTTTAAAAAGGACATTGTAGGGTGTATTAGAAACTAAATCATTGATAGACAGGAGGTTGATTCGGAAGTGAGGTACATATAGTACATTATGCAAAACAAGAGAGTTATTGATGCAAATTGTGCCACATTTTGTGACTTGTACCAACCCACCAGTAGGTAAAACTACATGTTTAGAAAAAGATGTGTTATTGAAAGATGTAAAACAAGATATATTTGAACACATATGGTGGGTGGCACCACTATCAAGAATCCAATCAAAAGAAAATTGAGAGATGATATTACCGGCCATATTCGAAGCAGCTAGTGTATTTTCAGCAGATGGAGTTGCTTGGCTGAGCTGCTGGCTGAGGAGGGATATTAATTGTTGACATTGTGATGTAAGATCAGCAGGGATATTGGGGGATGTTGTGTGATTTGCATTCGGTGTAGAGGAGGTGTGATTGGCTGGAGCCTTTCCTTTATCAACCTTCTTTTTGTCCCCATAACCAGGTGGGAAACCATGGAGGAAAAAACATTTATCCACAAGGTGACCTGGTTTGCCACAGTGAGAACAAGAAGGCCGGGGTTTTTTACTTCTTGGAGGATTAGTAGATGGTGGGCGAACCGAAGAGGCAAGAGGTGGGTTTTCTGAAGATCCGAGAGTGCGTTGACGCTCTTCTTGAACTATCATAGCAAAGACTCGAGAGAGGTTCGGTAGTGGTTCATTTAACAAAATTTGGGCTCGAACCGAGGCATATGACTCGTTCAAGCCAGTGAGAAATTGCAAGACTTGGTTTCGATTGTAATAGTCAAGAAATATCTTCATTGCACCACAAGAACATGTAGTATTAGGCTGAAATTCTTTCACCTCATCCCATATGGATTTGAGTTTCGTAAAATAAGAGGTGACGGAATTGTCACCTTGTTGGAGACGAGTTAGCTGGGTTTGAAGCTGGAAAACACGGGGTCCATTGCCCTCATTGAACCTTTCAGCTATATCTTGCCACATATCGGTGGCTTGATCAAAGTACATAATACTTTGAGCGATTTCAGGTGAAACAGAATTGACTAACCAGGACATCACCATATTGTTACAACGCAACCAAGATGGGAGAAGAGTGTTACCAGATTCAGGCCGTGGGATGGAGCCATCAATGAACGAAATTTTGTTCTTCGCAGCAAGCGTCATCATGATGCCACGCTTCCAGGATTGGTAGTTGACTCCAGTGAGAACGGTGGACACGAGGACCAGCCCATGATGATCACCGGAGCTGAGGAAGAAAGGGCTTGAGGCGTCATCGATGGTGGTGCGATCAGAGGACCTGCGATTAGTTATGGTATCGCTTCGTTTCTTGGAGATTGATGATCAGAGGCATTAACGTTGTTGTCGGTGATGTTGTGAGATCTGGATCTTGAATCGATCTGAGGAGGATTAGCAACGGGACCAGTTGCAGGGGCGGAAGTAACATCGGGATTGTCCGATGAGGGGTGATCTATAGTAGGTGGTGGAATACCATTCTGAGATCTTGTTGAAGGTCTAGCCATGGACGATGGCAAAGTTACGTCTGATACCATGTGAGAGAACAAGAAATCAGAGAGAAAAATACAGAGCAAATACTTTGTTCTAGTGTGATTGTATTGAATGAATCTGTTTGTTACAGAATAGAGCCTTATATAGGCAATACAACAAGGTAGACTTGGCTCACAGTTACAACCCAATTAACTAAATTCTAACAATATGCCTTAACAGAAATAACCGACTAACAAACTAATTGTTAAGTAATCTAATAGGACTTAATAACATGATCAACCCTAATAGTTTGCCCTAAAATCTTTGCTCCATTTAAATTATCTGAAAATTCAAAACCATATTATTAGACACCTCCAAACACAAACAAAGAACACACAAAATGCATACAAGTTTTCAAAAAAAAAAAAACAAATGGTGGGAGACAAAAAACGAACCAACAGCAAGATTTGTACTTCTCTGGTCCTCGTAAGCAACGAAACCAAACCCTTTTGATTTTCCACTAACTATTAGAATATTTTGAGAAAGAAATCTCCCTGTTCAAATGAAGAGGAAAAGTCTGAAAATGACTTATGTTTTCATTAGGTTATTTACTGTACAACATAAGGGTATATATAGGGTTTAGATGCAAAATGGCCCTAAATTTAGTAACTAAGTTAGTAAATGTCCACTTTTTAAAAAAATTAAGAAAATTGCCAAATCTAATAAATTAGCTAATAAAAATTATAAAAATAGATTTATCACATATTTTTTAAAAAATATATATAATAACAAAATTAAGTTACATAATTTTTTTAGTATTGCATATTATTATATTATAACAAAAATAAATAAATATATTAGATCATTTAAATATATACAGCAGTATTAGATATATCGTAGTACAGAAAATTAATATACCGTAGTAATAAAATTATATACCACAAAGAAATTACAACAATACTAAATTAATACTCAAAATATATATATCATGCTAGCAAAATTATATATATCACCATTAAAATATGAATACATACCAAAAAATTTATATACAATAAAATAGAAACTAAATATCATATTAAATATAAATAATATATTATAGACAATAAAAATCATATACCATACAATAAAACGTATATACCTACAATAAAAAATAAAACATAATAATATAATATTATTAAAAAAAATTATATATATCATATTAAAAAAAAATTATATATCACCTTTATGTATACTAAAATAAAAACTAAGCATGCATTATCTAAAATAAAATGATATACTATACAATAAAACTTATATACCATATAACATAAAATATATACCTTACAATAAAAATATATATAATAATAACAACAAATAAAAATAAAAATATATAGGATGCTAATAAAATTATATATCATGTCAACAAAAGTACAATAGAAAATAAAACTTAAATATTATTTAAAAAAAATTATATACCGTATAACAAAAAATACATATACCATACACCAAAACATATATACAAAAAATAATAATAAAAAAAATATAAATTACTAACACATATATATATATGTATGTATACTATACTAACCAAATTATATACCACAATTAAAATATATATACCATGACCATTGTATATAATAAAATAAAAATTAATTAAATATTATTTAAAATAAATAATCATACAATCAAAAAATATAAAAATAATAATTAAATATATGTAGCATGGTACATTAAAATATTTTTATTATGCTAATAAAATTATATACCACTATTATACATATCATAATAAAAAATAAATATCATCTAAGAATAATAATATACCATACAACAAAATAGAAATATACCGTACAACAAAATTTATATACCAACAACCCAAAATAACTCATAAAAAATTAAAAAAATTGACATAACTTTAAAATAAAAAAGATTTTAACAAAACTAATATAGATATACCATAATGTTTAAATAATTTGGTTCTAATTCTAGAAAAATAATAAAAAAAAATTGAAATAAGGACATTTACTAACATAGTCTTATGATTTAGGGTCATTTGCTATATTTTTTTGAAAAGAGGACATAAACTAACATACTCCTATGATTTGGGGCCATTTACTATAATTTCCCATATATATCTATTCTATATAAAGTGTGCCTATATAACCGAATTCTTGGTTTATGAGAAATTTGTGGGTGACATTTTATTTATCTTAAAAATAAAATAGTCTATGAGAAATTCATGGGTGACTTTTTATTTATATATAATAAAATAAAAATAAAATAAATCTCCTTAAAATTAAATCAAAAAAAAAAAAAAAATAAGAAACATCATTAAATAAAAACAAAAAAAAATGACTCAACATCAAATCTCCAATTACACAACATGTAAATTACTGAACATCTAATCTTCAATTACACGATACATGTAATTACTCAAACATCACATCTTTCAATTATAAAAAAAATAACTTTTTAGAAGGGAAATATGGTTGTCTAATAGAGCTAAAACAATATGTTTCCAGTGTGATGAAAAGTTAAAGCAACAATTTTGTTAATATCAAAAAGTTTGTAAAATCCGAAAGAGTTTGGGCACAAAGAAATGATGTTTCTTTTTCTTACTCTTTCTAGAATCAATATATGAACAATAATTTGAATTAATCTTATAATCTTAATTTTTTTAATTCAATTAATAATTATTTGTCACGTAATTATTAAGTCTTTTTTCTTTAATTTTCTTTTTGTTGATGATGCTAATTTATTCATATTTTGATTTCTATAATTTTTGTGTTCAGACCATTAAGGTAGTGTTCTACTAGGGATCTAACGAGTTTCGCCCCTTCGCTAATGGCCTCTAAGAGTTCAAATTCCAGTATTGTATAAATCTTCAATTTGTTCTATTTCTTATATTAACTGGAATTTTGTTATTTTTTTTTTAATTTACAACTTTAATGTTTATATTTTATTAGGGACATTCATGGAAATTAGGGTTTCTTTGAAATATACAATTAATGAGCATTACTTTTTGATCATAGTGTGTTTTCCATGGCTGAAAACCTCAATAATCTCTATCATTTGATATCAAATAAAATAAAATTATCATGATGTATACATTATGGTTATTTAATGAGTAATTAGTGTGTTGAAATTGTCAAGCTGATATTTAGAATTGTTTATAATTGAATTGTTTCTTTGTCAAAATTAATATTAAGTATATTTATATATTTATAGGTTTATCTATTTTCTTTTAGATCAATCATGCTCATATAGCAAAAAAATCATACTCATATAGACATGTTATTTTCATTTTGTAATTTAGATCTTCTTAGTCATTATTTAGTTCACTTAAACCTTTTCCGATTATAGTAACAAAAGTTTTGTTTCTTTTAGGTACTCCATTACAAAGATCTGTATTACATGTATTATTTATTTTTGACTATGACGAGGTGGATTTCTTTATTGGGAAACATATAGCGTGACAAATTATTGTTCATATATTGAATAATTATTTTTGATTAATGAGATTCATATATATAACTGTGTATATTGAATTCTTTATTCAAATAATTATTTTTAATTTTTACGTGATTATTTATTGTTCATATATCTAGAACCTTATTTGATTAAAGCTAAGATTATAAGATTAATTAATTTGTGATTTATTCCTATACACATAATAATAATCTCACCTAATAACTAATAATATATATATTTTTTTTAATTTTTAATTGTATAACTTTAAATTAACATAAAATTTAATATACGTGCCTCGCACGTAATTTTTTGCTAGTATATATATATATATATATAAAAAAAAAGATATGCAGCCCAATAAACAAACGGGCTTAAGTAATTGGGCCTAAATATCTAATACCCTCCCTTTAAGATGAACTATATAAGTTTCTTAAGTTCATCTTGGTTACAAGTGTATGAAAATAAGAGAGAAAAATGGGTTTTGTAAAAATATCCGCTATGTTGTTTTTGGTAGTGACATGTATTAGCTTCAATGTGCCTTCGTGGACCTTCTCTCGGACAACATGACAGTCAATTTCGATGTGCTTCGTTCTTTCGTGGAAGAAGGGGTTCTCGGAGATGTGAATGGCAGATGTATTATCGCAATAAAGAATGGCGGGATATTTGTTGTAAATGCCGAAGTCCCGAAGAAGAGCTAACAACCAAGTGATCTCGCAAGTGGCATTGGCCATTGCCCGATATTCTGCCTCAGCGGAAGAACGAGAGACGGTAGACTGCTTTTTTGATTTCGAAGAGATTAGGGAGTCGCCAAGGAAGACACAGTAGCCAGAAGTGGACCTTCGAATGTCACTGCATGAGGCCCAATCAGCATCTGAAAAAATCTTAAGATAAAAATCTGAATTGGACATGTTAGTTTCAGCATAAGCAGACAATTTTACAGAAGAGACAGATTTAAAGAAAAGCCCTTGGCCAGAAGTGCCTTTGAGATATCGTAAAATTCTATGAGCTGCATCAAGATGAGGAGCTCTCGGATTAGATAAAAATTGACTTAGTTTGTTTACAGCAAAAGAGATATCAGGGCGAGTAATGGTTAGGTAAATGAGTTTACCTATGATGCTGCGATAGGTTTTTGGGTTTTCTAATGGTTCCCCAATATCGGATGAGAGCCGAACATTGGGTTCCATTGGGGTAGAAGCAGGGGCAGCTCCTAAATAACCTGTGTCAGTTAAAAGTTGTAGGGTGAATGGTCTTTGGAATACAAAAATCCCAAAGGGAGATCGACCAATTTCCAAGCCCAAAAAATATCGCAAAGGGCCAAGATCCTTAAGTTGAAACACAGAGTTGAGTTGTTTAAAGGAAAGAACAGCATTGTCATCATTTGAGGTAACTACTATATCATCCACATATATTAAAAGAGCAAGAAAAGTGCCTTTGTGATTTTTAATGAATAATGTGGGATCTGAAAGGGATTGAGTAAATCCAGTGGATAAAAGATAATTGCTAAGTTTGGTAAACCATTGTCTAGAGGCTTGTTTCAAGCCATAAAGAATTTTGTTTAGCTTACAAACAACATTTGGAGGGATGTCTCCTTTAGGTTTATATCCCTTTGGGAGTGTCATGTATACAATTTCATGTAAATCGCCATGTAGAAAGGCTTTATTGATATCAAGTTGGTACAAAGACCAATTGTTAATGGCTGCAATAGCAAGCAGTAATTTCTATGTATTGAACTTTGCAACGGGGGCAAAGGTGTGAAAGTAATCAATACCTTCTTGTTGGTTGTAGCCTTTGGCTACTAAGCGAGCTTTGAGTCTTTCAACAGTGCCATCAGCATTGTATTTGATTCTGTATACCCATTTGCAACTAATGGCATGATGTCCATCAGGAAGGGGGACAGCGATCCATGTATCGTTGGCTTCAAGAGCATCAGTTTCAGTGTCCATGGCTTTTTTCCATTTTGGGTCTTTAGCTGCCATTTTGTAGCTGGTTGGTTCAGCAATGGAGTGGGCAGCAAGAATGGCGGTACGAAAGAATGGAGTGGGAAGAGAAGAGAAGATGGAGAAGGGGCGGCTAGGGTTTTATGGAAAAAGAAGGTATATCTCTGATACCATATTAGAATATTTTGAGAGGAAAATCTCTCTGCTCGAATGAAGAGGAAAAGTCTGAAAATGACTTATGTTTTCATTAGCTTATTTACTAAGAATATACATATATATAAAAGATAGGCAGCCCAATAAACAAATGGGCTTAAGTAATTGGGCCTAAATATCTAATACTAACCTTGTCTCTAACAAGATTTACGTCCACAATTTCTCCATACCTATACAGCAAAATCTATTAATAAAATGCAAAAATTGAAAACAAAATGAAAAGTACACCAACAGTTGTACTTACTGAGCAAACACTGCAAGAAGATCGCCTTCGGTAAGATCGAATTAAGGGAATGCCTCCGACGTAGACATAGGCAGAGTCTTTGTAGTTGGCGTGCCATGACGCCTCTTTAGAAATCTTTAAACTAATCTCTTTCGCATTAATGTTCTGAATTCTTTTAACTAGGGTTAGAGGATTCATTGTCTCTTTCTATAGATTGAGAAGATCACAAAAACCCTAACCGTGTATGATCAGATAGTAAGATAGATTGAAAATCTAGAACCCCTAAGAAGAATAGAAGAGAAGAGAAACCCTGTAGCTTGGTGCGGCTGATTATGTATATATAATTAATTATTGCATATTCATTTAAATTTTAAACGTAACTTATTCAACAAGACATAGATATATATTCTATCATTGTTATTAATTACATAATTAACAAAGTAAAAAAAAAGATATTGTTTTGTACCGCGCCCTTTCCTTTATGCAGGTACAAATATTAATAAGTGTTATCTAAAAAAAATCAAATGAAATTATATATCAATTAAATAATAAATATAGCATTAGTTACTTAATTTAAAATTAACGTCAATTCTGTTTTTATAAAAAAAAAAAAAGAAAAAAGAGAAAAAAGAGAAATTCTTTATAATAATATTAAATAGACAATTTATATGCATCCTAATTTAATTTTGAAATAATTAAAGAAAATGGTTGGTATAATCTAAATTTAGATTTAATTTCAATAAACTAATAAACATGAAATCAATTTAATGAATAAAAATATTGAAAGTTTGAAACCCTAGGCGTGTATGATCAGATCTGGATTTTGGTTTAAGAAGAGGGACTTTTTGTTTACCTTTTATATTAGGGAAATTTTGATGAGGCACCTAAATTTGGAAATTATTTACAAAAATAACTTTATTTTTGTGAGTAGAATGGATTTTTACATATCATACCTTTTTTTCTATCTTAATATCAAATATACCTTACTTAATCTAATAAGTTATTTCTTTGCACTACTACAAAAACACCCTTTAGAGGCGGTTTTTAAGCCCTTTAGGCGTCGGTTTTCGCGAAATTCGCTACCGACGCCTATCAGGGCGACGCTAAAGGGTTTATTTGAACCGACGCCATATATACCCCTATGGCGTCGGTTATTAGCTAGGAACCGACGCCATAGGGGTATATATGGCGTCGGTTCCTAGCCAATAACCGACGCCATATGTGGCGTAGGAACCGACGCCAAAACTCCTCAGATTTCAGTTTTTTTCATTTTTTTTTTAATTTAATTATATTATTTTAATTTTATATTTATTAATTTATATATTATTTTATTTAATTTAAATTACATATTTATTTAAATTTTAAATTACATATTTATTTAATTTAATTATATATTAATTACATTTTAAATTAAATAGTAATTAAATTTGGGTAAAAACATAATTTGATTTCATAAAAATAATTAAATATTACACAAACATGTAAAATTAGTTAAAAATATTAATAAGTTAATAAATCTAATTACAAGTTAATCTATAAAAATTACATAATGAAGAAAAATTCTTCGACCTTTGAACCTCAATCGTCACCGTGAATCACCGCCATCAATTGTTCGATCCACTTTCGCTGTAGTGGTAAAATTTCTGTTTTTGGATCGTATTGCTTGTTACCCCCAAACTGTTAAAAAAATTAAAAATTTATATTAGTTTATGTATATGTATATTATATATTTGTTATTATAAAATTTATATACTATGATCAATAATTAAAACTTACAGCTTTTTGATCTTCTATGTAACGGTTGGGGTTGGCACGTGCGACGATGTCAGTGATATATTTCAAAACATAAAAACCGCATTCTTGGCTTTTAGGTTGTCTTGGACAGTTTGCTTGTGAAATTCCTTGCCACGGGCCAAGATACTGATGTGCGTCCCCTATATACATGAATGCCCTGTTTGGGAAAATTATATTAGCATTTCAATTCGTTAGTTAATTTAAATTCGTTACATAAGAAGTCATTAAATAATTACCTTCCGATCATTTGTTCTATTTCTTCGGGAATTGGGCGGCCTTTTAGAGGGTTTAAATGGATAATTTTCTTTGGCGCAACCACCACTAGCGTCCAATGCATCCTAGAAAATTATATTGGAATATAAGTAAGATAGTATAAAAATAATTTGAAGACATAATATAGAAATGAACAATTAGCACTAAAGAATTTAATAAAGTTTACCCGATATTCCAAGGAATAAAGAACATTTGGTGGTTGCTGTTCATTAATGATAACCAATTAGCCAATCGTCTTGCCGCATCGTCAAAAGACTGACTCAAGTTCTTCATCGCTGATCCCATGCACTGTGAGAAGCTCTGGGTCGTAAAACTTGAAAAATTTTCTCAGACCGTTGATGCTCTCCCATATGTGCCTGCCAAAAAAAAGTGTTAGTGCCTTATAATAATTTAACTATAATTTGATATAAGGTTAATTAGATTAAAGAAGAGTATACATCATTCCAAACAGCATTCCCTGGTTGCCGATGTAGTTACACGTAGCAACCTGCTGCAAATCCTCTCCAGATAAAATGATCTGGGTACGCGGTGCAATGAATCCTCGGGGGACAGAAATTGTGATTATATCACGTTTATCTTTGAGCCTTAGGAATTCATGAATCATCCATTTTAGCGAATTAGGGATCAACGCCATCTTCTCTTCCGTGAACAACTCATCTTCCCGTGCACCACGGCTTTGTGGAGAAAGCATCGGAGCTTTCCCCTTTGACGCATCACGTCTTGAGGGCGGTTGAGCGAGTGGACCCTAAACAAAACAGAACATAATATATATATATCAAATTTTATTTAAATTCTACCGAAATTTCGGCAGCATAACGGTTGTAATTGAATGATCCCAAAAATTTTGAACATGGCTGTATAACGACAAATAACACATATATAACAGTAGTTTGTTCATCCATCCCACCGCAGCACATATATTCGCAGAACCTACTTCACTACGGATGAATATTGAAGATATTCAAACTCCACTAATCATTAATAATTAATTTCAGTTGAGAAGTTACCTCGGTTGTTAAAATTAAGTGTTTAGGCCAAGGAAGGAACATCTGGTACACGTCCCTAACATATCTGAACTCTTCAATTGGGACTGGGATTTCAGCGTCCTCTTGCAGGATTTCCGAAACCATGATCCGAGCATGTGAATCATCGTAATCCTGGCAGTGAACTTTGATCTTACCCACATGCTCGTACAAATACCCTCGGGCCACAATATTGTCGATGTTGTCAGAGCAGAGATGTACTTGCTGATTAAGGGCCGCATGGTCATCAAAATTTTATAGGATACCTTGGTCGTTGAGGGAAATGAACTCTTCAGCATAAATTTGTGGTTGTACCTCATCCTGAGGAGCGTATGGTTGTGGAACATACGCCTCACCAGCCACCTCTCCTTCTTCCTCTTGTTCGGCAGCGTTCCTCTGCTGCTTAAGGGATTGGACTTCGGCTTTTAATTGTTCAATCTCCTTCGCTTGCCGAGCCACAACATCAGACACTTCCCTTTTCTTCCTGCCGAACAGTTGAGATGCCCTGGTCAGGAACCTACAAATCATAAAATGCAAATTAGCAACGATTTCATTTGTGTAACTAAATAAATAACATTTGAAGTAATAGCATACCCGGCGGCCACGACACGTCCGGGATGCTGCGGTGTCCCGAGCGCTGCGTGAGGATATCGTTTTGGCCCTGGACCTGAATTTGTCCCTGACTAAGCTTCTCCTCTAATTGAGCCTAATGCACGCATATATTCAAGCAATTAGTATATGAATTATATACACTAACTCATGAGTAGAACTCAATTAAGGATTAATATATACTTACTATCTTCTCGGCAATTTCCTTGTCGTAATCAGTGACAAGTTTTCTACTCTTGGTGCGAGATTTAATCCAAACACGGTGGCGGGGAGGATCTGCAACTTCGAGGTCCTTTTTCTACATAACGTTATAACAATGAAATGAGTACCAATTAAATTGTATAGCACATTATAGCACATTAAATTTTTAGTATTACTTACCACAGCTTCCCGTACGTTCACCATTCCACTCCGACCACTTCGATGTCTGGATTGAATTTTGAGGAACGTTCACGTTGCACCTTACTCAATTCCTACAATGCCAAAAAAATACATTAGATACATGTACTTGTATTTAAGAGTTTATCTTAGTGTTAATATAATTAGCGTACCGTAAATTCGGGAGTTAGTCTACTTTCAACAAATTTGCACCAATCGGCGGCGTCGATCTCCGGGTGCTTTTCGGGGACTTGTGCCGCCGTCCCGCATCATTCTATTTCAACGCGGGCATTATGCTGTCTTTTGTCATCCTATTCTTGAAGTCTTTCATTAACTTCCCGGCTAGGATGAGACAATCATGTTTGAAGGTGTCGGCACAATGAACCCCGTCTATTTTGAAGGAAAACAAACACGGTTAGAGTCAACATTTGGAGTAATAGAAAAACAAATCAAAATTCTAACAAATAATAGCTTACCCGAATGTCTTTCCAAACTTTATTTTTCGTAGTCCGGTTGACTTCTTTCCAATTTTTATAAGCCAACCCTATTGTCCGCCGACATCCGACTCCCGAGTGGATACGAGCTTCGCGTAGCTTTTTCCACAGTATTGACCTTTATCATTAACTTCGAGGGCCACTCTTTTGCCCCGATCCATTAGTTTGGATATTTCATTCATTTGCGTCGGCCCTCGTGTAGGTATTGTGGTTGGACACTCATTTTACGCTCCCGAATCGGATCCCGATTCGAGTTCGCCATGTCTACACCATTAACAAACAAACTTCAAAGTTAGCTACATATATAACAAGTAGTGTATATGAAATATTAAAAGCATAAACAAATTGTTAAGTATTCAGGACCATTCACAACCACAATATAAAGTAAGCTATATATCAAGTTACCAATTAGACACGTTTTCTTTTCTTTTTTTGTTTATGTTTGCTGAATCACAATTGACCCATATTCCCTCATTGATATCGTTTCTAATGTATTCGGCGTCGTCTTCCTCAATGTGACGCTCACTTCCCATGAGTTGCTCATGAATTGGTTGTCCAACAATGAAGTCATCGTAACATAAGTCGGCATTCTCCTCATCCTCTTCGCCTCTAAGAACCTCCTCTGCGGTGTCGATAAAACAATAGACCATTTATCATTAGCGGATCGAAATGTAAAAAACTTGAGCCGCTTGGCTAGCCATGATGAATGGATCATTCTTGCTTCCTCTCTTACTTAAATCAACCAAAGTAAAACCAAGCTCGTCGGTTTTTACTCCAACGTTGTTGTCAACCCAAGAACACTTAAAAGTGGAATTCGGAACGCAAAATAATTGAGCTCCCATATTTCTTCAATGACCCCGTAATACGTCATAGTACCTAAAACAGGGTTTCTATCTTTTGCACTTGCAAAGTGCATAGTTTCTGCGACGATACGTATACCACTATTTTGAACCTCTCGAGCATCATCTCTTGACTTTGTATGAAAACGTTTACCCCTTACAATGTACGCTTCATGCTTTGCAACCGCAAAAGTTGGTCCAAGGGCAATACGACTCAACACATCAGATACTCCATGATTCGGTTCGTTCAACTTTGCTATAATGGTATTCCTTAACCACCCAATGAAAGTTTGACGATGTTGGTCTGCAACCCATTTTTGTTTATTTTTTTGATTTCTTGGAACCATTGATTGTAACAGCCTCCATATGGTCACCGTAAAACAAGTAAGATAAATCAAGTTATTGTTCATCGTGACTTAAGTAATGTTAATCAAACAAAAGGTACTTACGTTATATATGGTTGAACCTCTGCGTTATTGTTCATCACGACTAATTGAGCTTGATCTAGTTCAAGCTTGGACACTGTCACCATTGTCCCTTTGCCCCTTAATCCTCTATCAACATCATCTGGGTCAGTTCTTGGTTTGCTAATTCCTATTGCCTCAACTCCAGCCATGTACTCTGAACAAAATTCCACGGCCTCTTCAGATATGTAGCACTCAACCATACATGCTTCTGGCCGATAGTGGTTACGCACATAACTTTTAAGTACCTTCATATTTCTTTCAAATGGATACATCCATCTCGCCCACACCGGCCCACACAACCTTGCTTCTCTCACTAGATGAACCATTAAATGGATCATGATGTCGAAAAAAGATGGCAGAAAAAACTTTTCCAGGTTGCACAATGTTTTGACTACATGTTCATGTAATGCATCTAACTTATCCAATTCTAATTCCTTCCCGCACAGCCTATTAAAGAAAATGCAAACATGTGTCAAACACTCTCGAACATTTTTTGGCAAGACTGATCTAATGGCAATTGGAAGTAGATGTTGCATTAACGCATGACAATCATGTGATTTCAGACCCATTAGTTTCAATTCAGTCTCATTCACCAAGTTTTTGATGTTAGACGAGTAACCATCGGGTACTTTCATATTTGCAAGTGATTTGCAAACTGTTTGTTTCTCTTTTTTGGATAAAGTGAAACAAGCAGGAGGCAAATATAAACGTTCACCTTTCTTCTCAAAGCCGTAGATTGTCGTATACCCATTTCAACGAGATCTAAACGACTATTTAGACCGTCCTTAGTTTTGCCGGGAATATCAAGTAAGGTACCAATAATACTCTCACACACATTTTTTTCAATATGCATGACATCCAAACAATGTCGAACTAGTAGACTTTTCCAATATGGAAGACGAAAGAAGATTGACTTTCTTTGAAAACAACCATTAGTTTTTTTTATTTTTTTGCGTCTTTCCATACTTAAAATCTACAAGTTGAACTTGTTGGAGAATTTGTTCCCCAGACAGTGGCAAAGGAGCCATATCACCCTCTTCAGTACCATCGAATGCTTTCTTCTTCCGTCTATCAGGATGATTTGCAGGCAAGTACCGTCTGTGACCCATATAACACATCTTGTGTCCATTTGCCAAGCGACGAGCCGATGTGTTAGTGCAACAAATCGGACAACCTTCGTAACCTTTTGTGCTTAAGCCCGATAAATTACTATAAGGTGGAAATCACCGACGGTCCACAACAACACGGCTTTCGGATTAAAAAATTCTTTTTAAAACCATCATAGACACGAACCCCGTTCTCATACAATTCTATTAAATCGTCAATCAATGGTTCCAAATATACATCGATATTATGTCCAGGTTGTTGCGGGCCTGATATCATTAAAGAAAGCATGTTAAATTTCCTCTTCATCACTAACCAAGGAGGAAGATTGTACATAACTAGGAAGACGAGGCCATGAACTATGACGACTACTTAGAGATCTATGTGGATTTACTCCATCCGTACGTACCGAGACGAATGTGTCTTGGTTGATTTGAATTCGGGGTTTATGTAGTTCACTTTTTTCCAAGCTTGGGAATCTGCAGGATGTCTAAGTTTTCCATCTTTCACTCTCTTGGTCTCATGCCAAATCAAATTTTCAGAATGTTCTGCACTACGATATAATCGTTTCAGTCGCGGAATCAAAGGCATGTACCACATCACTTTTTGGGGGATAAGTTTCCTATTCTCCTTACTCTTGTTTACTTTATGGCGGGATAAACCGCAAGTCGGGCAATAATTCATGTCTGCATATTCCTTACGATATAAAATGCAATCGTTCGGACATGCATGAATTTTTTCATACTTCAATCCTATAGAATTTAACGTTTTTTTCACTTCATAAGTAGATTCCGGAAAGCAGTTGGCAAATGGTAAGATATCTTTAAAAGCAGCTAAAAATTGAGTAAAACATTTATCGCTCACTCTATTTTCTGCTTTTATGTTGTAAAACTTTACCATTGTTGGTAATCTTAGTTTTTTACAACCATCGAACAGAGGTTTATTAGCATCACTAAGAAAATTATCGAATTTCTCAGGATCATTAAGAAATTCCTCCTGTGCTTCGTTAAGCAAGTCCAATGAATAATCATCGAACTCATTACCCTCGATATCATCTACCCCCCGCTTTCCTAATGGATATGGATCATTAGGTAAATGTTCGCCATGGTAATACCAATTAGTATAACTTCTATTGAAACCTCGTAAATACACATGGTCCTTAATCATTGTAATATTCCCTTTAGATACATTACAACAATCTACACACGGACAATGAATACGATCGTGATTTGTAGAATTCTTTAAGGCAAACTCTAAAAATGCATCGAACCCTACTTGAAATCGCAGTGTGTCTCTCTCCTCACGCATCCATGATTTATCCATAACAAAAATCATATCCAAAAAAATTCAGTATTTAGTAACTACTTATAGCTAGTTACTAATTACACAATGTAACTAACTAAGTTCCTCACAATTTATTCATATTAATTTATAAATTACTTAAATTCTCGTTTTAGATTAGTTCATATTATTAGGTTGTTTTGTTGATTAGAATGTTATTAAAATGTTAAATATTTTTAATAAATAAAATTGAGGGGAAAAATTTTTGGTAAAGCAATAAAGGTATTAACTAATATTTTCCCCTTTTAATTAACTTTTGCTCTTTATTTTCTTTGAAAAATAAAAATCCACATTGAACCTCTCAAATGAAAGAAAAAAAAAATAAAAAAAGAAGGATTTTATATGTTTATTTTGTTAATTTATTTAGTAACTAATTATATCTAGTTACTAATTACACAATGTAACTAACTAAGTCTCTCACACAATTTATTCATATTAATCTAAAAATTACTCAAATTTTCGTTTTACATTAGTTCATGTTATTAGGTTGTTTAGTTGATTATAATGTTGGTAAAATTAAAAAGTTTTCATAAATGTGAATATTATTATTTTTTATGTGACCTAACTTCTTATTACTATGTTATAATTAACTATATTATGAATGGTTTTAGTAAGATTTATCCTAATTCTACCGAAATTTCGGCAGCATAACGGCTGTAATTGGACGTTCCCAAAAATTTTACAAGTGCCTAAAATAATAAACAAAACAGATAAACAATACAAAATTAATCCACCCATCCGACCGCAGTACATGTATTCGCAGAACCTACTTCACTACGGATGAATATTTAAGATATTCAAACTCAACTAACATGCATTGATAATTAATTATATATTAAGAAAAAGTTAGTAAAAGTATATACCTATAATTGCAAGCCCAAATACGCTACACACAAAATTATGCCGAACCCCTATAATATAAAGAAATACAACGAAATTACAAAATTAATTATTTCATAACTTATAACTAGTTATAAAAAATTGTAACAAGTTACTTAGTTACTAAATTATACATACATATATATAATCAATTATATCTCACACTATTATCTCAAAAAAATAAAATTATATCACACACTAATTCCATTTTAAAATTTTTATTTCTAAACTAATGAAATCCCTCCAATGTCATTTTATTCACAATAAATATATATTGCAAAAAATATATAAAATACAATTACAAAATTTATTTTCATAAAAAATATACACACACACACACAATATATACACACATTATATAGAAATATTCAATAAAATATACAAATACATATATATACTATACATTGAGGTATAAATTATTACCTAATAACCGCAATCCGACGACCACCGTAAAAAATCCCGACACTATACACATAAAACACAATAATATTACTAATAAAATAAAAAAAACTCAAATAATAATTTACAAAAACAAAAAATAAAACAATATACATAATACAATAAGAATAGAAGCAATATTTATACCTTAAACGAGGTTGAGATTGAACAATTTCTCAACAAAAATGGGTGGCTGGATTTCACACCCAAAGTTTACTATTTGGGTTCGGATGACACTTTTAGAGGCTAAAAAATCAAAACTTTTTAGGTGTATGTTATTTAGTATCGAAAATGGAGGATTTAAAAAAAAAATGGGCTGAAATGGTTGAGAAATGAGGGAGATAAGGTGGGGAGAAGGTGGGTCGGCGAGGGTTTGGGCTGGAGGTTTTGCTCTCTGGTTTTTGCTGGGTGGGGAAATGGCTGAGTGAAATGAAGGAGGAAGACGAAGCCATAGGGTTATTCAGAGATCGACCCTATGGCGTCGGTTCCTTCATAGGAACCGACGGCATAGGGTACACGTGTCAGGTTTTCGTGTACCCTATACCGTCGGTTTCTATGAAGGAACCGACGGCATAGGGTATTTCAGAAAAAAAAAATAAAATTTAATTTCCAACCGCCTCTAAATGGTATAATGCAATTTTATACCTACGGTTTTTATCAAAAAACCGCCTCTAAATGTCAATTTCGAACATAGCGGGTATTTTCACACCCTTTAGCTTCCCTTTTTATAAATGGGGTTGAAAAAACTGCCTCTAAAGGCTAACATTGTAGTAGTGTTGCCTTTTATACATATTTAATAACATTTTTTTTCATATGTAGTATTTGAAATCTCACACCTACCTCATATATATCTTTATTGGTTTTTTATTTTCTTTCTATATATGTATTTTTGAAATGACTATACTATTTGTTAGTGGCTATTTAATTCCCAAAAATATATAAATATACCCACAAGTGACAATTTAATTCACAAAAATATATAAGCATATACAAAATTCATTGCCAATAAATTATTAGGCTCTGTTTCAAAAAAAAAATAAAAATATTAGGCTAAGTAAAACGTAACATACTTCATTGAAAGAAAAATATAGGACGTAACATACAAGTTAGTTTAGTTGCAATTTGGCTTAAGATACATTTAAGTCATTTTTTTCAAAATTTTTTTATGTAGCAACACTTTTGCTACTTTAATTTTTACAAGTTAGTTTAAATTCATTATTAATAATGCACATCTTTTGAATGTCAATAAAATACCAATCGGTTACTTTTTATAAAATAATCTACTTTAAAATAAAAATATCTCATATGTATATCTTTTAATTTTTAAATTGGTTACCTTTAAAATTATATGTTTATTTGTGTATTATATTATGTTATTTAAGATACTGTTAAGTTACTTTATTTTTCTTTTTTATGTAACAACATTTATGTTACCTTAATTTTATTTAAGGAACTAGTGCACATATAAGTTTTATAAATTAGTTTAAATTCATTACAAATAATGCATATTTTTAAGACTTTTTTAATTAATTTTAGTTTTAGATTAAGTTTAGGGAAATTACCTTATATACTATTTTTTAACTTTTTTTTTTTTTATAAATTTACGATTTGGGTTTCTAAAGTTGTTTCTCTGGTGGTTTCTATGTGGATTGCTATACGGATTTTGGTTGCGATTTAGGTTGCTCTGTTAGTTGCAATAGGGGTTCTTACGTAGAATTCCGTAAAAATGCAAAAAAAAAAAAAAAAAAAACTGTTTTAAAATGTAAAAATGAAAAAACCTCTTAATTTTATTTATCTCATATAAATTTTAGTTACATTTTAATTATATTTATTCTTATTATTTATTACACTTTATGTTACATTTTTTTAGTAACATTTATGCTATTTTTAAACATATTTAATAAATCAAAATAAATAAATAAGTTATAAAATAAGTGATTAAATATATTATATATATTATAGTATTTGTTTTAGTAATTAGTTATTTCAAAATAATATTTTAGTATTTTGCTTTGCAAATTATATTATAGTATCTTAATATTATTAAGATACATTTTTAGTAACCTTTAACTTTATTGTAGAAACTAATTACAAAATGGGGAATTATCTCATATACTATTTTTTTAATTTTTTTTCTTCTTTCAAATTTATGGTTTAGGTTGTTTCAGTAGTTGCTCCAGTAGTTTCTATGTGGGTTGCTATGTAGATTTTGGTTGTGATTTAAGTTGTTTCATTAGTTGCTATGTGGGTTGCTATGTGAATTTCCGTAGAAATACAAAAAAAAAAGTTATTTTGAAGTGTAAAAATAATATATGGTGATTATACAATATACCCCCTTAAAATGGATGTACTGATGCATTCTCTACTTATTTCGGCATCCAAAAAAAAAAACTTAATCTATTTTTTTTTCATATTCATGTACGTTATAGTTATTTAAGATATCCTACAAAATTTTAAGAAATTCAAAAAAAATTACAATATAAAAAGTAATATTCAAACAGTTTATTTTACATGCGTATAAAATAAAATAGTCACACGTGCAACACACTGTTTGAACCCTGTTTTCGGCGTGTTAAACTTTTTCGAATTTTTTAAAATTTTGCAAAATGTCTTAAATAACTATAATATACATTACCATAAGAAAAAAATTGACTAAAAATTATTTACGATACTAAAACACATAGAGATGCATCAGTACATTATAGATTTTCCAATAATATATATCTATGTATATAAATGAATAAAAAAGAAAGAATTCAGCCAAAAAAAAATTAAAAAGAAAGACGCTCAAACAAAAAAAAAAACAAAACAAAACAGAATTTTTTTTTTAGATTTTAGTGAAAACTTTATATTTACCAAAAAGAAAAATAAAATGAAATTAATGAAACTATTTGTTGGATTTTGGTGCACGCTCGCCTGGGTGAATTGATTTTGGTGCACGCTCGCCTGGGTGAATTGACGGCATTCATAATGGGGAGGACGGTATTTGTGTTGCTATGCCACATTAACGTTATAATTGTAATTAATTTACCTATATTGTATATTAATGAAAAAATCCCTTTTATTAATAGATTTTGTGAAAATTACATGAAATATGGGATTTCATAATAAAGTTAGAAAAATATGGCATTTTTAGGTTTGCCACTCTTCTATGGCATTTCTTCACATTTAAGATTTTTTATGGTATTTGATATGCCATATTTTTATAAACTTATTATCCAATCCCATATTTTATGTTTTTGATTTTAGCTTAATTAGTTTTATTTATTTTTTAATTTATTTTACACTTATATTTTAGAGTTTCTTTTTATTTAAAAAATTTACACCAAATACTACATTTTTTTTCAAACATTACATTTTTAATTTGACAAAAACATTTTACTTTTATACTTTTATTAATTTTTTTTTCTATTTTACTTATTGAAACTTCAAAAAGTTTTTTTTTGTCTTTTTTATATATTTTTTAGTCAATTTTGGCTCTCTTTTTTCTTTTCAACTTTTAAGTCAGTTGCTACTTTTTTTTTTTCTTTCTTTCGCTTATCTTTCTCTATTTTTTTTTTCTAATTTCTCTTTGTGTCTCTTTTTTTTTTTTAATTTTTTTTTTCAACCTAATTTTTTTCTCTTAATATATATAATAAGTGTACATTTTTATATTTCATTTTTTTTTACAAAAATTAAACTTGTTTTTTTTTTATTTAAACTACTATTTGTTTTTTTTTTGTTAAAAACTAATTATTCCATTAAAAACAGCAGAAAAAAAAACCAGTTTCATCAACATCATCCTGAAAAAAAAAAACAATATAAAAAATCATAATCTAAAAAGAATCCAAACTTTAAAAACTAGTTTCATCAACATTGAAAGAAACTAATAATTTCATTTAAAGAATACAAAAAATAGTTTCATCAACAAGATAATGAAAAAAATTACAATCTAAAGACGATACTAACTTTAAAAACCAGTTTCATCAATATTAAAAGAAACGAATTATTTCATTAAAAGAGGCAAAAAAAAAAAAGTTTCATCAATAACATAATAAAAAATACACAATGCCTAATAACTAAACTTTTACAAATTAACGATACTAAATTTAAAAACCAGTTTCGAACATATAAATTTTATATCAATACCTAATAATTAAACTTTTAACTTCATTCTTTATTTTGGCATTTAATTTTTTATTTGCTTGCTCAAAAATTAGAGTTAATTTAAACATACAATATGCAACAAATATAACAAAGAGAATCATAAATTAAAATCAAAGAGAAAAAAAAGAAACAAAATAAATTAAAGAGACAAAAGTGCAATAAAAATCATAAAAGAATAACAACAAAAAAAAAAACAGTGGAATGTGAGAAACCAGTTAGTAAAACAACCAAAATAAAAACAAACAAATAAAAACCAGTTTCTTGAAATAAATTAATAAAAAATTGAATAAAACTCAATTATGAACAACAATAAAAAAAAAACTAGTTATAAAAACTAGTTACTTAAAAAAACCAGTTATGAAAATAATAAAATAATATGTGTGTCAGAAACTGATTAATTAAAATAAAATAAAAATTGTTGTTCAAATATCATACAATAATAAAACTGGTTTTATACAAACTAAAAAATATATAATAATATCATAAAAATTGAGCAAACCCATTACAGAACAGTTAAAACCTGTGAAACCAGTTTCGACATGTGAAACCAGTTTTGACGTTATAAAAAATCATAACAAAATACAAATGCTAATAATAAAGTTAATTGAAACCAGTTTCATCAGACAATCAAATAAAAACATGCACACACACAAATATACAAAAAAAAAATACTAATCACAAATATAATCAAAACAACACATAATGCCTACCAATAATTTAATAACAAAATATAAGTGTAAGTTTCCAACCTAGAAACAAAATAATAAAAAAGTAACTTGAAAAAAAATTCTAATAACATAATGAAACTATTTTTTTTATTCTTTTAATGAAATTAATAGTTTCTTTCAATGTTGATGAAACTGATTTTTAAAGTTTATATTATCTTTAGATTATAATTTTTTATATTGTTTTTTCTTTAGGATGATGTTGATGAAACTGGTTTTTTTTTTCTGCTGCTTTTAATGAAATAATTAGTTTTTAACAAAAAAACAAAGAAAAAAAAATAGTAGTTTAAATAAAAAAAAAAACCAAGTTTAATTTCTGTAAAAAAAAATAATATCTATAGTTGAGATCATTTTTTATTTATTTTAGTATTTTATTTTTTAAAAAAAGAAAAAATAAATAAAAAGAAACACAAATTTAAAGTTTTGTATGGCATTCCTCAAGACTTTTTCCCATATTTGTAAGGTTTTTTAAAAAAATGTCATATTTAGTATAATTAAGTTTTTATGCCATATATATCAAAACTTATCTTTATTTTCCCATATTTTTGTAAATAGCCCATAGATTTTGCTGTATAGGTATGGAGAACTTGTGGACGTAAATCTTGTTAGAGACAAGGTTAGTATTAGATATTTAGGCCCAATTACTTAAGCCCATTTGTTTATTGGGCTGCCTATCTTTTTTATATATATCTATTCTATATAAAGTGTGCCTATATAACCGAATTCTTGTTTTATGAAAAATTCGTGGGAGACTTTTATTTATATTAAAAATAAAATGATTTATTATTAAAAATAAAATATTTTATGAGAAATTCATGGGTCACTTTTTATTTATATTAAAAATAAAATAATTTATTATTAAAAATAAAATAGTTTATGAGAAATTCATGGGTTACTTTTTATTTATATATAATAAAATAAATCCCATTAAATCTAAAAAAAAAATTGCTATTGTACATTTATGATTTTTCTCTTCTTCTTCTCTTCTTCTCTTTTAGAATTACCATTTTCCTATAAAAACACTCATTAAAAGAAAAAGTTATATTTTAGCACATACAGTATAACTAAGAAGTCATAAAATTTATAATTTCGTCTTCTGTTAAATAAAAATAATTGCAACTTGAAGCATTATTATAATTATGCTGCTTTGTACATGCTGCGACAAAATGGAATGTCAATCTTATTAATTTCTCCATGTTCTAGCTATTAATGCAAACCAGAAAAAGAAAAACATTTACTAAAACCTACCAAAACTTATCATAATTAAACTTGAGGCATTAGATGCAAACAAAAAAAAAACAAATCAGAGAGTACATTACAGCATTTTTTTTGATCACGTGCTCATAAATTAGAAGCACAATTAAATAAATTAGCGAAATAGTGACTAACATCCAAATTTCAGAGTTGATGAAAAATCTGCAACTAAATGAGGTAAAGACTACTACAATATTTACTTTATAAAACTTTTGTTTCAATATCTTACTATTATTAACACCATTTAATTTGGATGTAGAAAAAATATTTTTGGATTGAGGCGGCAATAAAAATAATTGATACTGTCCAGAGTTTTTATTACATGTTATGTGACGCATGTCATAAAAAAATAGATTTATACAATCGCAATGAAAAAATTATATGTGATAAGCCATCATGCAGCCAGGAAGGATTTCTTACACCACGGTATATTACAAAAAACATATGATGTTATTGAAATTAAGTTAAAATAATAATAAAAAAAGATACTAACAATCTTATTATGCATTTTACAGTGCTATAGCATATGTTGAACTTGATGACAATACAAAGAGCCTATCTGCTGTCATGTTCGCAGATATTGTGGAAAAAATATTTTCGTGTACTGCTGCCCAACTAATGAAATATACCGCAAAGGTGTAATTTTAAAAAAATAAAATAGTTTTACATGCCTTTCATAAGTTGATTTTTTTAATTAAATAAGCTATGCACACCATGTCTAATCATTTTAAATGAAAATACATCACGATTTGTAGGAACACCGTCGCTTTGTCGACACTACCATATTTAATTTATCAATGAAAAAATGGACATTCCAGATATATGCGGACCCGGCTAGAATGAAAAGTGCAAAATACAAAAATTACACTATTGTCTCTATCGAAGCAAATGATGATTGAAATCCACCAACTATCATTAGTTTTCTTATCTACAATTTTTAAACAAATGCTATCTTCAATTATCAACAATTTAGAGATTGATTTTTAATTTTTTTTCTATCTTACACCCATTTAAGTAATGTTTCTTTAAGTATTGGAACATCACCTTTAATTTATTTTTGGATTAACTTAAGAACATATTTAAATCATCAAGCTTTCTTAAACACTAAGGTGGCGTTTGGTTGGAGGTAATGAAATGGAATGGAATGGGAAGGAAATAATTTTCATTCTATTCATTTGTTTGGTTGCATTTTAAAGTATTGGTGGAATGGTTATTCCATTTTAAAAAGAAAGGAATGATCATTCCAATGTAACAAGAAAAAAAAAAATTAATGATTTTTTTATAATTTTTTTTATGCATTTTAAATTTTATTCCATTCCATTTCTATTCGTATTCCCATTCCCATTCCCATTCCTATTCCTATATATTACATTCGGTATTCACTTTTAATTGACAGCATTATAAACTATAATATTTAAATACACATAATAATAATCTCACCTAATAACTAATAATATTTTTTCTTTAATTTTTAATTGTATCATTTTCAAATAACATAGAAAAAAACTAGCATAAAATTTAGTATACGTGCCTCGCACGTAATTTTTGCTAGTATATATATATTTATATATATATATATATATCCTTATGTTGTATAGTAAATAACCTAATGAAAACATAAGTCATTTTCAGACTTTTCCTCTTCATTCGAACAGAGAGATTTCCCTCTCAAAATATTCTAATATGGTATCAGAGATATACCTTCTTCTTCCATAAAACCCTAGCCGCCCCTTCTCCATCTTCTCTTCTCTTCCCACTCCATTCTTTCGTATCGCCATTCTTGCTGCCCACTCCATTGCTGAACCAACCAGCTACAAAATGGCAGCTAAAGACCCAAAATGGAAAAAAGCCATGGACACTGAAACTGATGCTCTTGAAGCCAACGATACATGGATCGTTGTCCCCCTTCCTGATGGACATCATGCCATTGGTTGCAAATGGGTATACAGAATCAAATACAATGCTGATGGCACTGTTGAAAGACTCAAAGCTCGCTTAGTAGCCAAAGGCTACAACCAACAAGAAGGTATTGATTACTTTCACACCTTTGCCCCCGTTGCAAAGTTCAATACATAGAAATTACTACTTGCTATTGCAGCCATTAACAATTGGTCTTTGTACCAACTTGATATCAATAAAGCCTTTCTACATGGCGATTTACATGAAATTGTATACATGACACTCCCAAAGGGATATAAACCTAAAGGAGACATCCCTCCAAATGCTGTTTGTAAGCTAAACAAAATTCTTTATGGCTTGAAACAAGCCTCTAGACAATGGTTTACCAAACTTAGCAATTATCTTTTATCCACTGGATTTACTCAATCCCTTTCAGATCCCACATTATTCATTAAAAATCAGAAAGGCACTTTTCTTGCTCTTTTAATATATGTGGATGATATAGTAGTTACCTCAAATGATGACAATGTTGTTCTTTCCTTTAAACAACAACTCAACTCTGTGTTTCAACTTAAGGATCTTGGCCCTTTGCGATATTTTTTGGGCTTGGAAATTGGTCGATCTCCCTTTGGGATTTTTGTATTCCAAAGACCATTCACCCTACAACTTTTAACTGACACAGGTTATTTAGGAGCTGCCCCTGCTTCTACCCCAATGGAACCCAATGTTCGGCTCTCATCCGATATTGGGGAACCATTAGAAAACCCAAAAACCTATCGCAGCATCATAGGTAAACTCATTTACCTAACCATTACTCGCCCTGATATCTCTTTTGCTGTAAACAAACTAAGTCAATTTTTATCTAATCCGAGAGCTCCTCATCTTGATGCAGCTCATAGAATTTTACGATATCTCAAAGGCACTTCTGGCCAAGGGCTTTTCTTTAAATCTGTCTCTTCTGTAAAATTGTCTGCTTATGCTGAAACTAACATGTCCAATTCAGATTTTTATCTTAAGATTTTTTCAGATGCTGATTGGGCCTCATGCAGTGACATTCGAAGGTCCACTTCTGGCTACTGTGTCTTCCTTGGCGACTCCCTAATCTCTTCGAAATCAAAAAAGCAGTCTACCGTCTCTCGTTCTTCCGCTGAGGCAGAATATCGGGCAATGGCCAATGCCACTTGCGAGATCACTTGGTTGTTAGCTCTTCTTCGGGACTTCGGCATTTACCACAAATATTCCGCCATTCTTTATTGCGATAATACATCCGCCATTCACATCTCCGAGAACCCCGTCTTCCACGAAAGAACGAAGCACATCGAAATTGACTGTCATGTTGTCCGAGAGAAGGTCCACGAAGGCACATTGAAGCTAATACATGTCACTACCAAAAACAACATAGCGGATATTTTTACAAAACCCGTTTTTCCCTCTTATTTTCATACACTTGTAACCAAGATGAACTTAAGAAACTTATATAGTTCATCTTAAAGGGAGGGTATTAGATATTTAGGCCCAATTACTTAAGCCCATTTGTTTATTGGACTGCCTATCTTTTATATATATATATATATATATATATACTAGCAAAAAATTACGTGCGAGGCACGTATATTAAATTTTATGTTAATTTAAAGTTATACGATTAAAAATTAAAAAAAAATATTATTAGTTATTAGGTGAAATTATTATTATGTGTATAGGAATAAATAACAAATTAATTAATCTTATAATCTTAACTTTAATCAAATAGGGTTCTAGATATATGAACAATAAATAATCACGTAAAAATTAAAAATAATTATTTGAATAAAGAATTCAATATACACAGTTATATATATGAATCCCATTAATCAAAAATAATTATTCAATATATGAACAATAATTTGTCACGCTATATGTTTCCCAATAAAGAAATCCACCTCATCATAGTCAAAAATAAATAATACATGTAATACAGATCTTTGTAATGGAGTACCTAAAAGAAACAAAACTTCAGTTACTATAATCGGAAAAGGTTTAAGTGAACTAAATAATGACTAAGAAGATCTAAATTACAAAATGAAAATAACATGTCTATATGAGTATGATTTTTTTGCTATATGAGCATGATTGATCTAAAAGAAAATAGATAAACCTATAAATATATAAATATACTTAATATTAATTTTGACAAAGAAACAATTCAATTATAAACAATTCTAAATATCAGCTTGACAATTTCAACACACTAATTACTCATTAAATAACCATAATGTATACATCATGATAATTTTATTTTATTTGATATCAAATGATAGATATTATTGAGGTTTTCAGCCATGGAAAACACACTATGATCAAAAAGTAATGCTCATTAATTGTACATTTCAAAGAAACCCTAATTTCCATGAATGTCCCTAATAAAATATAAACAATAAAGTTGTAAATTAAAAAAAAAAATAATAAAATTTCAGTTAATATAAGAAATAGAACAAATTGAAGATTATACAATACTGGAATTTGAACTCTTAGAGGCCATTAGCGAAGGGGCGAAACTCGTTAGATCCCCTAGTAGAACACTACCTTAATTGTCTGAACACAAAAATTGTAGAAATCAAAATATGAATAAATTAGCATCATCAACAAAAAGAAAATTAATGGAAAAAGACTTAATAATTACGTGACAAATAATTATTAATTGAATTAAAAAATTAAGATTATAAGATTAATTCAAATTATTGTTCATATATTGATTCTAGAAAGAGTAAGAAAAAGAAACATCATTTCTTTGTGCCCAAACTCTTTCGGATTTTACAAACTTTTTGATATTAACAAAATTGTTGCTTTAACTTTTCATCACACTGGAAACATATTGTTTTAGCTCTATTAGACAACCATATTTTCCCTTCTAAAAAGTTATTTTTTTTATAATTGAAAGATGTGATGTTTGAGTAATTACATGTATCGTGTAATTGAAGATTTGATGTTCAGTAATTTACATGTTGTGTAATTGGAGATTTGATGTTGAGTGATTTTTTTTTTGTTTTTATTTAATGATGTTTATTTTATTTATTTTTTATTTAATTTTAAGGAGATTTATTTTATTTTTATTTTATTATATATAAATAAAAAGTCACCCATGAATTTCTCATAGACTATTTTATTTTTAAGATAAATAAAAAGTCACCCACAAATTTCTCATAAACCAAGAATTCGGTTATATAGGCACACTTTATATAGAATAGATATATATGAAAAATTATAGTAAATGGCCCCAAATCATAGGAGTATGTTAGTTTATGTCCTCTTTTCAAAAAAATATAGCAAATGACCCTAAATCATAAGACTATGTTAGTCAATGTCCTTATTTCAATTTTTTTATTATTATTTATTTAGAATTAGAACCAAATTATTTAAACATTATGGTATATCTATATTAGTTTTGTTAAAATATTTTTTATTTTAAAGTTATGTCAATTTTTTTTAATTTTTTATGAGTTGTTTTGGGTTGTTGGTATATAGATTTTGTTGTACGGTATATTTCTATTTTGTTGTATGGTATATTATTATTCTTAGATGATATTTATTTTTTATTATGATATGTATAATAGTGGTATATAATTTTATTAGCATAATAAAAAATATTTTAATGTACCATGCTACATACATTTAATTATTATTTTTATATTTTTTGATTGTATGATTATTTATTTTAAATAATATTTAATTAATTTTTATTTTATTATATACAATGGTCATGGTATATATATTTTAATTGTGGTATATAATTTGGTTAGTATAGTATACATACATATATATATGTGTTAGTAATTTATATTTTTTTTTTATTATTTTTTGTATATATGTTTTGGTGTATGGTATATGTATTTTTTGTTATACGGTATATAATTTTTTTAAATAATATTTAAGTTTTATTTTCTATTGTACTTTTGTTGACATGATATATAATTTTATTAGCATCCTATATATTTTTATTTTTATTTGTTGTTATTATTATATATATTTTTATTGTAAGGTATATATTTTATGTTATATGGTATATAAGTTTTATTGTATAGTATATCATTTTATTTTAGATAATGCATGCTTAGTTTTTATTTTAGTATACATAAAGGTGATATATAATTTTTTTTAATAATATTATATTATTATGTTTTATTTTTTATTGTAGGTATATACGTTTTATTGTATGGTATATGATTTTTATTGTCTATAATATATTATTTATATTTAATATGATATTTAGTTTCTATTTTATTGTATATAAATTTTTTGGTATGTATTCATATTTTAATGGTGATATATATAATTTTGTTAGCATGATATATATATTTTGAGTATTAATTTAGTATTGTTATAATTTCTTTGTGGTATATAATTTTATTACTACGGTATATTAATTAACTGTACTACGATATATCTAATACTGCTGTATATATTTAAATGATCTAATATATTTATTTATTTTTGTTATTATATAATAATATGCAATACTAAAAAAATTATGTAACTTAATTTTGTTATTATATATATTTTTTAAAAAATATGTGATAAATCTATTTTTATAATTTTTATTAGCTAATTTATTAGATTTGGCCATTTTCTTAATTTTTTAAAAAGTGGACATTTACTAACTTAGTTACTAAATTTATGACCATTTTGCATCTTAACCCTATATATATATATATATATATATATATATATCCTTATGTTGCACAGTAAATAACCTAATGAAAACATAAGTCATTTTCAGACTTTTCCTCTTCATTTGAACAGAGAGATTTCCCTCTCAAAATATTCTAATAGTTAGTGGAAAATCAAAAGGGTTTGGTTTCGTTGCTTACGAGGACCAGAGAAGTACAAATCTTGCTGTTGGTTCGTTTTTTGTCTCCCACCATTTGTTTGTTTTTTTTATTTTTTTTAAAATTTGTATGCATTTTGTGTGTTCTTTGTTTGTGTTTGGAGGTGTCTAATAATATGGTTTTGAGTTTTCAGATAATTTAAATGGAGCAAAGATTTTAGGGCGAACTATTAGGGTTGATCATGTTATTAAGTACTATTAGATTACTTAACAATTAGTTTGTTAGTCGGTTATTTCTGTTAAGGCATATTGTTAGAATTTAGTTAATTGGGTTGTAACTGTGAGCCAAGTCTACCTTGTTGTATTGCCTATATAAGGCTCTATTCTGTAACAAACAGATTCATTCAATACAATCACACTAGAACAAAGTATTTGCTCTGTATTTTTCTCTCTGATTTCTTGTTCTCTCACATGGTATCAGACGTAACTTTGCCATCGTCCATGGCTAGACCTTCAACAAGATCTCAGAATGGTATTCCACCACCTACTATAGATCACCCCTCATCGGACAATCCCGATGTTACTTCTTCCCCTGCAACTGGTCCCGTTGCTAACCCTCCTCAGATCGATTCAAGATCCAGATCTCACAACATCACCGACAACAACGTTGATGCCTCTGATCATCAATCTCCAAGAAACGAAGCGATACCATAACTAATCGCAGGTCCTCTGATCGCACCACCATCGATGACGCCTCAAGCCCTTTCTTCCTCAGCTCCGGTGATCATCATGGGCTGGTCCTCGTGTCCACCGTTCTCACTAGAGTCAACTACCAATCCTGGAAGCGTGGCATCATGATGGCGCTTGCTGCGAAGAACAAAATTGCGTTCATTGATGGCTCCATCCCACGGCCTGAATCTGGTAACACTCTTCTCCCATCTTGGTTGCGTTGTAACAATATGGTGATGTCCTGGTTAGTCAATTCTGTTTCACCTGAAATCGCTCAAAGTATTATGTACTTTGATCAAGCCACCGATATGTGGCAAGATATAGCTGAAAGGTTCAATGAGGGCAATGGACCTCGTGTTTTCTAGCTTCAAACCCAGCTAACTCTTCTCCAACAAGGTGACAATTCCGTCACCTCTTATTTTACGAAACTCAAATCCATATGGGATGAGCTGAAAGAATTTCAGCCTAATACTACATGTTCTTGTGGTGCAATGAAGATATTTCTTGACTATTACAATCGAAACCAAGTCTTGCAATTTCTCACTGGCTTGAACGAGTCATATGCCTCGGTTCGAGCCCAAATTGTGTTAACTGAACCACTACCGAACCTCTCTCGAGTCTTTGCTATGATAGTTCAAGAAGAGCATCAACGCACTCTCGGATCTTCAGAAAACCCACCTCTTGCCTCTTCGGTTCGCCCACCATCTACTGATCCTCCAAGAAGTAAAAAACCTCGGCCTTCTTGTTCTCACTGTGGCAAACCAGGTCACCTTGTGGATAAATGTTTTTTCCTCCATGGTTTCCCACCTGGTTATGGGGACAAAAAGAAGGCTGATAAAGGAAAGGCTCCAGCCAATCACACCTCCTCTACACCGAATGCAAATCACACAACAGCCCCCAATATCCCTGCTGATCTTACATCACAATGTCAACAATTAATATCCCTCCTCAGCCAGCAGCTCAGCCAAGCAACTCCATCTGCTGAAAATACACTAGCTGCTTCGAATATGGCCGGTAATATCATCTCTCAATTTTCTTTTGATTGGATTCTTGATAGTGGTGCCACCCACCATATGTGTTCAAATATATCTTGTTTTACATCTTTCAATAACACATCTTTTTCTAAACATGTAGTTTTACCTACTGGTGGGTTGGTACAAGTCACAAAATGTGGCACAGTTTGCATCAATAACTCTCTTGTTTTGCATAATGTCCTATATGTACCTCACTTCCGAATCAACCTCCTGTCTATCAATGATTTAGTTTCTAATACACCCTACAATGTCCTTTTTAAAACTAAGTCATGTATTATACAGGATCCTTCTCGGAAGGTGGTGATTGGGATAGCTAAGAAACATGACAAATTGTACCTCCTATCTCAAGACAAACCACTTGCTGCTGCCTCTAGTCAATCTTCTTTCGATTTATATACATCAAATGTAAACCAATGGCACAATCGCCTTGGTCATCCATCATTGTATATTTCGAATTTTATAAATAAAAAAGATTGACAATTCTTTCATTCCCAATTCTAATACTTTTTGTCATATATGTCATTTAGCTAAACAAAAGAGACTCCCTTTTGTCTCAAATAATAATTTAGCAATGATAAATTTTGACTTAGTTCACATGGATATATGGGGACCATTCCAAATAATAAGTATAGAAGGTTATAGGTATTTTTTGACCATTGTTGATGATCATTCCCGCTTTACATGGACTTATATGCTAAAAGCAAAATCGGATGTTAAAACTATCATACCAGATTTTTTTAACATGATTTGCACTCAATTTTCCACCTCCATTAAGGCTGTCAGATCCGACAATGCCAAGAAATAAAATCTTACTTCGTTTTATGTCTCAAAGGGCATAATTCACTATCACTCATGTGTTGAAAAACCACAACAAAATTCTTTGGTTGAAAGAAAACATCAACACATACTAAACGTTGCTCGAGCTTTAAGCTTTCAATCCCATTTATTATTGACTTACTGGTCTTATCTCATATCTACGGCCACTTATCTCATCAACCGAACCCGTTGTAAACTTCTCAAAGGTCTTACATCCTTTGAAACTCTTTATAGAAAAAGTCCCAACTATGAACACCTTCGATCCTTTGGTTGCTTGGTGTTGCGATATTTTTATGTTTATTACGCAAGTGTACGCAATCAAGTAGTATCTCACGCAAGTGAGGTCGAACCACAGGGAATTGGATTAAGTACTACTGAACTATACTTATGATTCTATTCGGTAAAATAATAAGTTTGCAAATTTGAAAGTAAATAACTCAGAAATTAAAGAGAAAATAAACGAAGATTAATCCAGATGAGAGATTAGGGAGGTGAATCCTGTTGTTAAGCTACCAATGTTAATACCTAATTGCTATCCTTATCTCAATGTGAATGACATATTATAAATTAACCTAACTCTTTTCAGATCTTTTAGGTTCTAAATAATATGTTCTCTAATTAACTTCTTAATTAAATCAACACAAAATCAGCATTAAGTAATAATCTATTAGTCACTGAGGCTATGTAAATACTTTCGTTTTACATCAAAACCTAGACTATCCAAATTTTAGCATTCTCAATTCTCACTTTTCAGATTTCGAATTGAGATCATTAAACATGTAAAAGATGATCAAGCTTGCACATGGAATTAAACACAAATAAAGATAGTATTCACACATAAGATGAAGGAATGACAATTATTTATTAATTAGGCATAAACTTAAACAACAATCATCATCCTCCCTTATTGGGAAATTTAGTTCATAATAACTCTAAAAACATCCATGATTAATTCAGAAATAAAAACAAACATAAAGAAGAATTAAAAGGGTAAAAGAAAGAAACTAGAAGGTGATATCGCTCCGGGTCTTCAAGATAGCTTCCTCTCCACTTGCCTCCACTATTAGGTCTGTTTTTGCTTGATTCTAACCTTCAGTGTCGTATTCCTTATATAAGGATGAGTGGTGTGCCTCCAATTGAGAGAAAAATCAAAATTTGGTCAAAACCACGACGTCCGTACCAAGTCGCGACTAGCCCTTAAGCTGGTCGCGACTACAGGCAAACCTCAAAAATTGAAGGCTTTGCCAAACCTCGAAGTCGCGACCAGGGTCGCGACCAGGAAAAAGGGTCGCGACCTGGCTCTCATAAAGTCGCGACTACTGTAGCTTCTGGAGCCGAATTTTCTAATTTTTTCCAGTTTATCCCAGTTTTTCGCCATTTGACTAAATTTGAACTTTAACACTCTGGGAACCTGAAATAATGAAAATCAAGCGTAAAACTGCTCCAAAAGACATCAATAGACGAGATAATGCTAACTTTAAGGACCCGAAACATAGGCTAATTATAACCTAACAAAATCCCCCAAACTAGATTCTTACTCGCCCCCGAGTAAGATAAAAAAAAACTAACTACGCTATCAGATAATTACTATGCTGCTGACTCATGCTCTGTTTTCTACTTGCATAAACTAGAATTTTGATCCTACTAACTCTAACAATTAACTCGGATGCTCCATTAATAACACTATGTACAACTGCAACAATTTACTCAAATGTGAAACATTGTTATAAAAGTTTTACTCTTTCCAACAGTTCCACAATCCGATAACTCATACGCTTGCATGCTTACCTTTCTCCACTAATGTTGACAGTATTCTTTGGAATCATTAGGTCTTTTAAAGGCTTAAGTATAATGGCTCAGATATTCAGGGATAGGCAAAAGACAATTTTTTTCAACATATCATAAGCACACAAATAGAACCCACAAGCTTTTCACTTTGTTGTTTTTTTTCTTTAGAAATCCCATAATGTTCCCCACATTTACTAAGATTGATAGAAGATATCTCTATTATTTTCCCAACATCATTGAGTCTCTTTTTTTTTCAAACATATTTTTTTTTTCACTTTTTATTATTCTTTTTTTTTTCTTTCATCAGTGACATTGAGGTACAATTTTTTCTCTTCTCAATCTTACAGGTTTTTCTCCCTCTCACTATGTGTTTCCTCTCCCCCAAACTAATTATGTAGCTTATGATATCATGGATAACATGGTGAAGAAAAAAAAATTAATAGTGTGGCTGCAAAATTTTTCAATTCAACGGGTGAAAAACAAAACAGGTTTAGGCTCAAAAGGTTCACTAGGGATACACATTATTATGGTAGGCTTGAAAGGCTCAAACTATCCAACAAATGCCTAAGTCATATTCCAATTGAACACTATCAAGGATTTCGCCTCAAAAGAATAAACATGCAAGTTCTAAGCTATCCTGTTAATCTTACCACAAACCATAGTAAAACAGTTATAACAATTTTCACAGATTGAGTAATTACAATTAAACACAGGTTTCTAAGCATCCAAACTAATCCAAAGAGTTAACAGAATTAAGCACACAGTTATTTTACAATTTCAGAACACATCGCACTAATCAGCAGTATACAACTATCATCAAGCTTATTGCCATTCCTTAACTAAAACAAAAAAACTAAAACAGAAAATTAAAATGCAGAAATTAAAGTGCAGAATTTAAAATTTTTAAGTCTCTCCCCCCAAACTAAATATGACATTGTCCCCAATGTATACAGTAATATGCAGAGAAAAGAAACTTACCTGAGACCCTCTCAGAAAGGGTTGGGTGGTGGCGGTTGGTCATAGGGATAGAACCGAGGAGGTTGTGCCAAATAGTTCGGGTCATCAATCCCAATGTTCATTCTGTTGATAAGAGAGTTGAGTTGCTGAACTTGTCCCTCATCATAGATACTCCTTTGCACCATGTATTGTTGCATGTGGTTGTTCTGCTGAATTATATAACTCAGCTGTGCATGAGTGTATTGTGTTGTAGGATCGATAGGCCCAGGCAATTGTAGGGGTTGCTCCTCTTCTTCTTCAACACTAGGCTCGCGTTGCCGCCTACGCCCTTGCGGTGCATCAGGTGGTGGTTGGCCATAGGGATGTGGCTCTTTCAGCCTGTTGACAAAGGCGATGTCCATCTTGCGAAGTGGCAACACCGTGTTGTCATACTCTAACTGGGGAACTTCATATGCCCCGCAGAGTTCTGTGATAACTCCTGCCAAACCAAAACCACCTCCCGTGGCTCCTTGCACGATCTGCTCAATGCTTTGCCTTATGACTTGTCCAATGTTAATGTTGTACCCCTTCATTATGGCGTACACATATTTCAGGCGATCCATTTGGACATCGGAAAAATGCTTGTTGGGCACTAACCGAGCACTCACAAAGTACAGCCATGTTTTTGCCACCGGGTTCAGCTCACACCGGTATAGAATATTTGGCGACCCCTCGGTGCCATCATTGTCATGGAACCTCAACCCAGGAAACCCCACTGTCTCCGCCACATCCACCATATCAAACTGCTCTTCCTCCTCAATAATTCGGAGGCGTTGTTCTTCCCTAGTGTAATCTTGGACAGAGAACATCACATTAAATGCATCAGCAGTAGCGGGAACTTTCTTTCCACGCACCTTCACTTCCCCATTCCGGCGGTCGGGCCAATTCGCAAGGAATTCACAAGCCATAGTAACATTAGCACGACCCCGAGCATCTACAAAGCTCCCCCACTTCATTCTTTCTATTTGAGCTCTGATTGTTTCAAATCGAGGTTGGCGCCTCAAGGGATTTTCCGGGAATTCAATACCCCGATCATCAATATAAGCCATATTCTTTAGCCTCACGAAGCGATTTTGGGCCTCAATGTTTCCAAAGCGGGTCCTATCAAAATCCGTTGGTGGTAGGTTTGAAGACGAACCCTCCTCTACATTCCTAGTCCTCTTGGGTGCCATTTTTTTTTCCTTTTTTTTCGATTTTTTTTTTTTATATTTTCTGAAACTTTTTTTTTTTTTCTAAAAAATTAGGCAGCACCTCCCTTTAATTTTTCTCTATCCCAAAATAAAAATTTCACTCAAACAATATTCCCAAACACTCAATACCACAATACAATAATGACAAACCCAATATCAACAATATTTTTGCACAACACACATTTATATCATTCAAAATCTAGAAAAAGTTAATCAAATTCTTTAAAGATTGAAGAAAGTGATACTTACGAACCCGAAAAAAGCTTCACTCCACCTCCATTGTTGAATGTTCTTGAAAGCTTGAGGTTGAAGTTGAAGACAATGGTGATTTTCGGATTTGGGCTATTATGGGTTATTTTTGGTATGGGTTTTGATGATATATGTAGATTGTTGGGTGAAATTGGGTTTTTGAATGGATTGGGTTTAAGAAATTTAAGAAAAGATGAAAAGATTGAAGATTGGAGATGAAAAATTGAAATTTTGAGATGAAAAGGGGTAGGGTTCGGCTGAGAGGATTTGAATTTTGAAATTTTTGGTGTAGGGTTGAATGAGGGGGAAAAATTTGAATTTATAGAAAATTCGTAAGGAAGTCGCGACCTGGCCTAGAGCAAGTCGCGACTAGCTTACAATTGATTTTTATGCCTTTCTGGAAAATCAGGAAGTCGCGACTGGGGTCGCGACTTGGAAAATAGGTTGCGACTTGGCCAAAGGCTAGTCGCGACCACTGGGCTCCAGATCGAAAAAAATATATATATATTTTTTTCACGCTTTTCACGATTCAATTAAAAAGAAATAATGTCTGGTACTAATCTAAAAATTGAAAATACTAACAATACTAAAGCATACTAAAACATAATCAAAAGTCTGAAAAAAAAATTAAAGAAAAACACTTGGGTTGCCTCCCAAGAGCGCTGTCTTTATCGTCATACAGCTGGACGCTGAGCCTTGTACTTCAAAGTGGCGCCAGGATCATGGCGGACTTGGCTTGGTTAAATTGACCTCCCAAGTAGAGCTTTAAACGCTGTCCATTAACTTTGAAAGTTGCTGGACTTTCACCTTTCAACTCCACCACTCCATAAGGAAACACCTTGACCACCGTGAATGGTCCTGACCACCTCGACTTCAACTTTCCAGGAAACAGTTTCAGCCTTGAATTAAAGAGTAACACTTGCTGCCCTGGTTGAAACTCCTTCCGTACTAGACCTTGATCGTGCCACTTCTTAGTTTTCTCCTTGTATATTTTTGCGTTTTCATAGGCTTCGTTTCGAAACTCCTCTAGCTCATTCAGCTGTAACAGTCTTTTCTCCCCTGCAGCTTTTAGTTCCATGTTAAGAGTCTTCATGGCCCAAAAAGCTTTATGCTCTAACTCCACCGGTAGATGACAAGCCTTTCCAAACACCAACCGATATGGGGACATGCCAATCGGTGTTTTGAAAGCATTTTTGTATGCCCACAATGCATCATCTAATTTCCTTGACCAATCTTTCCTTGATCTTTGCACAATTTTCTCTAGAATCATCTTAATCTCCCGATTAGAAATTTCAGCTTGGCCATTACTTTGGGGATGATATGGTAAAGCAGTTCGATGTCGGACACCATATCTTGAAAGAAGTGCTTCAAACTGCTTGTTACAGAAGTGACTCCCTTCATCGCTTACTATTGCTCGAGGAGTACCAAACTGAGTAAAGATGTTCTTTTGTAGAAAGCGGAGAACTGTCTTACCATCATTCTGAGGTGTAGCTGCAGCTTCGACCCATTTAGACACATAATCGACAGCCAAAAGAATGTACTAATTGCTAAAGGATGACGGAAAAGGACCCATGAAGTCTATTCCCCACACATCAAACAATTCAACTTCTAAAATTCCTGTTAAAGGCATCTCGTTTCTTCTTGAGATATTACCTGTTCGTTGACAACGATCACATGCCTTTACAAAGGTAATAGCATCCTTGAATAGCGTTGGCCAAAAGAATCCACTTTGCAACACCTTTGCAGCTGTTCTGTTTCCACTAAAATGTCCTCCACATGGTAAAGCATGACAATGATTTAGGATAGAATACATCTCCTCTTCAGGCACACATCTCCTAATTATCTGATTAGCGCAGTGCTTGTAGAGGATTGGCTCTTCCCAATAATAATGTTTGACCTCAGAAAAGAATTTCTTCAATTGTTGACGCGAAAGCTCGGGAGGAGTTATTTTTGCAGCCAAGAAATTAACATAGTCAGCGTACCACGGTACCATCAGGTTTTCCCTCACACTAAAGAGTTGTTCATCAGGAAATTGCTCATTTATCTGTACCTCCTTTGTATTCTGACTCTCTTCCAGCTCTAATCTTGACAAATGGTCTGCTACCAGGTTTTCAGTGCCCTTTTTGTCTTTTATCTCTAAGTCAAACTCTTGAAGTAGAAGTACCCACCGAATCAGTCTCGGTTTTGCATCCTTCTTGGTCATAAGGTATTTGATTGTTGAATGATCTGTGTAGACAATTACCTTATTTCCAATCAGGTAGGGTCAGAATTTGTCACAAGCAAACACTATTGCCAGCATTTCTTTCTCTGTAGTGGCGTAATTTAATAGAGCATCATTCAGAGTTCTACTAGCATAGTAGATTGTGTGGAATACTCCTGTCAACTCTTTGACCCAAGACCGCTCCAATGGCATAGTCACTTGCGTCGCACATCAACTTAAACGGCAATTCCCAATTTGGTGAAGTTACTATCGGTGTTGTAGTCAATCTCTCCTTTAAAATCTTGAAAGCTTTTAAACAATCTTCTCCAAACTCAAATGGAACACCATTGACAAGTAAGCTAGATAAAGGTTTTGAGATTTTGGAGAAGTCCTTGATAAATCTGCGGTAGAAGCCAGCATGTCCTAGGAAACTCCTCACTCCTTTTACAGAAACTGGAGGTGGCAAATTTTCTATTGTTGAAACTTTAGCCTTATCCACCTCAATTCCTGCCTTTGAAATTTTGTGCCCAAGAACAATTCCTTCTGTTACCATAAAGTGGCACTTCTCCCAGTTTAACACCAAGTTAGACTTCTCGCACCTTGTTAGCACTTTTTCCAAGTTTTCCAAACAATGATCGAAGGAAGAACCAAAAACTGAGAAATCATCCATAAAGATTTCAATACAAGATTCAATCAAGTCTGAAAAGATAGCCATCATACACCTTTGAAAAGTAGCAGGGGCGTTGCACAAGCCGAATGGCATTCTTCTGAAAGCAAAGGTACCGTAGGGGCATGTGAAAGTAGTCTTCTCCTGATCTTCAGGTGCTATAGCTATCTGGTGGTATCCAGAATATCCATCAAGAAAGCAGTAATATTCTTGCCCCGCCAATCTGTCTAGCATTTGATCAATGAAGGGCAAAGGGAAGTGATCTTTTCATGTTGCTTTGTTGAGTTTCCTGTAATCGATGCAGATCCTCCAACCAGTGACTGTTCTTGTAGGAATCAACTCATTCTTTTCATTCTTGATCACCGTCATTCCACCTTTCTTTGGGACCACTTGCACCGGGCTAACCCACTTACTATCTGAAATAGGATAAGCAACTCCAGCATCCAACCACTTAACTACTTCTTTTCTGACAACTTCTTTCATGGGTGGATTGAGTCTTCGTTGAGCGTCAATTGTCGGTTTGGCATTGTCTTCCATGAGAATTCGATGCATCACTATTAAAGGACTGATTCCTTTGACATCACCTAGTGTCCAAGCGATGGCCTTATTATGAGCTCGGAGTACCCTCAGAAGTCTATCAATTTCCACATCAGAGAGAGAAGCTGAAACAATAACTGGTAGCTTTTTATCTTGACCCAAAAATTCATACCTCAAGTGACTAGGAAGCACCTTCAATTCAAGTTCTGGAGGCTTTTCAGTAGATGGCTTTAGCTCTTTTGGAACTGCTCCCAATTCCTCAAAATATCTTCTGTTCAAGGGCCCATAGGAATCAAGCCACTTCACATAACCCATGACCTCTTGTCCCTCTTGCTCCGTCAATTCATCTTCAGTTAAACTTAGTTCAAGAGGATCATCTAGCAGCTTTTTCTCACCAACCATTTCATCAATCAAGTCAATGAAGAAACAGTTTTCATTTGCCTTTGGGTACGTCATAGCCTTTAACACATTAAAGACCACTTCTTCTCCTTGGACTCTCAGCTTTAGTTCACCCTACGGAACATCGATCAAGGCTTGGCCAGTTGCCAAGAATGGTCTCCCAAGAATGATTGGGACATTACTATCTTCTTCCATATCCAAAACGATGACTCCTCTAGGATGGGCTAGTGATCGGTCCGCCAATTGGAGAGTTACTGTTGTTGGCTTTGCTTCACCCAGCTGCAATCTTTTAAACACTGATAGAGGCATCAAGTTAATGCTGGCTCCCAAGTCACAAAGTGCATTTATTCCCTCAATTCTCCCAATAGTACAAGGAATAGTGAAACTCCCTAGATCTCTGAGTTTGGGAGGGAGTTTCTTCTGTAGGATGGCGCTGCACTCTTCAGTTAGAGCCACTGTCTCATAATCCTCCATCTTTCTCTTCTTTGACAGGATTTCCTTCATAAACTTCACATAACTTGGCATCTGCTCTAAAGCTTCAGCAAAGGGAATGTTAATGTGAAGTCTTTTGAAGACTTCTAGGAATTTGGTGAACTGCTTGTCTAAGCTTGACTTTCTAAGCCTTTGAGGGTAAGGTATTTTTACATGGTGATCACTATTAATTGAGACTGCTGTGGTTGTGTTGAACTATCAGTAGCCTTCGTTGAAGTGGGTGTTGGGGTTGACATTGGTTGATCTTCATTCTCCTTTTCTCCATTCACTAGTTGTGGCATTTCAGGACCATCATAATTTTTACCGCTTCTAAGGGTAATTGCTTTGCAGTTTTCTTTGGGGTTTACTTCAGTTGTGCTAGGCAAATTCCCTTGAGGACGAGTTGCTACTTGAGTTGCTAGTTGGCCCATCTGTGTCTGCAGGTCTTTGATTGAAGATCTAGTTTCAGTCATGAATTGAAGCAATAAATCTGTTTGCAAACTAGAATTTCCACCAGAGGTTTGTTGCTGATTAAACTGTTGATTCTGATTCTGGTTCTGATTTCGTTACTGATAGAACCCACTGTTTCTTCGGTTATTACCCTGGTTGAACCCATAATTGTTGTTGTTGTTCTGTGAATAGTTTCCAATGGCTTTAGCTTCATCCATTGGCAAATCATCCACATCTGCTTGACACTCTGAAAAGTGATGACTTCCTCCACATAACTCACAGACAACTTGGGCTTGTTTACCTTGCCATGCAATTAGCTTTGTCAGTGCCTCAACCTGAGCTGTCAACTTTGCGATGGCATCCACCTCTAACACACCAGCTACCCTCTTTGATTGACTTCTTTCAGTTGGCCACTGCTGATTATTTAGAGCCATCTCCACCAATAGATCATACGCCTCATTAGCACTTTTTCTCATAAAGGCTCCACCAGCTGCTGCATCTATTAGAGTTCTAGTGTTTCCTACCAACCCATTGTAGAAGTTGTGGACGAGCATCCACTTCTCTATACCATGATGAGGGCACTTTCTGATCAGATCTTTAAACCTCTCCCAAGCCTCATGGAGAGATTCATTATCTTGTTGGCAAAAGTTATTGATTTCTCCTCTCAGCTTTGCAGACTTGGCTGGAGGAAAGAACTTTGACAAGAATTTCGTTGCCAGATCATTCCAGGTGGCAATAGAGTTTGGTGGCAAGGAGTTTAGCCAACTCTTGGCTCATTCTCTGAGAGAGAATGGGAACAGTCTCAGTCGAATGGCATCATCACTAACTCCATTAACTTTAAAAGTTTCACAAAGTTCCATGAAGTTAGAGAGATGCAGGTGAGGATCTTCAGAAGGGAGGCCACCAAACTGAACTGAAGACTGCACCATTTGAAGTATGGCAGGTTTGATCTCAAAGTTATTTGCATCCACTGCCGGTGGCCTGATACATGACTGCACTCCCGTCAGAGTAGGAAGAATGTAATCTCTCAACCTGCGGCCATTAGCTTGATCTTCTACGGTGCCACCATTATTACCGTTATTGCCTCCATTGTTTGCAGCATTAGCAGCCATGATTTCTGAAGTTTCAGCAATTGCTGAAACTCCTTCTTGCCTCTTGTTCTTTCGGTTTCTCCTACAAGTTTTCTCGATTTTAGGATCAACTGGTAATATGACAGCTTGTCCTTGACGGCGCATACACTTATGATTCCTGAAATGGATCACGAAAATAATGCAAGAAAAAGGTTAGAAAAATCAGCAAGAGAAAATATACCAAAGTAGAAGTTAGTATAATTTGTGTAATATTAATCTTTAAACAATTCCCCGGCAACGACGCCAAAAACTTGTTGCGATATTTTTATGTTTATTACGCAAGTGTACGCAATCAAGTAGTATCTCACGCAAGTGAGGTCGAACTACAGGGAATTGGATTAAGTACTACTAAACTATACTTATGATTCTATTCGGTAAAATAATAAGTTTGCAAATTTGAAAGTAAATAACTCAGAAATTAAAGAGAAAATAAACGAAGATTAATCAAGATGAGAGATTAGGGAGGTGAATCCTGTTGTTAAGCTACCAATGTTAATACCTAATTGCTATCCTTATCTCAATGTGAATGACAGATTATAAATTAACCTAACTCTTTTCAGATCTTTTAGGTTCTAAATAATATGTTCTCTAATTAACTTCTTAATTAAATCAACACAAAATCAGCATTAAGTAATAATCTATTAGTCACTGAGACTATGTAAATACTTTCGTTTTACATCAAAACCTAGACTATCCAAATTTTAGCATTCTCAATTCTCACTTTTCAGATTTCGAATTGAGATCATTAAACATGTAAAAGATGATTTCAGATTTCGAATTGAGATCATTAAACATGTAAAAGATGATCAAGCTTGCACATGGAATTAAACACAAATAAAGATAGTATTCACACATAAGATGAAGGAATGACAATTATTTATTAACTAGGCATAAACTTAAACAACAATCATCATCCTCCCTTATTGGGAAATTTAGTTCATAATAACTCTAAAAACATCCATGATTAATTCAGAAATAAAAACAAACATAAAGAAGAATTAAAAGGGTAAAAGAAAAGAAACTAGAAGGTGATATCGCTCCGGGTCTTCAAGATAGCTTCCTCTCCACTTGCCTCCACTATTAGGTCTGTTTTTGCTTGATTCTGACCTTCAGTGTCGTATTCCTTATATAGGGATGAGTGGTGTGCCTCCAATTGAGAGAAAAATCAAAATTAGGTCAAAACCACGACGTCCGTACCAAGTCGCGACTAGCCCTTAAGCTGGTCGCGACTACAGGCAAACCTCAAAAATTGAAGGTTCTGCCAAACCTCGAAGTCGCAACCAGGGTCGCGACCAGGAAAAAGGGTCGCGACCTGGCTCTCATGAAGTCGCGACTACTGTAGCTTCTGGAGCCGAATTTTCTAATTTTTTCCAGTTTATCCCAGTTTTTCGCCATTTGACTGAATTTGAACTTTAACACTCCGGGAACCTGAAATAATGAAAATCAAGCGTAAAACTGCTCCAAAAGACATCAATAGACGAGATAATGCTAACTTTAAGGACCCGAAACATAGGCTAATTATAACCTAACACTTGGCATATGGATCCACTTTAGAATCCAAACGCCATAAATTCTCTCCTAGAAGTCGGGCATCTATATTCATTGGCTACCCTATGGGAATGAAAGCTCACACCCTTTTAGACATTGAATCCAAACAAGTTTATATTTCCCGCGATGTTGTGTTTCATGAACACATTTTCCCTTTTTCTACCATCACCTCACCTCAGGAAATAGACACTTTTTTCACCCCATCCGTGTTACCAAACCAGCAACAAGTAACACAAAACCAGCCAACCGCTGAAATACAAACAATAGCTGCTGATGCAGCCAACAAAAAACCAGCTGATGCAGTCTATTTCCATACTGCTACAGCCCCTACAGTGGCCACTGATGCCACAAACAACATACCTCTTGCTGCACAAAAATTACCTACTACCACTATGCATACTGATGCAGCAAACACAACAATTCATGATGCAACAAAAACACCTACTGCTACATCTCCACTCACGACTACTGATATAGCCGACACACCACATATAATTCCCAATCCAAGTATCACAAAAACTCATCACAAGGTAGCTACCAAAAATCCAAGTATCACTACCACAAAAAAGGTCGCACTCTCACTAAACCACCACACTTAAAAGACTATGTTTGTCATGCCTCTTCCAGCCTATCCAATTGAATCTTTTTTATCATATATAAAACTGAATTCTCACTTTCGTGTCGCTGTCTTAGCTGCATACACACATAGTGAACCAAAAAATTATGAAGAGGTATCTCAATTCAAACATTGGCTTCATGCCATGGATTGTGAGACTCAAGCTCTTGAAAAAAATAAAACTTGGATTATAACCAAGCTACCCCCTGGCCATAAAGCCATCGGTTGCAAATGGGTATACAAACTTAAATACAATGAAGCTGGTGAAGTTGTGAGGTTTAAAGCCCGGCTAGTTGCTAAAGGCTTTAACCAAAGAGAAGGAATTGATTTCTCTCAAACTTATGCACCCGTTGCAAAGTTTAATACTCTGAAAATCTTCCTTGCACTCGCTGCCATAAACAATTGGACCATTCACTAATTAGATATCAATAATGCCTTTCTTCATGGAGATCTTCATGAAGAAGTATACATGAAGATACCTCCTGGATACAATGCTCCTCCAAACACTGTTTGCAAGCTCAATAAGAGCATTTATGGGCTTAAACAAGCCTCGCGACAATGGTACGCCAAACTTAGTGCTACCCTCATAAAGGATGGCTTTCAACAATCCCAATCTGACAATTCCTTATTCATTAAACGCACTTCCTCCTTTTTTATGGTTGTCCTTGTGTATGTTGATGACATGATTATTGCTAGCAACAGTGTTAGTGCAATAACCAACTTCAAACACAACTTAGACATTCAATTCAAGTTAAAAGACCTTGGCAAACTTCGGTTTTTCCTTGGCCTTGAAGTTGGCCGAACTAAAGACGGAATATTCATTTCCCAAAGACATTTCACTTTGCAATTATTAAATGACACCGGGTACACCGGCACCAAGCCTGCCTCTACCCCCATGGATGTCAACTTGAAACTTAGCAAAGACAAAGGGACCCCTTTACCCGACCCCACTCTCTATCGAAGTCTAATTGGTAAGCTTATCTACCTTACCATTACTAGACCCAACATTTCTTATGCCGTGAATCACCTTAGTCAGTTTTTGGCTTGTCCTCGGCTCCCTCACTTACATGCCACACATCGCATATTGCAATATCTCAAAAAAACTCCTGGTCAAGGGTTATTTTTTCCTTCTCATGCAGTCCCCACCCTCACGGCATATGCAGAAACTAGCTTATCTCCAGCAAATGTTCAAGTTTCTTTCTTTGCTGATGCCGATTGGGGTAGCTGCCAAGATACTAGACATTCAATCTCTGGATATTGCATCTTTCTTGGCAAATCTTTGGTTTCATGGAAATCAAAAAAACAACAGGTAGTCTCCCGCTCCTCTGCTGAAGCCGAATACCGGGCTATGGCCAATGCAACCTCTGAACTCACATGGCTCCTTGCTTTACTCAAAGATTTTGGCGTCTCCCATACTACACCAGCCAACATGTATTGTGACAACACTGCTGCCATCTACATCAGTGAGAATCCAGTTTATCATGAACGGACAAAACATGTAGAAATAGATTGTCACTTCATACGCGAAAAAGTTCAGCAAGGATCTCTCAAACTTCTTCATGTGCCTTCTCAACAGAACTTAGTCGACATCTTCACCAAGCCTTTACTTCCAAATCAGTTTTCTACCTTAGTCTCCAAGATGGGTGTACTTGACATTTACACTCCATCTTGAGGGGGGCTATTAGATTACTTAACAATTAGTTTGTTAGTCGGTTATTTCTGTTAAGGCATATCGTTAGAATTTAGTTAATTGGGTTGTAACTGTGAGCCAAGTCTACCTTGTTGTATTGCCTATATAAGGCTCTATTCTGTGACAAACAGATTCATTCAATACAATCACACTAGAACAGAGTATTTGCTCTGTATTTTTCTCTCTGATTTCTTGTTCTCTCACAAGTACCAAAAGAAAGAAGAAGAGACTGAACAAAAGAAGAGGAAAATGTACACGAGGAGCGGAATGCAAATTTAAAAGACTATTAAGATCGATTGATATATGCAAATGACTATAACAACAGATTCTCAATAGAATTATATATTCTCTATTAAGCATTTATATATATATTTCTTTAGAGAATATCAATAATAATTCATGTACACCTAAAAACACAGCTAATGAGATTCAAGATCTTTAATTATATTAGTCTAAAAACCAGACCATGAATATATATAATAAGAATTAATGACAAATACATTCAAATTGAAATAAGACTAACAATATTTAATTATATTAGGCTGTTCAAAGCAATCCTATATACCCAAGGTTTATGATAAAAAAAAATTATTATTTATCTATATATATTATGGTACACATTATATTGAAAATGACCAGTTCATTCAACGTCCTATATTGAAGCTAGCTAGAAATATTGTAAGTATGTTTAAATTCTTGCAAAATCAAAGAAGTTAAGCTCTCAAAATTTATTTGAACATGAAATACATATACATAAAAACGTATTTTAAAAACATGAAATACTATAATACTTCATATTAGTGAGTACTCTTCTATTATTTTCTATCTTACATGGCAATAAAAAAAAATTTTGCTAAGATACATGACCAACAAAAAAGTTGTTTTGGAACATTAAACCATGTTAAATTTTTGTTAAATAAATGCTATGTGTATAAAATAAATAAGTATATTATACATGAAAAAATTGTGCTTTACGAATTTATTAAAAGTATACTATACAACAACCTCTACTCTTTTAAAGGATTTAATATTATTTTATCTGATCTAATAATATCAAGTTGATCTAAATCTTGTTTGTAGCATTGTTAGTTATAGTCGGTTATTCTGTTAAACTCTTTTTGACAGTTAGTTATATCGGTTAGTAACATGTTATACACTAAATAGCTTTGTGTCATTCATTGTAACTGGAATTCAGTTTAAGCACCAAACTGTAAATAAATTACTATTATATTCAATAAACGAGATATAATGCTCATGTTTTCTTTGCACTTTCTCTTCAAGCATGGTTTGTAGTGTTCTTGGATCAATGTTGTTGATTGTATAGGAATCGATTATTCTTAACAAATTGGTATCAGAGCTGGACGGGTTCTTGAGTTTCAAAGAAGCAAGCTTAGCGTGGTAATGCATGAAGAACATCCGGAACAACAATGAAAAATGCAAAGTTCAATTTGGAAAAAGTTTACAAGAAAGAACGATTTCGAGTTATGGAGGATGAAGATGAAAGCTTTGTTAGTGCAGCAAGGGATTCAAGAAGCTTTGCTTGGTAAAGACAACATCAAGGAAAAGACAGTGAAGGAGAAGATTGAAATTGTAGAGAAGGCACACAATGCCATTATTCTCTGTCTTTGTGACAAAGTACTGAGAGAAGTGACGAAGGAGATACAGCTGCTGGCGAATGGAAGAATCATGAAAGTCTCTACATGACAAAGTCCCTTACTAGTCGACTGTTCTTGAAACAAAAGTTGTATGCTTTTAAAATACAATATAGGAAATCTGTTGAAGATCATATGGATGATTTCAACAAGATAATTCTTAATCTTGAATATATAGGCATCAAGATTGAAAATGAAGATCAGACCATAATTGTCTTGAATTCTTCACCTTCAGACAGGTATGAACACTTTGTTGATACGATAATATTTGGAAGATATTCTTTGCCATCGAAGGAAGTACAGACTGCTTTGATGTCCAAAGAGTTGAAGAAGAAACAAGAACTAAAGGACGATAACTCTGCATATGGCCTACTGGTATCTTGAGGAATATTTGATTAAAGAGAGAACAAGAACCATGGAAGCTTGAACAAAGGAAAATATATGTCAAAGTACAAGAAAAGGTGTTACATTTGTCATAAGACTTCACATCTAAAAAGGGATTGTCCAGAACTTAAGAAAGGAGATCACAAAAGGTATGGAAGTGCATATGTGGCTTCGGATGATGGATATGAAAGTACTGATGTAATGGCGGTGGCCAAAAGTTCTGTGAAAACTAACTGGCTAAGTAATTCTAGATGCGCATTTCACATTTGTCCAAATAAAGAATAATTTCTTAATTACAAGAAAATTAATGGAGGAACTGTGAGGCTTTGGGATAACAGATCATGCTCAATAATTGGCATTGGATCAGTTCAATTACAGTTAGCAAAAGGAACTATTATGAAGATTCATCAGGTGAGACATGTTCTAGAGATTAAAAGAAACTTAATTTCTGTAGTATCGTGTCTGACCCGTTTTGCCGGTCTTAGTATAAATACAGTGGTTTAAAGTTTTGATTTTTGTGTTAATTGGAGTATGAAAATAACTATTGTATTTTATGTGAGCATTACACTCTTTCTAGGCTCATAAACCATTTCATAATACTTTTATTTGACTAAGATCGATATTGTATGTTGGGTATTAAGTTTGATGCTTTTTTGGAGCTCAAAATTTAGTTTTTTTGGGTTTCTAACCTAGGAGTCATGGCATTGTTCTTGGAAGTCGCGACCCGATACGTTCAGCAAAGCCAGAATTTTATAAAAACTTGTTTTGGTCATAAATTTTGACTCTAATTCTGTTTTGGACGTTTTTTATACTATTAGAAAGCTCTTGAAGAGCTCTATCATTGGTCCAGTTTATGAGCCTGAATTATTTTTAAATACTTTATGTGATTGTAGATTAATCCTATCGTATTCGTACCTAGATTTGTATTAAGACTAACGCCACTTGATTGAGATTGTCTGTGTCTGTGAGTTTGAATTCTTCACTTATACTAAAATTTTGGTAAGAAAGTGTACCCTGCACTTAGAGCTTAGCGTTGTTGCGCCTTTATATGCTATGTAATTAGCTTGATAGAAGCATGTATCAGAGTTAATACTTTAAAGTTTCTATTCTATATATTTTTAATATATTAAATTGTGTAAATATATATTAAGAGTTATGTCAACAAAAACATAATAAAAGTATGCCTGATAAATAATATCAGAATAAACCGTTATACTTAAGAGTATAATGTATAAATTATTATATATGTAAAAAGTTGTGTATAAAACCATAACTAAGTTACACTCGCTTTCTAGAACCGAGGTAGACCATGTAATATAAATATTTATAAAAGTGAAAACAAGATAAAATGATATCATTGACATGAAACAAGCAAACTATATTTAAATCAAGTACATAGTAAACCATTACATGTTCTTGCTACAGCTAGCTAGGTAGGTAATAAAAATGACAAAATATTAATAATAAATAAAGCTTTATTACCTTTGATAATGTTGTAATACATGATTTGTTGATTTGAAGTCATTTTGGAAAAAGAATGTGGAATGTAGTGTATCACGAAGGACAGGAAAGATAAGATAGAAAAACAAAGCTATTGGAAGAAGTTGAAGAGAAGAGTATATAATTGGTAGCCTTAATGAAGCATTGTGTAAAAAAGAGGAAAAACAAAATGAGAGCATCATGGAAGTGACAGAGATGAAAAGCAAAGAGAGTCCAACTACAAATGTCCATGGCAATCTCCTAACCAACTCTTTCTCAGTGAAACGTGATATCATTATGGACAAGAATAGCAATATGGCTGTTGATGAAAATGACATGGCTATGGCATTTGTTATAGTTAGAAGTGTCATAGAGATCATTGTATGGTGGTCACTACTATAACTAATAATACTCTTGCTATGTCTAATACTATTATAACTACCTTGATCTAGGATATCGAAAGCCGTTGGAAATGTAACCGTTAGAATAATTGTTGCGACAATTAGACAAGTATTTGAATTTTTCTTCATCCATTTTTCGGTATCATTCATCATTTCGGTATGTTCTTCAATGAAAATATCTTTCGGTGTTTGATGATTTTTGTTTCTTTTGTTTCTTAGCGAAGGGGCTAAGATCTTCTCCACCTCCTATATCAAAAGATATTTGAGTGTGTTACAAGATCATATTATATAACTACAAGTAATAAATCATTATATATAGAAACGTTATAAACAAAACACAAACATTTAAAAATTCACGTAAAGCACTAATAAATTGACAATTAATTAATTAATTAAAGTATATATGCAGTAGAACTTTTTATGGAATCAAAAGATTTGAAACATTTGTGCCTACACCTTCACAAGGATCAAAACATTTAAACATTAATAAGCAGGACAAAAAAGAATAGGAATAATTACATAAGACACCATTTTTTGTAAAATATTTATATTTTTACGTTCAAAGAATATTTTTTTACATTTTTACGGTTTTCCAAAAAATAACACGAAAACAACATAAAATTAACAAGAAAACAACATAAAAGTAATATGAAAATAACATCAAAATAACATACATACAACAAATGAACAAAATTTTAACATAAAAGACCGTATTTTATGTAAATAAAATCAAAAAAATCGTAAAAATGTTTAAAATTCCGTGAAACCGTATTTTTATTGTTTTTTTGTTGTTTTTGTGCATTTGTGAAATTAACCCAAAAAATATTTGTAAAATTTTGTATATTAGGCCCACCATATAAAAGCCCATTTACCCAAGGCCGGAAGAAAATATATAATTAAAAAAAGGAATAAATTGAAATATACTGATTTTTTCATGAGTTAACCAAAAATAGCTTTATTTAAAATTCAATTGAAATGTGCTCATTTTTTATAACTCCATCACCGATCATACTCTCAAAGCTACACAAGTTAGAGTTGAGTGAAGAGTCAGAGTACCATTAGATGATAGGAGCATAATTGGTAGAGTTGTTGAAAAAAGAGTAGAAATGAAAAAAATAGAAAGGGGGGTAAAAATGAAACATAACAACTTAAAAAAGGTATACTATCTAATTTCCTCATTAAAAAATGGGATTTTTTTAAAATATTGGATTTTGAGCAAAGCTTTACAATTTTATTGTCACACGTAATTTTTTACAAAAATATTATCTTTTTATAAAACAACTGTAAAATAACAAAACAGAATAATTAAAAACAATAATAAAATAACTAAAAAACAATTATTTCAGATACTAAAATAAATAAAAGTATATCGTTCTGTACATCTTTTTTGAAGGAGTGCATTATAAAAAATTTCAATAATATAATAATTAAAGTAAATTAATTAATTACCTGATACCACAAGAGTTCGTGTCGCATTTGTAATGCTACTCCAAGCATGGAATCCAATCTACTTTGTTGTGGTTTTTTGGCAACAAGGTGTAATATGTTGTTGTTTGTTGTTTCATCTTCTTGAATTCGTACAACACTTTTCAATACATTTATTTCATGTATTAATTTGAATATTTTCACATGACGATTCAAAATTGCAATGTGAAATATGGTGTTGTTTTCATCATCTTTTTCCCAAATTAATTCCGGACACATGCTGAAAAGTACTACCAAAAGATCAAAATTTCCATTCTTTGCAGCTTCAATCACTAAGTTGAATGGATTTCTAATTATGCTTCGAATTTCAAAGTACTCGTACTCATGTCCTTCTAAAATTCTCTTCCATACTTCTTTTGCCAATTTTAGAGCTGGCATTTCATCTCGTCGTCTTCGTGCTGATTGGAATGAAATTTTTGACCAAACTCGATCTATATATAAAGAGAGAAATATCGTAACAAAATTAAATCCCTATGATTTCAACTATTTGCAAGACGATCGAGTAGTGGTACATAATTATATTGCTCTTTGTTTTAATAGACAAACAAAAAAATAAAACGAAAATTGATTCCTTTCAATTCTATTTTCTTTCCTATTTTAAAGCGTTTAATATTATATCAACATGACACTTTATAATTGCAAGAACAACCTTAAATTAGGCCCAAGATTCCTTTTTCTTTTTGTATCTAAAGTTGGATTAGATTATTTTATTGTCTTATTATTTCACAAATCTACCATTTTTTTTAACTAAATAATATATTGTATAAAAAATTTGTGCCCTCAGATTGGGTAAATCCTAAGCACCAACTTAGCTCTCTTTTCAACCTATATAATTAACATTAACAGTTTCTTATATTATTTATTAAATAAAAATACATCAGATCAAATATTTCGTATTTATTTTATAAGTATATATTATAGATATATTAACTTACTCCATGTTCCAATAGCTTGTGGATCAAATGTAAATTCCATAGGTCGTTTTCGAGACAAAATATGCAAAGCAGTTTCACCGTTTGTATCGAGTTGGTGAACAATATGACCTCTACTTTCAATCATTTTCAAGGCTAAGTCTGCAAAAAAATGAAATAAATTAAACAATATCACAATTAAATATATAAATAATAAGTTAAATGTATATATATTATACGTACCGTAGATATCGTTATGTATACAATTGAAAAATATTCCAAACTGTTCTCCATTTTCCAAATCAACATTGTTAATTATGGTATGTTGATACAATAGTGAAGCTATTTGAGGTTGTCCAAACCATGAAGCAATGTATAATGGTGACATGCCTTTCTCATCTCGAGTTGTTACGAAATAATTATTAATATTATTTAGGTGGAGAGTGAGAAATTTCTTAACGATTTTTATAGCTCCACCAGCAATGGCTGAAGAAAAAGCAGTGTTGCCATTTATATCTTGAAAAGTCAAATCAATATCTGGATGATTAATCAACATTTGTACAAACTCAGTTTGGTTGGCTCCTGCGGCCACATGAAGAGCAGTTTCCCAAGTTGAATTTGTAATGGCTGAGTTTACTATTTCATGTCGATTTTGAGGTTGTTGCTCCTCTAAGATTTTTTTACCCATTTTACAATCTCCTTTCAATGCCGCATGGTAAAGAGAATTGCACGTTGACCAATTTTCTGTTAATTAATTAAGAAAAAGAAGAAGAATGAAGAAGAAGCCACACAAAGATCACCAAAGATTTCATCTTTCTTTTTTTTAAATATACAATATATATAGGTCTCATGATAGATGTAATGATTTAATTGAACAAATTAAATGTAAGAAAATTAATAAGATTTCCAAATATGAATTTAAAGAAAAATAATTCATATGTACTAATAATAATAAATATATTTATATAAACGTGCCTGTGCTAAGTAGATTTAGATGAGGAAGCTTAGGTATGCGTTGTGTTGATGTGGAAGACACAGTAACATAATCTTGATCACCTGAAGATGCTGATGCTGATGTTGTACAACTATAATAAGTACCTGACATTTCAATCCACCTATATATATTATGTATGACAATCAACCTACTAAATTATATGTATATATACTAATAATAATATTTATAGTTATATATATTGAGAGATAATGATATTTTGGATTATTGGTCGATTATTTGATGAGGCTCGTCGAAGATTTATATATATATACTCAAACAAAAAGCTATATGATGATCTTAGAGAGAATTAATAAAAGTGGTAGGCATTTGAATCTCCTTATATATATATATATATATATATATAGAGAGAGAGAGAGAGAGAGAGAGAGAGAGAGAGAGATATGATCTAGCTAGAGAGAGACAAAGTAATTAAAGTGCTTTTATTATACATATATATAAATATTATATAGTGACTTTATATATTTTCGAAGAAATTTACATTGGCATGCAACCACTTTAAAGTAATGTATAGATTAAATAGTTTAAACTTATATAATAGAAAAATGATAATGGGGGATATACATTAAGATTAAGATGTGATGGACCACAAATAAACAAATGTTATTATTATTGCTACATTTTTAATATCAGACCAATATAAATTGATTTAAATAAATTAATCACTAGTATGTCAGCACCTTCTATAAGTGACACTCTACGATTAGTTAATAATATTTCTTAAAAAGCTATAATATATCACTATGACAACAAAGAGGATATTATGCCACTACAAAAAATTGTTACTTTTAGTGACAATTTTTTAATCACAACATAATTTTTTTGTGACTAAATGTGACTTTTAGTCACAACAAAAATTACTTGTGACTAAAACATAATATTTAGTTAAAAGTTGTCACTAATTTAGTTTTAATCACAACAAATATTGTGACTAAAAACATGTTTAGTCATAATAAATTGTAATTTCTATAACTAATACTTTTAGCTACGGACCTTTTAGTCACAACATCATAATAATAATTTATAATTAGTTACAACTTTTTATCTTTAATCACAAATTTTATTGTGACTAAAATAAGATTTTTTGTAGTATGCACCACTAATACATTTTACCAAATATTAATGTTCTATATAATAACATAACTATAGTTAGGTTAAACTTTTAATTAATAGGTAAAGGACTGACTACTTACTTTTTCACTGTTATATCTAACATAAATGCATAATTACTAACTTAGACATTATATTGTGTAAAAATTATTAACTAAATTTTTGTTTTGTTAAATGATAGTTTTTAAAATAGTATGAACTAATTTTTTATTAAAATAAAACTTAATAATAATCTGATGTAAAGATGTTATGATAAAACTGATCAGATGAGTAAGAATATATATACACACTAATTATTTCTATTTTCATATATATTTAAGAATAGACCAAATATCATAATGTCATTATTCTCGTTACTAATTATCTTACTAATTAAAAATTCAGGCTGGCCTTAGCTTAATTGGTCCCCCTCCTACAAACAGAAAAAGTAATTAAGGACTAAATATTATTATATATTTGTGAAAAAGCAAGTACTAATAAATATTACTAAGTATACTTGGAATTTTCGTACTCATGAGCTTTTGCTTTTGGTCATAGGTTTTGGATTAGTTTAATTAATCTATTATGTATTAAAATAAGAAAAAGCTGTGTAAGATATTTATTTAAGATATATATTCAGAACCACTTTTCTTTCTCTCTCAAATTTGAGGATTTGTTTATAGTAAAAAAGGACAAATGTGCTCTGTTAAACCCACCATTAATCTTAAACATAATATATATAATAATAAAGACCGGTTTAATTCATGGTGCATGCATGGTGCAACTATTTACTTATTATAAATAGGCTAATTAGTAAATTTTTCCCTGAACTTTGACATGTACTAAATCATGTCTTCTGAATTTTTTTTGCTATTAAATATTTCCCCCGAACTATTGTTATTGTTAAATGTAAAGACTTTTGTCTAATTTTAGTAAAAAAATTCTAACATGGATGAAAGTTCAAGGGGCATGATTTAGTACATATCAAAATTTGAGATGCATGATTTGGTAGATATCAAAGTCTGAGAAGCATGATTTAGTACATAAACAATCACTGAAAAGTAAATTGAATGAAATTAGACAAAAGTCCTTAATTTTAACAATCTCAATAGTTCAGGGAAAATTTTTAACGGCCAAAAAAGTTCAGAGAGCACGATTTACTACATGTCAAAATTGAGGAGAAAAATTACTATTTATATAGTTATTTAATGATATTTTATTTTGGAGCATTAGAGTATAACAGTGTTATTGCACTACCTAAAGATACCTCATAAATGATTAACGATATTATATAACAAGTGTCTAGTCATTAACTTTTTTTTATGAACAAGAAAATTTATTACTTCAAACAAACAATTAGTACATATATCATAAAACACCTATCATTAGAAGGTGTGTATGTATTCTATACAAGTATAATCATTAAAATCTAATTATAATAATTCAAAACAATATTTATGTCTTTGAGTAACTTGCTTGCTTAGGCAAAACATTTTTGACTTGCCATTTTGTTTCCTAAATAATCACATTCAGATGCTTGCTTATCAAATCTTGTTGTTCCTTGCCTTCCAGGGTTGATAAACATTGAAAATATTTTCTCTTTAAAATTACTCTTCTTGGACATGTTTATCCATCTAGTATAGACAATTTTGAGACAAAGAGCACTCAAAAAATAGATGAGATGCTATTTCTTCTGCCCATTTGATTAATTATCATTTCTCTTTTTATCCTAATAATTGTGATGATATTTGATTAATGAAAGATATGGTTTCCTTCTTCTAAGTACTCCCCTTCATCTAATTTTTTTGATTTAATTTCATAATTTTGGTTCCTGCATGCCTTTCTTCTTTAATTTATTTAATTGTGTTGTTTGCCTTTGCAAATATCGACCCGAAAAAGGGGAAGGAAGTGAGCAACCTAAAGCTTCAAAATAAAGAAACCTGAGCCTAAGTCCAAGTCTTCTTCTCCCCTTGATTCTTCTATTGCTGAGAAGGTGATTCACTTTATGTCTCAAGCTCCTACTGCAGAAATATTTGATCACATCCTGATAATCTGAAAGTGCTACTGTTGAATCATATTTTCTCTCTTCCCCGAGAAAGACGATTAGAATCTTATCAATTACGGATCTCCTTCTAATATCATTTGTGATTACATGTTTACCGTACATGTTATGAATATCATGTCTGATAGATAACATATCAGTAATGTTGAGCAAACACCAATTCGATCACTCCAGCAGGTGTCCCTTTCATGCACCAGAACAGACCCAGGTTCAACAACTGAACCTCTCCAAGGAACTCGAATGCAATTTAGACAGAATTGAGAGAGAATTAAAGCTTTATTGATACTTGGCTTTATTACAATTGGTTGGTTAAACTAGATAGCCAATAGGCTATTTATACACACAAGTAACAGCAAAGGCACATAACTAACATAACTGTCAAAATAGTTATGTCAGTTGGTGTCCAAGAAACAAGGAAACAGTAAATTGGGTATTAGTAGGCACACCAAAATTAACAATTCTCCACCTTGACTACTAATACACATTACACAAGGTATTTACAAGTATGAATACAATGAACAAACATAAGAAGCATTACTAAACATCATTGATCATGAGCAATTGTAGACAGTGTTGAAACTTGACTGATGCAAGGTTCTTAGTAAGCATATCGGCAGCATTATCCTCAGTTGATACCTTGCATAGCTTAATTTTTCCTTCATTGATAACATCTCGAATGAAATGAAGCCTAACATCAATATGTTTGGTTCGTTCATGGAATACTTGATTTCTGCTGAGGTGCAATGCACTCTGGCTGTCACATAGAATGTTTATACTTTTCTGATCTATGCCAAGTTCCCTAGTGATCCCTTTTAGCCAGATACCTTCTTTGACAGCCTCAGTACAGGCAATGTACTCTGCTTCAGTAGTGGAGAGAGCAACAATTGTTCGTAGATTTGCCTTCCAACTGATGGTGCAGCCATTAAGCATGAATACATAGCCAGATTGTGATCTCCTTGAGTCGATATCCCCAGCATAATCTGAATCAACATACCCCATTACACCTTCTCTGTTTGAACTCAGGCCATAAATCAACCCAGTGTTTATGGTTCCTTTCAAGTATCTCATGATCCACTTTACAGCATTCCAATGCTCCTTCCCAGGTTTGCTCATAAATTTGCTTACAACACTAACCCCATGACAAATATCTTGTCTGGTGCAGACCATGATGTACATGATGCTGCCCATGACACTGGTGTATGGAATAGTTTCCATGTAAGTGTTTTCATCATCTGTGGTTGGTGCTTGTGAGCAAGAGAGTCTGAACTGTTGATACAAGGGTGTGCCAACTGGTTTCACATCAGTAAACCCAAATTTCTCTAGAATTTTAGCAATGTAGCTGCATTGGGACAATTTCAGGGTTCTTCTTTCCCTGTTTCTTTCAATTTCAATGCCCAAAATTCTCCTTGCTGGACCAAGGTCTTTCATCTTAAACTCCTTGTGCAACACCCTCTTAACTTTGTCTATTTCACTCATGCTTTTGCTAGCTATGAGCATAGGAACACAAGATGCTTCTCATTCTTGACATACACACAGCTGTCAAAAGCACTTCTTTTGAAACTCGATTTGATTACATAGTCATCAAATCTTTTGTACCATTGTCTAGGAGACTGTTTCAAACCATAGAGTGACCTTTTTAGTAGAGAGACATGGTCCTCTTTTCCCTTTTCTTCATAACCTGGTGGTTGCTTCATCAAAATTTGTTCCTCTAGATCACCATGGAGGAATGTTGTCTTTACATCAAGTTGCTCTAGTTCTAGATCCTCCACTGCAACAAGAGTTAGTAGAATTCTTATTGAAGTGTGTTTCACCACAGGAGAGAATATTTCATTATAGTCAATGCCCTCTCTTTGTGTGAAACCTCTAGCAACTAGCCTAGCTTTGAACCTTGCCACTTCCACCCCTGGTATTCCTTCCTTTTGCTTTAGAATCCATTTGCAGCTTACAATTTTTCTACAAACAGGAACTTTAACCAGGATCCAGGTTTTATTTCTTTTAAGGGAATCAATCTCATCATCCATAGCAGATTTCCATCTTGGCCCATCACTGCATTTCATTGCTTCTTCATAGGTTCTAGGTTCAAACTCACCAACTTCTGCAATGTTCAGTGCGTAGTGCACTACATCTGCAAAACCAAACCTTACTGGTGGTTTTATGGCTCTCCTCTTTCGATCTCTTACCAATTCATAGTCCAAAATGTTGTCATCATCAGGATTAGATTCACTCTCTGCAGTTTCTTGTTCTTCAGCAGTTGCTGGTGTGAATTGAGTAGTTCTTGCAGGTGACTCCAACTCAAACTGAACATCCTCATTTCTCTCCTTAGTTGTGTCTGTAGATGCTTGTAGAGTGTCTTTGTACATCCTGTTTTCTTCAAACACTACATCTCTACTTATGAAATATTTTTGGTGATTTCCAGGTTCTATGCTCCAAAGCTTGTACCCCTTTACTCCATCTGGATATCCAATGAAAATACTTTTTCTGACCCTAGCTTCAAGCTTGTCTTGCTTCACATGAGCATAGGCCACACAACCAAACACCCTTATATGATCATAGGGTGCATTGTGACTTGTCCAATCTTCCATGGGAGTTTGAAACTTGATAGCAAATGAGGGACATCTGTTGATCAAGTAGCAGGCTGTAACCACAGCTTCTCCCCAAAAATTCTTGGGTAATCCAGAGCTAATAATCATGCATCTTACTCTTTTCAATAGGGTCCTATTCATTCTTTCTGCTAGACCATTCTGTTGTGGTGTCCTCACCATAGACAAATGTCTACCAATCCCTTCTTGTTTGCAGAAATTATTGAATAGGTTTGCACAGGACTCAAGACCATTGTCAGTTCTTAACTTCTTGATCCTCTTTCCAGTTTGATTCTCTAGTAATATCTTGAATTCCTTGAACTTGGGAAAAGCTTCATCTTTGGTGTTCAAGATATATACCCATACTCTTCTAGAGAAATCATCAATAAATGAGATGAAATACCTTGCTCCTCCTCTTGACATGGTTCTGGATGGCCCCCAAAGATCTGAGTGCATGTAATCCACAATCCTTTTGGTGTTGTGTTCCCCAACTCCAAACTTGACCCTAGTAGATTTTCCAAGCACACAATGTTCACAGAATTCCAAGTCTTGATGTGTGTGTGGGCATGAGTTGCGTCTTACAATGCCTAGGGTGGTGAACATTTTATACAAGGGTTCATATTCTTTTCCTAGATCGATTTGGACACTCTTTATTTTTTGCTGAAACATTCTTTCAACATAAGCATTGAAATTGACAAATAAAGATGTGGCTTCAGATTTGTTTTTCATAGGAAAGAGCCATACAAACCGAGTATAGTCATCAACAAAGCTGAGATAATATTTGTATCCATCCTTGGAAGGATAAAATGAGGGCCCCCATACATCAGAAAGAATTAATTCAAAAGGCATAGAGATTTTATTTGCAGTTTCTGTAAAAGAAAAATGATGTAACTTTCCTACTTGGCAAGCATCACAAAAAGGAACATTGTTACATTTAGTATTTGGGGAAACTTGGGATAGAACTTTTGCTAGAATTTTGCTTGAAGGATGTCCTAAACGACAGTGCCATACTGAGGTTGTCTTGGACTTGTCATGGACAGGATTGCTACTTGTAGTGAAATTGTATATGGCTGGTTTGACTGTGGTCTTGGGAGACTGTTCAACGGATTGACTTGTGGGTGGGGAATGTGGCACTTGAAGTCTGTAAAGACCTTCAGTTAGGGTACCCCGAAGAAGTGCTTGCTTCGTGTTCTTGTCCTTAACAAGACAACAAACATCATCAAATTCAATGGTTACATTATTGTGCTTAGTAAATTAAGATATACTTAATAGGTTCTTGGTGAGACTTGAGACATGTAAAATATCTTTGAGAAGTAAAGATTTGTGAGGAAATTTGGTGGGAATGGAAGAACAACCAATTTTAGTTATGGAGAGATTAGAACCATTACCAACTACAACTTTTTCCTTGCCTTTGTAGTCTGTTGAGTTGGTGAGAGTTTCAGATGTATTAGAGATGTGGTGAGTTACCCCACTGTTCAGGTACCATGCTCCTGAGGTGTCATTTGTTGCTGCAGTTTCTGATAATAGAGCTTGTGGAGAATCATTGGGTGTATTCAATGATGATCCTTGATTTGGGGGAGGGCCATTGAATGTAATGTCGAACCTATGATAACATTTGAGACCAGTATGGCCAGCTCTGCCACACAACTGGCAGATTGGTCTGTTTCCCCTTCCCCCTCTATTGCCATAGTTTCCACGGCCCCCTCTATTGCCCCTGTAGCCTCTTGATGAATTTCCTTGATATCCACCACGATTGTGTGGATGCATGTTTGTATTGGCAAGATTTACCTGCATGTTGGTGAGGGAATCCGTGGTGAGTTGATTGAGTCGCATTTCGTGACAATGAAGCATAAACTGAACTTCTTGTAGGGTGGGGTTGTCAATTCGAGAGGTGAGATTAACAACTACAGATTCGTACTCTGATCCAAGACCACCGAGTATGTATAGAATCAGATCATCATCAGATATTGGTTGTTCTGCTGCTGCTAAAGAATCTGCATATTGATTCATCTTCAAGAAGTAATCATCAATGGTAAGTGATCCTTTCTTGGTGGACTGCAATAGTCTTGCTCTGGATCTTGTGGCAAACAATTGATTCAGAACCATCCAGATCTCGGCCGAAGTTTGACAGTGAACCACATGAGCAAGCATTGCCTCAGATATGGAATTCATTAACCAATGCATAATAAATTGATTTAGACGAATCCATTGTTGAAAAGTTGGGTTTGGGGCATTACCTGCAAGATTGCGTTGTGGTTGAGGGTTTGTTCCAAGCAGGTGGCCATCAAGATTGTAAGCACGAACTGCAGCAAGGACTAAGGATCTCCACAGAGGGTAGTTTGATCGATCAAGTCTCAAATTCAATGGGAGCAGGTTGTTGTTGGGTAAAGCAGCTGTATTTGGTAGCAGATTTTTTGGAGCAGCTGGTGCAGCTGTATTTGGTAGAGGATTTTCTGGAGCTTCTGGTCGATCGGCTGCCATAGCTCTGATACCATGTAAAGACTTGTAAACCAGTGGAATTGACCAGAAACAGAGAAGAGAAAGAGAGAGAGCAGAAATGGAGTAATGGAGAGAAAAATGATCGATGAAAAGATGGAGTTGCTCAACTGAATAATGTTGAGTTTTGGACCTTTTATTTATACTGAGTAATGTTCAGAGACCTTACAACAAGAAGCTAATAATAGAAATCAAGATGTTACATCAAAGCAAGAAAATACAGTTAAAACGGTTTTGCAAACTATCCTAACTATCATAACCAACTTATCCAAGTTGATTAGAATCTGTTGAATCTTGCTGATGTGTTGGTTCTATACATACAAGAGCACATTCTCTCATCATTTTAATAAACACTTATGTTTTAATAGTTGGCCACCATACATCTAATTTACTTTTCCTCAAAAATTAAGATTTTTCCATGTTGGAATAAAAATTATGTATAATGTATATGCTATTATAAAGTGTGATACAAAATTAAGTGACCAATTATGTTATGGGTATCAAAAGGGTATTAAATTGTCATGGAAATAATGTGTAGATACTATAAGTCAATTTATAATTTGTTGAGGGGTCAAATTATAAATACCCAAAACTCATTCTAAAATGAGTCTATAAATTGGTAGTGGTCCCCAAGAAACACTAGGGGTTTCTGTATTCTCTCCTTCCCCATCAGAGAAAATACCTAACAAAATAGTGTATTCTTAGAAGATCAAAACCTTCTCTGCAATCTTTAACAATGACTTCAGGTTAGTGCTTCCGCTTATCTTTTTATCATCTTCTTCTTCTTTAACTTAGCAAAGGCATTTATGATTTAGGGTTTTCTATATTAAAGCACTTTTAGGAATATGTTTAGATCTGTGATTTATATATTTCTTAAGTGTTTTATAAATCCTAACAAGTGGTACCAGAGCCACCTTTGTTAAATTGATTGAAGATTTGATGATTTTGTTTATGAAATTTGGGTAGTAATCCTTTTGTGAGCGGATCCGCTATCATGGATTTTGTCCCAATGTGCTCTATGGATATTTGTCCACTCTGCACTCTTTCTTTCACAACTAGGAACTTTATGTTAATATGTTTTGACTTGGATGAGCTCCTATTGTTATTGGAATACAACACTGCTGATTTATTATCACAAAATATCTTAAGTGGTCTTTCAACATTCTCCAAAATACGCAGCCTAGTGACAAAGTTTCTCAGCCATATTCCTGGATTTGATGCCTCATAACACGCTACGAATTCAGCTGCCATAGTGGAAGAAGCTATAAGTGTCTATTTGACACTTTTCCAGGATATAGCTCCTCCAGCTAACAGGAAAATGTAGCCTGATGTAGACCTTCTGCTATCTTGGCATCCAGCGAAATCAGAATCAGAATACCTTACGACCTCCAAATGATCTGATTTCCTGTATGTGAGCATGTAATCTTTTGTTCTCTGAAGATACCTCATAACCCTTTTGGGTTCTATCCAATGGTCCATACCAGGATTGCTTAAATATCTGCCTAACATCCAACAATGTACGCAATATCTAGACGCGTACATACGTGAAGATACATTAGACTCCCTACAACTGATGCATAGGGAATCTTAGAGGATGTTTGGTATTGTTTTCTGTTTTTTGTTTTAAAAAATTGTTTTTAGAAATGAGACCAAAAAATAGTTTTTGAAGTTTTTAAAACACAAGTCACGTTTGGTTAGTGATTTTTAAAAACAATATTGACCAAAAGTAAATTGGTTTTTAAAACAGAAAACAACATTTTGTTGTTTTCAAAATTCTTGTTTTTTGTAACTTTGTTTTCTGAAAACTGTTTTTAAAAAACAAGGCCAAACAAGTCAAATTATTTTTAAAAACAATTTTCTATTTTTAAAAACAAAAAACAGTTTTTTAGTTATCATGTCAAACATGCACTTAACAACTATATTCTCAACAAAGAAAACTGGTAAAAGAGATTATTAGCACTTAGCACTAGGGTTGTACAAAAAAATTTGTAAACCGCCCAAACCGAATAACCCGCCCAAACCGAACCGAAAAAACCGATAAAAATTACAAACCGAAATAACCCGAAAAAATTACAAACCGCCCAATCTGTTAATTGGGCGGGTTGAAAATAGGTCCAACCCGCCCAATTAAACCGACCAACCCGATTTTGCACCTTTAATTTTTTTTTTTAACTTTTTAGTTTTTATTATATATAACATAAATGATTAAATATATAATAATATAAAGTTATAGGGCAAGACTATGGTAGGACCTAACAAAAGTTCCCTACCGGTAAGGTACTTTTTTTAACCATTGATTTTAGATCGTGTGGTTATTATGATATAAGGTGTATACTCTTACGATAAGACTGCTTGTATACAATTAAAACTTTATACATTATAATAATATTTAATAATATATTTATTTTAAAAATAAAATAATATTAATAATTTATAAAAAAAAATTAATTTTTAATTTAAATTATTATTATTTTTTAAAAAATTAATTTAATTTTTTATATATAGATATTTATTTTCAAAAATAATTTTAGTTACTAACTTTGCTATCAATATAATATTAATCATTATAAAATATCAAATGTGAAAAAAAAATATTTTTTATAAATATAAAATAATTTAATATTAAAAGTAACCAATCCAAAATAACCGATTCAATCTGTATTTTTACTGATTGAATTAGATTGAATTTGAGCTATTATGCAAATTGGATTGGACCCAAACTATGAAATTCACACTTAGTATGAATCTATGAGCAAAATAGTGCGGATTGGATTAGATAAACACAACAACACTCTGTTATCATAGTAAAAATGTTATTATTTTTCTAAAAAAAAATGTATTTCTATTTTAAAATATGTGATTCGACACTTAGTATTGGTATATTTTTGTGTTTTTAGATCTTTAATAATTATAATCTTAATTTTTCATGATATATATTATTGTTATTGAAATATTATATATTTAAACCACTTGGGGCTAGCTCAAGTGGTCATAGGAGAGTGTGTCTGTGTTTGAGGTCCTGAGTTCGAGTCAGATTATGCATTTTAATATATAAAGGGATATTGGCGGCTAAACCACCTGAACTTTACGGTTTGTAACACTTAACCACAAAAACTAAATTTTTGGCGGCTAAACTACCTAAACCCTGGTTCCGTTTTGCTCTGCACACCTCCGTCCAAAAATCACAGTTAAGTGCCACGGTGGACTGTCCACGTGTACACACTTGTACACGTGGCAAATTTATAGTGGTCCACGTAATATTAATTTTAAAATATAATTATAAATATTTAAAAAAAATTAAAAAAAAATTTAAATTATAAAAAAATATTTTATATATATTTTTTTCTTTTTCTTTTTCTTTTCTTTCTTTTTCTTTCTTTTTTTTTCCTTATTTTTCTTTCTTTGTAAGTGGAACCATCGATGGTTCCTTTTTTTTTTTTCCTTCTTCTTTCTTCCTTCTACTGATCTCTCTCTCTCTTCTTCTTCTTCTTCTTAACAAAAAAAACCCTAACCCTATAAACAAAAGCATAACAATTTATCAGCAACAGAGGAGAATTAGATGCCAAATTACTACCCTGAAACATTCAAAGCAAAAATTGAACTGAATAAACTTATGACTTAAGCCCGTACATAAAGAAAGTCTTTTTATTTTTGTTTAATTCAAATTGAACGTTCAAAATTTTCCATTTTTACGAAACAGTATTAACAGACCATAGAAACAAAATTAAGATTAAAGAGTGCTGAAATTGACCTGGGAAAGGAGCCATCGACGGGAGTGAAAAGCTGAGAAGCAGCAGATCGATGAGCGTAATCACCAAAGCCAGTACCAGAAATCCAGCAAGTTTTCTGGCCGCCATTGCTGTAAAAAACAAGAAAACAGAAATCAAAATCTTCAAACCTACATAAAATATTTATATAGATGTAGAAAATGAGAGTAGTGAGATTGAGAAAGAGAAACCCTAGGGTTTTGGGATTGATTGAGAAAAGGGTTAAGAGATCAGATCGTACGAGAAATGTGAGAATGGAGGTGAGGAAGAGAGGGTGTAATGAGTTAAGAGGTGAGTTTTGGGAGTGGACTCGACTGGTCTGCGCGACCCCCAACCACCTGCCCCTGCCGGCGGCCATCAAGAGAGAGATCAGTAGAAGGAAGAAAGAAGAAGAAGAAAAAAAAAAAAAAAAAAAAAAAAGGAACCATCGATGGTTCCACTTACAGAGAAAGAAAAATAAGGAAAAAAAAAAAGAAAGAAAAAAGAAAGAAAAAGAAAAAAATATATATAAAATATTTTTTTATAATTTAAATTTATTTTTAATTTTTTTTAAATATTTATAATTATATTTTAAAATTAATATTACGTGGACCACTATAAATTTGCCACGTGTACAAGTGTGTACACGTGGACAGTCCACCGTGGCACTTAACTGTGATTTTTGGACGGAGGTGTGCAGAGCAAAACGGAACCAGGGTTTAGGTAGTTTAGCCGCCAAAAATTCGGTTTTTGTGGTTAAGTGTTACAAACCGTAAAGTTCGGGTGGTTTAGCCGCCAATATCCCATATATAAATGCTTAATTTAAAAAAAATATATATATTATATATTTATATAAATTTTTAAAACTTATAAATAATTTGTAGTCACTAATAACTTACAATTAACTTATGAAATTTTTAAAAAGCTCAAAGCCTCAAACCCAATATCATGCTGCCTGTATTTGATAAAGCAAGTTTTTTGTTTTTTTTTTTTTTTTAAGAAAAAATCAGCTGTACAAGAGTGCACCAATATCAAATATACAATATTTTTTCTTTATTGTTAATGGTTCATTTAACTTCCCTATGCTATGGGGTAAAAATAAAGGAGAGTACATTAGATTTCTCCTAAAGTTATATACTTAATTATTAGTTTTAAAGTCATATATATGGTGTTGTACTTTAGTGGAATATAATTTTTTTAATTTATCTTTTTAATTTTTATTCATTTTGACTTTAAAACTGAAAAAAAAAAAAAAGTTTGGCCGGTTTGGGCGGGTTAACCCGACCAAACCGCCCAAACCGTTGGTTGGTTTATAATTTTTTTTTTTTACATTGGGCGGGTTGCACTTAAATTTTAGCAACCCGAACTTTAGATTGGGTTAGAAAATATATAGGATAAACCGCCCAAACCGACCGATGTACAGCCCTACTTAGCACTTTTTTAGATATTATATTACTATTAATATAATTAAATATCAGTCTCACATATTAGCCACTACTAATGACCATTAGCAATGCTACAAAGAACATTACTATTGGGCACCATTAATGCTTAATACTTCTAAACTTGTTGGCTTTCGATTAACTAATGATACTCCTTAAAAGTTATTATATTAAATTATAAGCAGGGTCGGCCCAAGCATTGGGCAACTTGGGCCATTGCACAAGGCCCCCATTTTTTTTAAGGCCTATTTTTTTTTAAAGAAAAGGTCTATTTTTTCTTTTTTTTTTTCTTATTATATATACATAAATAAAAAAATTATAATTGAAAATTTATGAAAAAAAATGCTAGTAATAGAATTGTAATTTTAATGTACACGGTTTTTTTTTTTTTTAAAAGAGCCTAATTTTAAATTTTGCATAAGGCCCCCAAAATGCTTGGGCCGGCCCTGATTATAAGAAACTCGTTACTTAGTTTGACCAATAGCAATATTGACACATAAAAAATTACTAAGCACCACTGATACTTTTTAACATTTCTCATCTACAAAATATAGAAAATAATATACTTACTTGTTTTTCTTTTAAATTCAAATATTATTTAAGGTGTCTATAACTAGTTAGAAATACTTTTGGTATATATTTTTTAATAAGATCATATTTAGTATTTTAATTAAGGTTCTTAAAAGTTTTACTATTTTATTTTTAATTTAAAATTAGATCTCTACTAGTTTTGGATATAGTATTTCACTTTTTTGGTTAGTTTGAGCCATTTTATTTGGCTTGGTGTACTATATTTTAGCTAGTTTGTAGTATATTTTTGACTGGTTTGCTCATATACACAAGTACTTCAAAGAGTGCTATCATCAATTTTCACAAATAAGTTTTAAATCTTCTTTTTAGTTATATTCAAATAATTTTAGAAGAATTTTCTTTCTATTATTTTACATCATTGTTTTTATCATTTATTTGTTAGTTAATTGAGTTTTGTTATTTTTTTTTTTTTTGGTAAAATAGTTAATTTTAGTTGGGATTTAATTAGTTAAGTTTGATTAATCTCTCAAATTTTATGTATGGTGCAAGTTTAATTAATTAGTATATTTCCTTCTTGAAAGACTTAGCTCTATTAATTGGACATAACAATTTAGTTACGATACAATGGTGACATAGTAAGAGAAAAATACTTCAAAGATAAATTTTTTCTTGTTAAAATAATAATTAAATTTTATTCTTAATTTAAAATTCACAATATCATTATATAGTGTGCTAATCTACTTTATAAATTTATTTATTTTGTAGATAATTTTTCGCCCAATTGATTGTTTATTTTAGATGCGCTCTTGAAGCTATCAACAAAGGAAGAATGTTCTTTAATAATGAGTTGGATGTGCTGTTTGGGGAAGTTATAGTTTTATTGTCTAAATTTTTAAGGATAATTTTACCTCATGTGGCTTATAATAAGAATTATACAATTTATAGTTTGACAAAATATATCTTTTAGTTAGATAAACCATCTTAATTTAAGGAAGTTCTGCTGTCTGTAAATTACTACTTTATTAATCATATGTAATTTTTATCATTGTAAAAAAAAATATAGTAACTAAATGAAATAAGAATGTACTTAAAGTCAAAGATTTAATAATATATCATTATTATTTTAAAGAATAATAATATTTAATAACTACACGAATAAATCGGGTCAAGAATAAACACTGTATTTTTTTTTTTTTTTTTTTGAGAGAGAGAAAATACTAAGCTATCATAAATGAAAGAATATAAACTGTATTATCGAAACTAGTAAGCATTAATTGATTTCTAAAGTCAAAACTCATTTTTTTTACCATCATTTTACAATGCTTTATTTATATTAATAAAAACTTGAAAATAAATTTGGGTGTAAATGTGTAATTGCATGTTGTTTATGATAATTAAATTATAAAAATATATAAAATTTTAAATTTTGATTTTTTTTGTATACATTTATATATTTTAATAATATAAGCAACAACTTTAATAACTTTCATTTTTTTTCAATCTTAATAATACAAATCTCAAAAAAAAATATTGTACAAATTATTTTATATCTAATAAATTATAGCTTTTTAATTAATTTATTTATTAAAAAAATCCATGGTACTATATTTCTATTTAACTTAAACAAAAATGACATATATCACTATTGAATAATAAATTCTCAACCCCCATTTCAAAAAAAATTCTCAACTCATATAAAAGTCTCTATGTTTTTTTATATTACATCATTTTGAAAACAACGTAACGTATATCATTTGTTTATTATTTTTCTTTTTTTGGAAACATTATCTCATTTTTTTTGTTTATTTGTTAATTGAGACATTAAATTGGTATCAGAAGATCAGATTAAATAGTTTATTAATAAATTTGAGCTTCCGTACTTTTCAGAGTCAACATATCTTGGTATATTAAACTCACTCCTTATCTCTAATTATTATTATTATTATTATTATTTTTTAATTAACGTTACCTCTAAATAATTAATTATTAGAATTACAGAAATATTTTTACAAAATAAATAAATAAATAAAAGAGATATTTGCACGAACTCATAGGTTGTAATTACCCATGGTCTAATGAAAAATTATTATTATTAAATATTACTAGTGATGCTTAATATTAAAGTGACACTTTATAATTAGTTAATTATATTTTTTTAAAAATTATTTTTTTTAAGTTATATAAAATTTAATAGTTAATTACAACAATCTTCAAAAGAAAAAAATATTTAATTACAACAATAATAGTATAACATTGATGAAAGTATCAAGTACTAATAACATCTTTTAATAATTCTTAAAAAATTAATATTATATGCATATAGTAATACTTTTAAATGACAACTTATAAAGTCGTTATGCATTAATTAAAAAATACGTGAGAATATAATATTAAACTACATATTAAATAATTTTTTATATATTTATCTCTAAAATTAACTTTTATTTAATTTAAATTTGTATATTTTTAATTATAAAATAAATAAATAATTAATCATAATAAGGGATATTTCTACTGCTTTAATTAATATATATAATGTATTCTAATAGTTTTTGTTCCACTTGCCTATTAAATTTGTTTGGTCTAAGAAGACTAATGTATTCCATTAGTTGATAATAAGCGACAACATCAACTAATAAAACATATAAATTAATAAATATAATTTATAGAGAAGAAGTGTAAATTACAGTTAGTTGCCCTTGAAAAGGTCAATAATATAATATTGAAAAGTTCAACATAATATTAAAAGCCTAGAAAAATCTAGGGTTCACTTCACATGATTCATTACTAGCTAGATCAATAGTTGACCCCTTCCCATTACAGTGAAACTATCATATCGTTTCATCTAGCTTCATTAGCTAGTATATTGGGATTTAAAGTGATAGGGGCGTAATTTTTTTTAAAGATAAAAATAAAATTAAACTTAAAATAAAAGTTACTTTTATTGAAATTTTAAGACCTCAATCATAGATGAATTTAATCTACTCATTACATCAAAATTAATACTATGTCCATAAATATAATTTTTTATTATAAATATAGGGACACGATTTTATCTCGTGATGTACGTTTACGGAATATATTTCGTATTACATTAGATGGGTCTCAGGGTACGTTACCATTTTTTAACCCTAATTACCCCTAGATCAACCCCAGCCCTCAGATCAAATAACTCCCCCATCTAACGGCTACTGTACATCACAGGACAAAATCACGTTCCTATAAATATATGTTGTAAATATATATTTTTTCTCAATTTTTTTTAAGAAAACAATTAATTAAAATGCTTATACATTTTATTCCAATTTTTTTCGTTTTTCAGGGATCACAATCAACTAAAATCCACACAAGCAATGTTACTATGATTAACAAAATGAAAATTACATTTGGAAAAATCAGCTTTCAATTTCATAATAGCATAAAAACACTTAGCAATACTCATTTAATCAGGAATAATTATCTTGCTAGCTACTTGATTGTCAGAAAACACATTTAAAGAGATTAGTCCTCTTTTATATAGACCAATAGGCTCAATATAATCGTTGTCATATTTTACATTGAGTTAGTTAATGAACAACTAACTAATCAAATAGTGGTTAAGAAATAATACAATAAATATTGATGAAAAATAATATAAAAACAATTAAAACTAAAATATAAACATGATTTATTGATTAACCAATTAATTGTAAAAATGGTAAGTATGCGAACCCTCTTCTCTTTTGGTCGAACTCTGGTCCCTACTACGGGGATTTTGGTCCACCCATATTCAGGTCCGGCCCTGAAAATATATGGGCCCAAGACGAATTAAATTTTGGGGCCCTCAAAAATATATAAAAAAATAATTAAAAGAAGAGTGTTATGAGATTAGAACCCATGACCTTAGACATTATGCCATCCACCTCAACCAACTAAGCTATGAATATTTGTTGCTTATAATACACTTAAATTTTACTTAAATAAAAGCCTAAATAAATTTTTTTATTTTTTTTATTTCGGGCCCCCGGAAAGTGTGGGCCCTAGGCGCGGGCCTAGCCCGCCTATGCCTAGGGCCGGCCCTGCCCATATTGTTCATGTGGTGGTTTTTCTTCTCATTTCCTGTCTACTCGGTGTCTTACAGCAATAAATGTGGGTATTAATTTCTCTGAGTCTTTTGTTATTTCTCTTTCCAATCCTGTTTGTTTTACTTGGAACATTTATTGCTCCTGGTGCCATTTTTTCCCTTTCATCTTCTCTGTTAGTCATTTCTCATTATGGTTTTTGCATCTTAGCATTAAAAACCATCTTTTCATCTTCTATTTGGCCATTGGAAACTGTAAGATGGAGGCGGATGAAGATCATCACGATTTTTTCATCATGGGGGCTACTCCGGCTATTGCTAGGGTTATGATCATGGATCTTTCAAGAGTCACCCCTAGAGGGTACTGGTTTTATCTATATAAGGCAAGATCCAGATACTTTCCAAATTCTTCTATCTTGGAAGCTGTCCCTGGTCATAACCCTTCTTATGCTTGGAGGAGCATCCTTTGGGAAAGAGATTTGATGGCTTCGGGTCTAATTTGGAAGATTGGGGATGGAGAGAATATTTTTTCATTGGCTCCCCAATAACAAATATCTTTGCTATAGAGATGGTAATCTGCCTCCTTCATCTAAGCTTTCTTTTTTTATTTCAAATTCTGGGTATTGGGATTCTAGTAAGCTTAGAAGTCATTTTTATGAGTAGAGAAAGCTCTGTTCTTTTTTTTTTTTTTTAATTAAGTCAGCCTATCATTTGGCTCTCTCTACTCAGGATATCCCATCTTCCTCATCTACTGTGACTTCTAGGAAGTTTTGGAATAAAAATTGTCATTCTAAAGCCCCTCCAAAAATCAAGCACTTTATGTGGAGAGTTGTGTCTCATACTATTCCTGTTGCTTCCACTCTTTTTGCTAAGCATATTATTGATTCCCCACTTTGTTCTTTTTGTAAGAATAGTCCTGAGACGGTTCATCATGCTCTGCTAGGGTGTTCCAGATTGAGAAAGGCTTGGAAATCATTAAGGTTTGTGGATCATTATCATAAGTATAAACATCTTGATATCACTGATTTTTTGCTGTGTTCTTTTGAGGCTTTGGATAAAAATTATCTTAGCATTTTGTTTTGCTTTCTGTGGGCCTTGTGGAATCAAAGAAACAATTACATACACCGTAATACTGTTATACATGCTGCTGATATCTTTGATTGGAGTGTCAATTATTTTTTTCAGTATCTTGATGCCCAGCAAAATATTCAGCCTTATAGTGTTGCAGCTCAGGCTCCAAGCAGGGTCTCGGATGGTGCTTCTGGATCTTCTTTGCAGGTTTATATTGATGCTGCCATTGATGTTCGTGGTCAAAAACATAGCTATGGTATTGTGGTGGCTGATGATTCTGGTTTTGTGAAAGTTGGTGTAGCTAAGCCTTGTATTGGAGGTATCCCTGCAATCATAGCTGAAGCAAAGGCAATTTATCATGCTATTCAATGGGTTCAGCTGCTTCATCTTCCAATGGATGTTTCAAAGACAGATTGTAAAACTATAGTGGATAAACTTAATTCTTGTAATTGGAATGCTAGTCCTCTGGATGATATTTTAGTGGGTATTAAGAACTTGTTATCTTTCAGTCTTAATCTTAAAGTTGAGCATGTGTATATGAATTCTAATCAATTGGCTCATTGGGTTGCAAAATTAGGATTAGGATTAGATATTAATGAGTTAGTTTGGAATGGTTCTTTGCCATCCCTTTAACTTGTTGGCTTTGTATTTTCTAGTTTATTCTAATGAAGCACAAGTTTTTTCTCAAAAAAAAAAAAAAAAATTAATTGTAAAAATAAATAGTAAAAAATGAAATTCGAGTTTGACCCCTACAAAAAAAATAGATACACATTTATCAAAAATGGGTATGGCCTATATTTTTTATGGACTAATATGACACGACCTATATTATTGTGGATCTTTCAAAATATGAGACCGGCCGCCATGACACAAACTTATTTATGCAGGAGACATGATCCCCACCCCCGACTTCCCCTCTCTTCATGCCGACTCTAGACCTCTCCTCTCTCTCTCTAGATCTCTCACCAAAAGTAGATAAGATATTTCTTTTGAGAAATGCTAAAGGACATCAGTGGTGTCTAGCACCCTCCTATGTGTGAATATCGCTATTAATCCAACTAAATATTGAGTCCTATATAATTTAATATAACAATTTTTAAGGAGTATCGCTAGTCAATTAGAACGTGACATATCGAGAATGTGCTAAACACTACTGGTGACTAATAACAATGCTCATATCTTTTTTTATAATGCCAAATATTATAAAAAGTGACACATTACTATTGGTATAAATTAATATTGGGGTCCACATATTAATATGGTATATATGGTATTGGAAACATTTCCTAATATTAATGCTACTTTTTTTTTTTTTTTACTAAAATCATATATATAATTTTCTCCCTCTTCTCCACTTGTTTCTGCTTGTTATTCTACTCTTTTTCTTGTGAATTGTGTTTGATCATTGCCGCAAGAACTCTTTGCCCTAATTTTGTTCATTATCTAATAAGAAAATAATTCAAGAAATAATTGAAAAGCGGTGTGTTGTATGTGCGCGTGGCAGTTTTGTGTCTATGCAAATTAAAGTCAAAGGTCAAGATTTTAGTGACCGGGTGGATTGGCGTACAAGTGTAATTATGTAGATAATTTAGTAATTTTATATGTATTAAGGATAGAAATTTAATTTTATATTATTTATAAAACAGAAGTAATATATTGTTATGTGGTGAAAATGTCTAGACTAAAATTTTCTAAAAATACATTGTATTTTTCACATGTCTAGAAAACTTTAAAATATTTTACAATTCTCTTAATATTAATCAACTTAGTTTCGTTCAAGAGAAGTAAAAAAGGAATAAATTTGATCTCGGTATAAGCACGCACCTACATTAATTCATTGATTAGTACAAAATCTCAATATTTGCTAATGTGCACAAGGTTTTTGGTGCTAGTAATGTCAACAAGATGTTACAGGTAATTAATTAATTAAATTTACACTTTTTACATATTTTTTTGCCCAATTATTATTATTATATATAATGCTGTGTCTAGCATTATTCTTTGTCTTTTTCCACCACCTCTCCTTACCCCTAATAATTAAAGTTTTCAAACCTGGCCCAAACAACCCCCGAACACACCAAGATATCCCCTACATAAAGAGGTCACACTTATAAGAATTTCTTTCATATATAAAATCACACACGTTCATATATTTGCTTTGTGTACTACAAAGACTTCTTATTTCTTTACGTGTGTATATATATATATATATAGATTCTATCTAATATGGGGAATTGCTGTAAAGGATCATCCTCGGCATCACCCGCAACTCCTCCGGCTGCTCCCACAGTGGCTACGAGAATGGCATCTATTACTGGGCAGACATGGGGAGGTCCTCCAGCTTGCACCGATGGGCCTAACCACAACCGTTCCCACGTTCGTAGGGCACAACAACAGTGATTATCATCATCAACAGCGTCCTATAACACCAATTCTGTTTTAGTAAAAGTTTGTTGCTAAAAAACATTGTTGCTTAATTACTTTCTTGATTTAAGCCTTCTTCACTTGAAAGTTTTCCACATTTTAATTTCACATTCTTGTTGCTATATTTTTTAAGTTATTTGGAACTCAATACTTAATTTCACCAATAAATGTATAACACCGAAAAAAATTTGTTGCTAAAAAACATTGTTGCTTAATTACTTTCTTGATTTAAGCCTTCTTCACTTGAAAGTTTTCCACATTTTAACTAGGAAAAAACCGCTTGAACCACCTTATGAGAAAATCAGAAGGCAAAAAACGGAGCCAAATCTTCTGTTCCTTTTTTCTGTCCCTTACTCTGTCCCAGCCAATCATCTTTTAGCACATCATTTACATTGTCATGTATATAATTAACGGACTTTACACTTACTTCACTTCGTTTATGTATTTATTTTTTTTTTTTAAAAAAAAAATCTCCCTTAACAGTAACAATTAACATTTCTGTCATTAACTGGGTACTCTATTTACAACTCTTTCTGTCAATATTTTTTAAGAAAGGAAACTAGCTTCAATCGAAAATTAGTTCACATTTCCAATAGACCAGATTTAGTTGAAATATATGCCTTCAATTTTTATATATATAATCAAAAGGAAAATGATATATATAGTTTGATTTAACAATTAATGCAATGGTGGCTGTTATTGACTGTTATCATAAGTTGTTGTTGGTCAGATTGGGATTAGTGTTAATTTTGAGATTTGTCTTTCTATGAACTAGAAATGGATTTTAGGGAATTAGGAAACCTGAAAATTAATAAATCCACAAATTTAGTACAAATTAATTCATCAACTACGAGAATATTCTTGCAGTATTTGTTGTCCAACACCATTTGCAAAGAGAAGGAAAAACTAAAATACAACAACGATAGGAAAATGAAAACAAAATAGGCTGTACATGTATTTGTATAGATTTATTTTTCCCAGAACTTTTCTGCTAGAACTTATCGAAAAGATGTTATAGAATTTGAAAAGAATTTTTTTAAAGAGAAAAAAAAATAAAAATAAAGAATGGACAAAATTGTGAACAAAAGGAGGTAGTGTAATTTAGAAAGAGAAACTAACACTGTTAAATGCATTGCTGTCATTTTAGATGAGGTGTCAAAATTTGAGTGGAGGGACAGGAATTGGGACAGAGTAAAGGGACAGACGATTTGGCTCCGCAAAAAACTACCTCCATCACTTTGTTAAGATCAAAAACTAATCTCAATCTTAATAATTTTTTCAAGTATACAAACTAACATCAATAACCACCACTCATATTACCCTTTCTTTTTTGGTTATTTAACCAAAATTACCTCAAAAGTTTGTTTTTTTCAGTTAATTTCTACCTTTTTTTTTTAATTAATTTTCCTGAACTACTTTTGGAACACAACTCTTTTCTTTCTCAAAGTCACTAAGGTCTACACTCTTTACAGAATACAGATATAGTATTGGAAGAAAAATGGAAGGGTATAATTGGTAGAAAAATGAAAAAGAACCGCGAGTAGAAATGAGAAACACCAAATTCAAAAAAAGATATAATGGTGTGGTGTGTTCAGATTGGTGGGGGGCAGGTTTGGGCCCACAGGCCTAAAGACCAATGTTAATTGAGGCCCCATATTAATTTGAATTTAGCTTCTCGAGAAGGAAAATTTACAAAATAATTTTCTTTTAGTGAAAATTACACAAAATATGATTTTTTAAAACTATATTACAAAAATATGGTAAAATTAAGTTTGACCACTTTGTATTGCATATTTTAGTTTGTAAACTTTTTTATGGCATTTACTATACCATATATATGTAAATTTATTTTTTAAACCCCATATTTAATACTTAGATAAATCATTTCAAAGAAAAAAAGAATTATTTTTACCATCTCTTTCAGTCTTTCCCGTCCCCTACCTCTCTCTCCCTCATGCTTTTGTGCGACGCCCCTGTCCAGGCTCCGATGAGCTATTTTTGGCCGGCGATGGTCCAAACGGACCACACCACCGTGCTTGCAGTCCCTGGAAACCCCTAAATATGAAGTTTAGATGGGTTGTTTGTGCATTGTCCCGAGCTTGCGATACTGGTGGGGAAGGGTTATATGATTGCTGGGAACGAGTCTATGGTTGTTGTGGGGAAAAATTCAGTGATTGTTGCTGAAACTGACCAAAAAAAATATATGCATTTTGTGCACTGAAAAATTGACCCGGAGAAGGTTGATGCATTGAACCCCCAAACATCATCGACTGCTGAGATGAACTCCCAGATTGACCATATGGTATATTTATAAGTATACTAAAATTATTATTTTTTTTTTAAAAAAAAAAATATACTAAAATTATGGTATATTATTTTTAACCATTTAAACATAATTATATTTATAAATATAAGAAAGCTATATATGGTAAATTTGTAAGTATAATAATAAAAATATTCATTATTAAATACATTCAATTTTTTTTATATATAACTTTAAAAAATTAAATTATTTTTTTATAATTAAGTAAATATAACAAATCTTACTAATTTAACTAATTTTATCATTTCACTTGATATAATTAAATTTAAGAAAATAAAATTCTTCTTATTCATTTTTTAATTTGAATATATAAAAAAATTTATTTATAAATTACTTAAAAATAATTAATTGCAAAAATTATTTTTTTATAATAAAATAAAAGATAAATTAATTAATTTTTTTAATAATTATTATTATTTAAAATTTTAAAATATTTATATAAAAATATAAATATTTTTTAATTTTTTAATAATTATTATATTTTTTGGTCAATTTTTTCATTCTTTTAAATTTTTTAAATTTTTAACATACACACAAAATACTTAAATCAAATACAATCAAAAAATTCTTAATACATCGAAAGTAAAACAACACATACATATATATATAAAATAAAACACCAAATTAAATAAATAAAAAAAATTCTCACTAAAACACAACAATATAAATTCAAAAATAATCATATATACACAAATATTAATATATGTATACATATAAAGTAAAAAAATATTATATAAATAAATAAAATAAAAATTTATATTAAATATATATATCTAGAATAAATTTTTATAAAATAATATATATAATATATTATATATGAAATGTTATATATAGACAATTTTTTTTTATATTTTACCTATATAAAATAAGCATATATATAATATATATATATAAAGATAATGTATATGTTTATTTTATAATAAAATAAAAAAATATAATATATATACTATATATAATATATATGTTTATTTTATTTTATATAAATAAAAAAGTATAATATATATATATACAAAAAAGCCAGTAATTCTTGTAAACCAGCTTAAGATTAAAACTATATATAATATAATATATTATAATATATAAATAGAATATTATATTATATATATGAACAGAAAATTTATATATATTACATATATAAAAATATATATAGTTTATATTAAAGTGTATATAAAAAAACCCTAAAAATAATATATAACTCAGTTTTTAATTATATACCGAAAATAAAAATTCTAAAAATAACTAATTTAAACGAAATATATGATGTAAGGTCCACCCAAAACTGACGGGTTATTTCTTTACCAGTACTGTTTGTCATGTAATGTTATTTGGGCCCACCTCGTCAGAAGAAGTAACTATGTTATTTGAAAGAAACAAACTATAAAATACTTTCTATAATTTGAAAGAAATTAATTTGATTTTTTTTTTTACAATAACTAAACTTTATTATTAATTCATTATATAGATAGGAATTTCAATTCCAATTTAAAAACTATAGAATTTGAATATAGTTTATTTTATTAATTGCAAATTTGCAATTTGTAATCCTAATTCCCAAGCAATAAAAAAAAAGTGTATATTAATCTATTATATTACATTTTGCAATTTAATTTTTGGGAATTATTGTTATTTGTTACACATAAATTTTTTAACTGTTTCAATTTTAACTCTCAATCATCATTCCTTGGAAAATAAAATCATTTCACTTCTATTCCAAGTTTTTAATAATAGTGTAATATAACAGTGAATAATAATATTTTTTTTTTAGAATAATAGAAACAGATTTTAATTTCTACATGATATAATATACATAAATAATCAATATATAATAATATTTATGAATTTATCTTGAGAAAATGGTACTCCTTATTTCTTTTTTTCTTTATTGCTCATTGATCACTAAAGCTTGATCTTTCATTCTTTGCCAGAAAATGAAAAAATTAAAAATAATAAAAAGTAAAAAGAAGGTTGTATAATAGTGATATATATATAGAGAGAGAGAGAAAGTGAGGAACAAAATTAATGTGAAGATTAAGAGAGAGAAATGGAATAGAATCCTAAAAGTTGATTTGATTATATTATTATATTAAGAATAAAGTCAGTTAGGGCAATTGCCATCCCTGACTTGCGTGTAGGTCCACCTGTGCCTGTGCGTGCGAAGCACGTGAAACTCCACCACTATGTATATATATTTCAAAACGATCAGGAAGAAAATTGACGGGTTATTTCTTTACCAGTACTGTTTGTCATGTAATGTTATGTGGGCCCACCTCGTCAGAAGAAGTAACTATGTTATTTGTTTGAGTTTGAAAAGTCAATAATTGTTGCTACTAGTGGTCCCAGGGGATCTCCACCACCAGATCAGCAGACCCTTTTCTTGACAAAAACAAAATTACTAGCTAATAAATATAAACAACAAATAATGTAAATGCTTTAAGAAAAATAAACCACACGAATAATAATAAATAGAAATAAATAAATAAATAAAAACTAATTACCTGTGTAATTTAAGCACCTCTCGAAGAACACAATAAGAGAGTAATCTTTACTGAACAGTAGTGAAAATTCATGCAGGACATGACCACGTTATATTTGGTTTAGTGAAGCTCAAAATTCATTCACAATACATGTGAGACTAAGTCACTTCTTAGAGAAGAACCATGTAAGAGAAGACTACCAAAAAAATAGAACCTTAAAATTATAAAAGATAAATATGTGAAAATAATTAGAGTTGGTTAAGTACAATTTTTCTTTTCCTATTTTATCATCCATATAACAAGATCGATACCTTCGAATCAATACCAATTTAAAGGTTTTATCAATTGGATTCGAAGGTGTAAAGCTAGCGAGCTTCGTAAAGAGTTTTACATCCTTGGTTTTAATGCTTGTGAATACTTAATTTGGATAACTAGTAATGGATGTATTTCCTATCAAAAATTCCCTACTATTAGTAAATCTGTCAATTTTGTAAAAAAAAAAAAAATAATAAATAGTTTTAAATAGATCTAGTTAATTTACCAAAAAATCCTTATTTTTTATCCATATCCTAGTTATTTGATCATATATTTATGCACATAAATGTCAACTATCCAATAGCAGGAGAAAGTGAAAAAGTAGTATTAAATAGAGATTTTATGTCTCAAAACGATTATGCAGTTAAATCTAATAAACGAAGTTGAATGGTTATCTAGAATCATATTAACATAGCCAAGTGGGCCTTCTTCTGAGGTCAATATATATACTTTTGTGTTCCATTAACTTTGTTGAAAATTCTTCATAAGAATGTGAATTATAGTGGGATATGCAAAGCTATTATCATCACAATCACCTAATTTGCTTATATGGGTATTTTGTGTTGAATAGTGTAGTAACTTTTTTGACTTTTTTAGAATAGATTCCTTCTCCACCATGTTCTCTGAAAGTTCTATCTTAGTGTGTATTTTTTCCGTATGAAGAAAAAACTTTTTTTTTTTAAGGAGAATGAAATTAATAGCTACATGCTTAGGTGATACTGGTACTTGTTTTGAACTGTTGAATCTATTGGAATTTTGAATTAATTTTTTTTTAAAAAAACTAATAATAAATATATACCCTCAAACAAAATTGAAGCCATAAACCTAAAAATATATCTAATTGAAATTAATAAATATTGAAACCCTTAAATTAATAATAATTATTGTTGAAATTAATTTAATTATGTGGTTTATCTTTTTAAAAGTACTGCAACAAACCTATAATTAAAATTCTAATAGTTTGTCTTTTAAAAAAAAAAAAAAAAACTAATATATACTGAAAACAAACAATCTAAAATAATAATAACAGTAAATTATTTTGTAATACATATCCACTAAAAAATCCAAATTGACAATATATTCTTATTTAAAACGCATTAAAAATAGTACTATATATTCTATTTGAAATACATATCCTTTAATTGAAAATACATATCACCAAAAAATTAAATTACAAAAATATCCCTTAAACTTACATTATATTTCAAGAAGAGAACAAACCAATTAAAATATTATTTTTTTGATATCAATTTGAGTACTAATAGGTAACAAAACCGGTTAAAGGAAGTCAAATAGGTTGGATTAAAAATGTATTTTGGTTTGTCTCATTTGAGGGATCTCAAACCTTAAATTGAGTGAGGTTAAAAATAAAGCTAAATTTCCAATGTTCCACACTGTAAGGACAACATGTTCCCTGACTATGATACACCAAATAATAGATTGATATATTTTCTTTTTTTGAAATGGAATAATATAACGTACTTCTTCTTGACACGTGGCACCATGACAATGGAAAACAAAGATTGTGGTTTTGGTAGGTAGTTGGACCACAAAACTTTGCTTATTACTATTGGATCTTTTTACTTACAACTTTTTCCAATGATAAGTAGATTTTACTAATTATTATTAGAATAATTAATATTTTTATATACCTCATCAAATATACAATTAGTTAAAAAAATAATCAAGCTTATTTGTGTCTACAAATTCATATCATAACAAATAAGGAGAAATAATTAAAAATTCAACAAAAATATAAAATTTAGCTTTTACGAAAAATCAAATTTTTCATATACTTTTTTATATCTAAATGGATTTTTTTAATAAAAAATAATTAATTTTTTAAATCAATTAATTTATTTTAAAATTTTATTTTTTTTTCTTAATCATGCAAGAATATTTTTTTAAGATCTAAATTAATTTTTTAAGATTTACAAAATATATATATATATTGATAGTTGTCAAAGTTTAGGAGATAAAAGTATTAATTTACAAAAACATGTCAGCATTTAAAAAAAATAAATAAATAAAAACTTGCAAAAAATAGAATTCATAAAAAAAAAAAAACTAAGCTTACAAAATGCACACATAGAAAATGATGTAACAAAAATCAAACAATGGTTATTCGGCCCAAAATATACATTAGAAGCCCATTAATACATATATATATATTAGGGATAATTAGATAAGTTGCTTCTTTTTTTTGTAAAAAATATTATATTTTCACATTTTAAGAGTTTTTTTTTACATTATTTTAGTTTTTTATAAAAACAACAAGAAAACTAGATAAAAGTAATATGAAAATAACATTTAAATAACATCAAAATAACAACTAAAAATAACATACATATAATAAAAAAGTAACAATAAATTAACAAGATTACAACAACATAAAAAGACCGTATTTTCTATAAATAAAATTAAAAAATTGTAAAAATGTTAAATTCCGTAAAAAACGGTATTTTTGTAATTTTTTGGTTGTTTTTGTATATTTGTGAAATAACCCCTATACATTAAGCTTGATTTAATTTCACTCAATCTTTTGGTAGCTCGTTTTGTTCCCTCGGCTAACCAACTTGCCTTTTAGGATTTCAAATATAAAAATATCTTTAAAAATACTTATATTTTTAGTAATTTTGAAAAATACCACTTATTCTTTTAATAAGGGGTCAAATTTATTTTTTCTATGATCGACTAGAATTCAGGACCGATTATGCAATGCCTTCCCTACTGAAGCTTTTCCTTTGTCTACAAAATATTAATGTTTAATTTTATTTAAGTAATACATATTGATTTTTAAAGTTACAATAAATAATTATATATAATTTAATCAAATACTATTTATTATAAAGTGATAAGAGTGGAAAGATTAATATTAATCATTTGTATTGGAGTTATACTATGTGAATGATGGTGATGAAACCCAAAAGTAAAATGGAATACAAAATTAGTGAAATTGATTCAAAATAATGTCTAAAGTTTAGGGATTTGAGAAGTAATTGATTGCTAAGATCACTTTACTACTTTATATCATTTAAAATATTTTATTAAAATTTTATCTTTTTTAGAGTATTACTATTAAACAGTAAACACCTTATAATGTCTAACAAATATATTAATGTGGGGTGTTGTGAATAAATAACAATTTTCTATATTATTTATTAAATCAAAAAATATAGTACTCAATATTAATTTCTACGAATAATAGTATATCATCTCTGTTGAGAATTATGGGCTTCCATCTCAAAATCAATTGGCAATGAGTGAAGTAACACATATTCTTATATATGACTCAATTCTCTACCATTTATTCTAGATAAAATTACACTCAAACACGTAAAATATATTTTATTTATAAGGATACCCATATTAATTTAAATAGATAAATGTAACGAAATTTATTTACATATACATATATATTCGACATTCTCTCTTGTCACTGGTGCATTATTCACCATTCTTTTTTTTTTTTTCATCTTTCTTTCTTTCATAATTTTTTATTATTATTTAAAAATAACTCTCATTGTTTTTATTCAACTATCAATCTGACTTCATTTATTTATTTTATATTTTTTCTCTTAATACATGGCATCTAAATATCTCTTTCATTTTATTATTTTTTAAAAAAACTTCATAATAAATTTCCAACTTCATGTATCTCTTTTTTTCTTTTGCAAGTTTTAAAAAAAATATTTTGTACTACACAAATAATTGTTTGGTTTTAAGAGTTACATCATTGTAATTTTTTTTATGATGATCATTTTAATATGTGAGAAGTATATATTTTTCTCCTTCACCAAAGAAGATTTCCAAGACCAAATGTAGCATTTTAGTTTCTTTTATATTTTTTTAATAAATAAATAATTAATCTTTAAACTTAAACAAAATTTAATGTATCAACAACTTAATAAGTTACTAAAAAGTTTTTTTATTTTTTTTTATTTTATCTGTTACAAGATTAAATTATAAATAAATATATGTTATAAAACTATTTTCATAAATGTATAAAATAACTTGTAAATAAACCAAATAGTATCTTAAATATCATGTAAGTTACACTAAGTCAAACATTAAATTTAATTAGACAAAATTAAATATACTAACCAATTCCATAAGTTACTAAAAAAATTATTTTTTTAATTATTAAAAGTAAAGTTTACTTGTTAGTTTCTTTTTAATGATGTTATGGGTGAATATTTGGTTGAGGATATATCTATGATTAAATATTTTTGATTTGATTAAGCACTTATATATGTTATTTTCTGAGTTTTGTGCCGTAATGCCCCTTTTCTTAACCACCATATAAACTATGTTAGATTTAATTTTTTTTTTTTGAATAGTACTCATGTTGGATTTAATTTAATAAAGAAATAAACAAAAGAGATTCTATTTTCATAGAATATTCATCAACATAATGATGGTTTCTTATTTGTTGCAATTAATTGTTTTTTCTATTTTGATTTCATCATTTTTTTTATATAGCTTTATATTAAAATAAAGAAACTGTTTTATTGTTTTTAATATTATGAAAGTAATACCGATGTATTACTTTTTATTTTTAAGTTCATTATTTCAGAATACAGTTTACTTGTTAGTTTCTTTTTAAATGTTTTATGTTTGTTTAATTTCAGAGAATTGAAGTTTTGTGTAGCTTTAATGGTGGAGAGCTTCGACGAATTTTAATGGCGGTCCAGTAGCTTCGACTGAGTTGTTCGAAGAGCTTCAATGTTGGAGATTCGAACAGTACAAAATTCTAGTTTGAGATTGTTTAAATTTGTTTGATTTCAGATAATTGAAGCTTTTGAGTAGCTTTAATGGTGAATTTAGTTGCCAGGTTCCACAGACATGATTGGAGAGCTTTGACGATCGATCGAGTTATGATTTCGAAGCTTCGACGATAGAGTTTGGATTTGGTTGATCGAAGCTTTTCATTTTTTTTTTTTTTTTGTTCTGGGATGAATATATATTGCTTGGTAAGGGTGTGATGCACACCGTTTTGGGCAAACGATGATTGCCTGAAAATTCTGGGTTGCCATTTTTTTCGGTTAGTTATGAGTTTTTTTCGAATTTTCGGTACGCATATACGTATATAAGATGTTTTATTTTTTTATCGTTATATGTAAGATATTTTTGGTAATTACGTATATAACTAAAAATTACCCTTTATATTAGAGAAACTTACAAAAATACTGTTTTTTTTCCGAAGTTTTACAATAATACTGCCACACGGCAATAATTTCTTTTTTACTGTCCAAGCTCTTTTTTTTTTCTTTCATACTGTCCACACCTAAAATATTTACTTTTATAATGTTAACATTAATAAAGCACAAACGGCACCTCCTTCGTGGTTGGGGACGGACAAATCAACACCAGAATCATAGAAACACAAGGAAAAAATCATAAAATCTGGCAAAGAGAAAAAATTACTAAATCAACAACAATCCTATAAAAAAATATAAGAAAACACTACTAAAACAACACAAAAAAACTACAGAATATATAAAATAAAATAAAAACAAGCATAAAAAAACTTTGGAATGGTAGTATTTCGATCGGGTGTACTTGGATTCCCATCCTATAAAAAAACATAAGAAAACACTACTAAAACAACACAAAAAAAAATTAAGAACATAAATAACGAGCATAAAAAAATATTAAAACTAAAATAATGAAAAGACACACCTCGACAACCCTTTTCCTAATTATGTCTTCGAACAGATCAGTTGATTGAACAATCTTCACTTGGTATTTACTCTTTCCCTAAGAGTTAACAAAATAAAACCAAAACAACAACAAGACACAGAGTCAAACAAACAGAAAACTATAAAATAAGACTAACAAAAAAAAAAACATGCAAGAAAAAAAAATAAGAAATATAATCAACTTGAAAAAACTCTTAAAACAACACAAGATCAATAGAAAAAAAACCTTATCAGATTTGGGAGACTTTTGAACTTTCTTTCGGCTGTTTGCAACAAACAGAAAACTATAAAATAAGACTAACAAAAAAAAAACATGCAAGAAAAAAAAAGGAAATATAATCAACTTGAAAAAACTATTAAAACAACACAAGAACAATAGAAAAAAACCTTATCAGATTTGGGAGACTTTTGAACTTTCTTTTGGCTGTTTGCATCTTTTATATATATGCTTGTCTATCTTCACTGAACAAAAGAAAAACCAATGTCAAATTAAATTTTTCTTTTAAACCCCTTATTTATATACAGATGGAGAAAAGGTTGAGATAGAGAAATATTTGTGAACAGGTTTACTACAGCAAAAGGACAGTCAAGAAGAAAAAAAAAAAGAAACGTATAGAGAGAGAGAGAGAGAGAGAGAGAGAGAGAGAGAGAGAGAGAGAGAGAGAGAGAGAGAGAGAGAGAGAGAGAGAGAGAGAGAGAGAGAGAGAGAGAGAGAGAAGGAAAAGAAGAGAGGAAGTGAAAGAGTTTAGGAGGTGGGTTTTGCTAGTGAAGCACTAAACAAGATCTTATGCCTTATAGTAATAGAGACACAAGGATAAAGGAGAGAGAGAAACATATTTTTTTTACAGGCAAAGAGAAAAATATGAAGGGAATTTTATGAAAAAGAAAATTAAAATTAAATAAATAAATAAATAAATAAAGTTGATGAGAGGGTTGCTTTAGTGAGTAGTGTGTTGTCACATCTCACGTAATATGAAGGGAGTTTTATGAAAAAGAAAATCAAAATTAAAAAAATAAATAAATAAATAAAGTTGATGAGAGGGTTGCTTTAGTGAGTAGTGTGTTGTCACATCTCACGTCCAAATCAATCACTCTAATAAAATAAAATAAAAAAAATTTAATGTGGAGAGACACAACTACTCATTATTTCCTATTTTATTATTATTATTATTATAAAATATTTTGAAAAAATAAGTGTCACAGTAGAGAAAAAAAAAACAGTATAAATGTAATAATAACCGTGTCACAGTATAAAAGTAATAAAATGGGAAAAATTAGTAATGTATGTAAATTTCCCTTATATTAAGGTTTCATGTTTGTTTTAGTTGGGCTGAAGCCTTTGAGTTGGGCTCCGTTGTGAGCTGTTGGGCCAAAGTGTTTTGAGTTGTGGAATAAATTAAGAAATAAAATAATAAAAAAATGGAAACATATGCCCACTCGGCCAAGAAATAAATTTTAACTTACTAAAATTTGTTAAATAATACTAAAACAATTTTAAGTAGATTTTTTTTTGAGAGAAATTTTAAGTAGATTGAAGATTCAAAATTTACACGAATCACTTAAAATTGTTTTTTTTTTTTTTATGTATATATATATTTATGTTTTTTTTTTCCTTTTTATGAATTGTAACACCCCGATTTCCCGAGATGTCACATAGGATAGTCCGTATAAAACAATTTAATAAGATAAAGACAATCAAATACTGCTTTATTGAAAAATATCCAAGCATGAGATCTCATTGTTTAAAACAAAATACTTTTAGTACTGTAAACTTAAATAAGAACTAGTTAAGTCAAAATAATAGCTCCAAAATGTTTAGCAGTTAAAAACATTAAAAGCAAAATACTGTGCCAGCCCCCTAACATGCGGTCCACGCCTCGAGCTCTTCATTCTCAACTTTGCTTAGCCTTACCCTTACGCACACGAGTACCCGTGAGCTAACGCCCAGTAAGAAGAGCTATGTAGGACATAACCCTCCTAACTAGTTACTTGACATAATTTGCTCTTTTATATTAATCAACAGTAATTCACATTCCATAAATATATCCACAACGCATGTTGTTCTCACATGCATACATCAAGTCTCATACCGCACATTATACTCACATACGATAATCAACTATTCTCTCATGTTGATCAGACATGAGGTAACCTACCCTGCCTTGTGTTATTCTCACACTTGGCATCCAACAGGGCAATTAATTACCATAAGTTGTACTCACCCATGATAATGTTATAACCTGCAAGTGTTATGCTCACACAAGCAGCAAGACCCTAATATTATTCTCATGCTAACGATGCTCACAAAATATAAGGAAATCATAACACAATCAAATTAAATAGCAAACCAACCCAAGTTGTATGCATAACATACACCACATTGTACGAGATGTCCACTCTTCTTACCTCAGTTGCTAAGACCACACTTGCTACCTCGAGCACCTCAACGAATTTCCTTGTTGAGAACAAGATCCTAGACATTCATTAACACAGCAATACACTCAAAATACATTCAAGTATGAATCTCTAAACTCATACAGAAACTTACGTAAAAATACGTAACACATAGGTCCATTTTACTTGCATGACACACCATACATAAGCATTTATTATTTAGATTCACACAAACATATTGCATGGACTCAAACAAACATTCTTAACGTAAAACATGAATTCATACAACACATTTTTACGTAAAATTTACTAAAATACTATTTATTCTTATTAAAGTCTAAATAAATAGTTAATTAATCACCAATAATTATAATAAATACCTACAGCAACCAATAAATAATAAAACCTATTCCATTTGATATCCTAGGCAGTAAATGGTATCACAAAAATACATTTTACTATTTTAACAACTCTTATCTATTTTTCATAATTAACTTAAGCATTAATTAAGTAAATTCATGAAAAATACCAAAATTGATTCGTAAGGGGAAACACCGGGTAAGCTGTGCAATCCCACACCGCCTGGGGAAGGTCAAGTGGGATGATTCTGAGACTGTGTAGGTATGGGACTACACAGTTGAAGAGGGCTTAAATGGATTGATTGGTACTACCTATATCAACAAGGTGCATCTTGTTTTTCGGTAGCCCATCACGAAAGAACTCCACAGTTAAGCGTGCTTGGCTTGGGAGCAATTTCAAGGATGGGTGACCTCTGGGAAGTCTTCCGGGAAGCGTGTGAGTGAGGACAAAGCACGGCGGAAACACTCGTGTTGGTCTGTAGGGTCATACGTCAGTCCATGAAGCAGCCAGAGTGACGTACTCGTGTATAAGAGCCATTCATTCCGTGGGTGTAAGGGCCCAATGGAGGCTTGAAGCGGGGACGTTACAAATGGTATCAGAGCCTTGACCCAGCCGGAAGTGTGGTCGACGAGGACGTCGGACCCCCGTGGTGGGGGTGATTGTGACAGTCAGTAGTCCCGTGATCCGTAAGGGGAAACACCGGGTAAGCTGTGCAATCCCACACCGCCTGGGGAAGGTCAAGTGGGATGATTCTGAGACTGTGTAGGTATGGGACTACACAGTTGAAGAGGGCTTAAATGGATTGATTGGTACTACCTATATCAACAAGGTGCATCTTGTTTTTCGGTAGCCCATCACGAAAGAACTCCACAGTTAAGCGTGCTTGGCTTGGGAGCAATTTCAAGGATGGGTGACCTCCTGGGAAGTCTTCCCAGGAAGCGTGTGAGTGAGGACAAAGCACGCTGGAAACACTCGTGTTGGTCTGTAGGGTCAGTCGTCAGTCCATGAAGCAGCCAGAGTGACGTACTCGTGTATAAGAGCCATTCATTCCGTGGGTGTAAGGGCCCAATGGAGGCTTGAAGCGGGGACGTTACATGAATTTTGTCCTTTTTTTTTTCCAGATTTTTCATCTCTTTTCCCTTTTCTTTTTAAAAACAATTATTTTCACATTATTTTTTCTGTTGGGGCAACGTAAAGATAACATGATTTTTAAAAACAACATATGTCGAAACAGGAGATGCATTGGTGTACTCTTTTTTTGAGTGCATTAATCACTCATTATTAGAGCACTCACATCAATTACTCTACCCTATCGTTTAAAATAGCTCACAAAAACTTTATTTTCTTTATTTTAATTCACACATTTATATATTACTATACATCAATTTTTCTATATTTTTTCTCTGCATCATTTAAATAATATATGATATATAATATATTATACATAAATATTTGTAGTGAAAAATTTAGATAAATATTAAAATAAGTTTATCTCACTACTATTCATTACTCTATATGTACTAAATGTATAGCTCAAAATAAAATGGGGCAAAATAGAGAAAGTTTTTAATAAAATTCTCTAAATTTTGAGCTAAAACTCTATTTTACAAAATCTATTGAGAGGCTCTATTTTAAAAGTACTTTTATATAGTGTCGCGATGATACAATTAATTGGGCCAAAACCACCCACTAACACTTAACAATGAGAGGAAATTACACTCTATACCATTTTTATATAGTCCTCTTTTATTTTTACCCTCTTTTTTAAAGTCTATCATTTTTACTTCTTTTTTTTAAATATTGTACTAATTTTACCCATGTCACTTCAAGATACTCTCCATGTGATTCTCTTATGTGAGGGTATTTTGAGTACAATACATATAAAAAGAGGCATGTTTCAATTAAATATAAAATTAGAGATAAATTTGATTAATTGATTAATAGAAAAGGTATTTTTCAACTTACTCCTAACAATAATTAGTAAAATCTACTTATCAAAAATAATTAAAAAAAAATCCAATACTTATAGGAAAAATTGCAAAAATACTGGAGTTTAGGTTAATTTTTACAAAAATATGTGACGCGAAAATCTTTTCAAAAATACAGTGTTTTTATAAAACACCAGTAGAACACAAAACAGAACAACTCAAAACAACAGTATAACAACTAAAAAACACCAGTAGAACAACAGTGAAAACTTAACACAGTATACTGCAGTATGAAACTTATAAAAAAATACAGTAAAAAAGTAAAAAATGCCGCCTGACAGTATTTTTATAAAAAAATAACAAAAATTAGTATATCATATAAATTTCTCTACTTATAAGCAAAAGTTGTGTGGTTAACTATCAAAACCACAACTTTGTTTTCTATTGCCATGTTAAGCCTGTTATTATGTATTATATATTATAGTGAGGGAACATGTTTTCCTTTTACAGTGTGGAACTACTATTATAAATTATATTTTTGGTGTCGGTTTTAAATTTATACTTAGTGTCTGTTCATAAAACTGACACCTGTATTATTGAGACAAAAAGTCCAATTTTTGAGTATCAGTTCTAAATTGATACTAATAAATTTGGGTGTCGATTCTAAACCGACACTTAAAGTATACATATATTTTTTCTCATTTAGTATCATTTTAAAATTGTTACTATTGAGTTTTGTTATTGTTTTATAACCGAAACTAAAACTCCCTTTAGTGTCAGTTTAAAATCGACACTTAAAAAGATTAAAAAATTAAAATCAACAAAACTTAAAAAAATTAAATTATAATGAAAACATTACAATAATTAATTGGTAATATAAATTAATATTTAATGTTTTATATAAAAAATTAAAGCAAAATTCATTTAATTTTATAAATTTTAATTGAAGCATCTTTACACCAAATTTACAAGCATTATACACTGTAAATATAGGTGTACTCAAGCAAATTTACAAACATTTGTTGCATTGATGAAGAAGAAAAAAAATAATATTTTAAGATGGTATGTATATTTTAGGGTACTTAAAACATCTCTAATATTGAAAATGTTATAAAAAAATGTTTGATGATATGAATATATTTTTGAAAAAAAAGTACTATTTAAGATACTCTTAAAGGTGCTCTAAAAATAAAATATGTGTGCTCTTAGCAATGGACCATATATGGTCTTACTTGCCGCCTTGTGATCTGTTTACGGTTTTGGTCAATGAAGTGAGAGGACCGTACGTTTATAATCTTCTGCCATCTTATTCTTATCTATCTATTTATATATATAGATTATACTTAAATGGTAATGGTTTTGTTCTATACATAAAATAAAATGATCACGTGGCATGGCTGGCTGTTTAGACCACTCTTGATTTACACATGTAGTGTTGCTGTTTTCCTTGAAGGTTCTATGGTTTTTTCTTTTTTTTTTTGGTTTTAATTTATTTTTTGACAAAGTGATTAGAATCACTCATGAATTTACGATGTAAATCGCCACTAGCGCTGGAACTTCCTCGAACCAAGATAGTTCATCGTTTAACCGCAGAGCATGCTTTGCCAAACCATGGGTCGCTAAATATCCAAAGCGAGCCACATAGTACAAAATTATGCCTAGAAATTTAGACAATAAAACTATAACATTTTCAAATACCGCTCCTAGCCTATTGAAATACACCTGAAAATTATTTGAGTTATTAATAGGATTAAATTTAAGATTATTCTATAAGGCTATTCATTAATTTTTAGTTCTAAGCAAAATCTATGTCAATTACTGTTTTTTTTTTCTTAGGACAGGTTGTACACATTGAATTTGTTTCTTTAGTAGTTCAATAATTTTAGTTTATTATTAGAGAATATTGTAGGTTTGTTATTTAGATTTTTATGAATACGGTCTAATTCATGAACCTGGAACGATTAATAGATAACATGTATATAGATTAATTGTGGATACTTTTACCGTTTTTTTGACTAGATGATTTTTTTTTTTTTTTTTGAATGTATAGTACTATTTTAATATGTGATATTATCTGGTTTTTAATGGTATTGGTCATTAGTGCTTTAAACCAAAAAAAGGTTCGAAAAACCAGCTTCTTTTGTTAATTGTTATTTATAATCACAACAATTCTCCTAGTCCCCCATTATTACATCATGTATATATAGTTTTACTAAGAAAATTTGAGTTTTTATACTTTATACTATTTACAAAAATTCTTCATTTTTAATATTATATCATTGGGATTGTTCCTATAAGGCTAAAAGAAATATATATAAAAAAAAGTTTTACTTAAACTGAAAGGGAAAAAAATAATACTAAAAGATATACTCATTTTATTCATTTAGGCTCATTTGTAACGTAATTAAATTTAATTATATATCATATTTTTATATAATGTTATGTTAAATTTTAATTTATATTAAAATATTACATATTTAAGTGTTCATAAAAATTAATACTACATGCATATAGTTTTACATATAATACTATACAATATAATACGGTGTAATACAGCGTATAAAACGAAGCCTTAGAGTAAATTTTTAATTAGTAAGTACAATGGTCCTTAAGAGATAGTATAGAAATGAAATTGACAACTCATCTGTACTTAACTAATTCTTTTATTAAATGGGTAACCCACGATGTCATGGGATCAAGAATTCAAACGGAATAATTCCTTTCAACCTATATAAGTGTGAAGATAAGGTAAGCAATTAGCGGCAAAAGGCTCCATTAATCCAACTACCAAGCAATGCATCTGTGTCTGTTAATTAGTCACAAATAATATTATTAATATAATATTATATATGGCTTCCTTGAAAGTTGAACTTCATGCACAATCAAATTAACGAAGAAAACAAAAAATGGAATCTCCCGTCTAAACTTCAGAGGAGAATTTTCCTTGGTCACTGTCATTACTGGTCACCAAAATAATAAAATTAATCACAAATCTCTCTCTCTCTCTCTCTCTATATATATATATAATGAAGTAAGATATGGAGAGAGAGTTGACTACTATATTTGTCACTTGAGACAAAGATTCCTCTATTTATAATGTGGGGTAACTTTATTTGTTCATTTAAATTTATATTTTAATAATAATATTCGTTTGGTTTTTCTTTAAGCTTTTACCTTCATTTCAATAAGTAGAAATGAAAATAGTTTTTATTACAAAAGAAAACCAAGTCGCTAATTAGCTCAAGCCCATCCCTTTTTGGTTGTTTGGTAATATAAATATAAATGGAAAAAAATGTTGTGAGCTCAAAATTTATGAAATTTTCTCAAATGAAAAGAGGTTTGGAAGGCTGGCTTTGCTGCTCTCTCTTCATGTGTATTTTTGCTTAATGATATGACACTATTAAAATGGCATGAAGTATTTTTGCTTTCTTTTTTTATTATATTATTATTAGTGTTGTATGTATAACACGGTAAGGGAATTTGGTTTGGTGCAAATATCCCTTTTTATTTGTAAGATTATTTATGTCAATCTATGAAATTATAATAATTAATTAATTAGAGATAAAGAGAGAGTGAGAAGAATGAGAGATTGAACCTGTCAAACAAGAACTTTTGTTTGAAACTCAAATAAAATATTAAATCGAATCTTCTCCCACCAATTTAGTGTCCCACATCCCATTTTGGCATTAACAAATTAGATACTTAAGAGTTCAAAAATTTCTCTTTTTTAAATTACACAATTTTTTATTAATTTTTACCATCTAAATATATATATATACACCCTGTTTCTCAGAAAATGACAAATATTCTTACCGACCGTTTGGTCAATGAAGTGAGATGTAGATATAGAATTGACCGTGCGTGTGTATAGTCATTTGCCATATCTATATTTATATATAAATATATATATACATATATATATTTATAATTTAATGCAAGTTGTATACATATAAAACTAAATGAATTGTTAAGTATTATTGCAGTTTAATATTTTTTCCAATGTCATATTAAAATTAGTGTAATTGAGTATTAAATTCTATATAATTTAAGATAATAGTATTTAAAAATATGATTAACTAATAGTAAGCATTTTCTATATAATAGAGTATTGGACACCTATAAAAGGTGCCCAATAGTAGTACTCAAAACTAAATAAAAGAAAGTGAGAGCATCGCATGGTATAGCTCACTGTTAATGCGATGAGTTTGATGAAAATTTATCAAAAAAAAAAAACTTGATTGTGTGTTTTTTCTAATTTGAATTTTATTCATTTAACAGTCTTTAATAAAATTAATACGAGATTTATTAAATAAAATTTTACTTTAATTTTTGAATTAGTTTGAAGGCCAGTTGTACTGTAAGAAAAAACAGTTGTAGCTGTGATGTGAGAAAAAACAACTGCAGCAGAACTGTGAAAAAAATTGAGGTGAGTGTTTAGTAAATTATAAATTTTAACGTACTGTGAGCTGTTAAGATCTTGATAATGATAATGATAATGTTATAATCTAATTTATTATAATCACAAATATATAAAAATTTATAATATATAATATTTTATAATCGACATATTTTTAGTTTTTTTTTTAAAATATAAATTTATATGTATTAAATAAAAATAATTTATAGTATTTTAATATTATGTTTATCAAAGAAAAAATTATAGAAACTCAAGTATATAAGAAAATTTTTAAGTTGATGTTGTTTGTTAATATTAAAATAAAATATAAATTATTTTTTTAAAAAAAATATGAGATTTAATAATTATTTATTTTATTATAATTAATTTATTTTAAATATTTTTATTTTTTTAATATATAATAAATAAGTAAATATGATTTTAGTAAAAAAAAATTATTATAGTCTTTTAATTAAAATCATTTTTCTAAAAATTAAGTTGGAGCAGTTTACTTTTTAACTATAATTTCTCAACAAATTCTTGAGAAAGTGGTTTTTTTTAACTTTTATCACAGTTTTTTAAAAAGCATATTTTAACTTTTCTAAAGTGCCAAACGGGTTCTAAGTGATTTTTATTATATTTTTTTTTTATAATTTTAATAATTTTATATATGTTTATTAACTTTTTAAAAGTTATTTGATAGTAAATACGCAATGCATTAAAACATGAGACTTTTTTATAGCTACAAAAAATATTTAGGTATTTAAATATTGTAATTAATCAACTCTAATTATTTTCACAAATTTATTTTTCCTGCAATCTACCGAAAATAAAACTACAAATTTAGCCAGCATAGAGTCTTTTATAATTTTAAGTAGGGTTGTACATAAACTTTTGTAAACTGTTCAATCCGAATAATTCGAAACTCGCCCAAACTAAACCGAGATAATTCGACAAAAAATCCTAACCGAAAAACCCGACAAAAATATAACCCGTCCAATCTTTATATTGGGCGGGTTGAAAATAATACCAATTCGACCAATTCGATTAAAAGAATTTTTTATATATATATTTATATATTTTTAATATATATATATATTTATATGACTATTTAAAAAATATAAAGTTAAAACTACTATAATTTTTTAGGGAAACTTACAAAAATACTGGAATTTCGGTTAATTTTTACAAAAATACTGTCACACGGAAAAATTTTCAAAAATACTGTGTTTTTATAAAATACCAGTAAAACACAAAGCAGAACAACTCAAAACAACAGTAGAACACCAGTAAAACACCAGTAGAACACCAGTGAAAACTTAACACAGTATATTGCAGTATGAAACTTATAGAAAAACACAGTAAAAAAGTAAAAAATACCGCCTGACAGTATTTTTGTAAGAAAATGACAAAAGTTAGTATACCATGTAAATTTCCCAATTTTTTATGGTAGTTGATTTAAAATTTGAATCCAATTTATATGTATTTGTCTCGTTATTACAATAAACTAAAATATAATAATTGAATGTAAAAATTAAAAAAAAATTTAAAAAAATATTAGTGGTCGGTTTGGATGGGTTAACGCGACCAAACCAACTAATTTTATTGGATGGGTTACTATTTTTTCTTTTAGCAACTTGCACCTAATTTTTATATTGGGTTGAATAAAATGCCGCATACACTACCCCTAATTTTAAGGTTCCATTTTTCTTAGTCTTCTCTTACATGGTTAGTGACATAATGCCGCATGGATTAATTGTGAATGAATTTTGAGCTTCACTGAACCAAATATAACGTGGTCATGTCCTTCATAAGTTTTCAACGACAGCTAAAAGATTCCTCTATTATCGGGTTCTGCGAGGGGTGCTTAAATTACTCAGGTAATTAGTTTTATTTATTTATTTATTTCTATTTCAATTTATATTATAATAATATCATTATTCGTGGTCTTTTCTTAATATTTATTTATTTGTTTGTTTAATTCTTATGGTATAAGTTTATTATATTAATTTGTATCAATATTAGTTTAACATTTTATATTTATGTTTGGGCATATAAATGAGTAGAGATAAACAAGTTAAATCAGTATAATAAGTACTATTGAATTACCTACGTTATATATTGAAATGTAAATATTTACTGGTAATTATTTTTTTTTTAACTTATTTTTTTTTTCGATCAAGATGGCCGCACTTCGAATCACTCACTTTTAGACTCAATTTTCTTACTGGACAAACACTGTTAAGAAAATAGTTTGCCAATTTTCTTTCTCATCTTTTTGAATAATCTATATTGATGCATGCAAAATCTCTGCAGTGTTAATCGATCTCTTGTTTCATGTTTTCAGAAATATTTCATACGTAATGTATTTGCAAAGTTTTCTTAACATAAATAATATTTCATATTCCTCACTGGCTTTGAGGTCAAGCAGGTACAAATCGAAACATACATTAATGCAAAAGTAGCAATAAATTTATGAGCATTCCTACTCTATATAGGTCATTCTTTTGATTGGTTAACGATATTTCTTAAAGTATTTTTTTAAGTTTTATAAAACTCAATACTTAATTATACTAATAAAAGTATAATACCGAGAAAGGAGTTAAACAGGCTTTTTAGCAATTCACTTTTCTCAATATTATATAGTTATTATTTAAATTAAGTATTGAGTCCCAAATAACTTAAGAAAACAGTTTTTAAAAAATATATCTAACGAATCGAGAGAGCCTAAAAGCAATACTCTTATTTATACATTCCTCTTATAAGAGTACTATTACAGAAACAAATACAGATCTAACACCAATTTTACTAAAACAGAATTGGTGTTATAGGACGCTGTTGATGATGATAATCACTGTTGTTGTGCCCTACGAACGTGGGAACGGTTATGGTTAGGCCCATCAGTGCAAGCTGGAGGACCTCCCCATGTCTGACCAGTAATCTCATTGTCTGGCTGCGAAGATGCCACACTCGTAGCCACTGTCGGAGCAGCCGGAGGAGTTGCGGGTGATGCCGAGGATCCTTTACAACAATTCCCCATATTAGATAGAATCTATATATATGTATATATATATATTTATATATACGTTAGAAAGAAGTCTTTGTGTACTCTTTGAGTGCACAAAGCAAATATATGAACGTGTGTGATTTTAGATATGAAAGAAATTCCTTGGGTGTGGACCTCTTTATGTAGGGGATATCTTGGTGTGTTCGGGGGTTGTTGTCGGCAGCTGGTTTGGGCCCTAAGGCTTCAATCTGTTTCAAAAATTTCTTAAAAATATTATTTGGTTTTTCTTTCTTTTTTTTTTTTGGATTTTTTCATTGAGATTATATAAATAACAAGTTGAAATTATATAAATAAAAACATAATTAAATATTGAGATTTAGTACTAAACAATGAATTAATGTAGGTGCGTGCTTATACGGAGATCAAATTTATTCCTTTTTTCTTTCTCATGCACGAAATTAAGCTGATTAATATTATTATATGCATAGCTGTTGGCTGAAGAGAGAAACCGCCCTTCCTTCCCACCCGAACAGAATCAGAAAGAGAGAGAGCACTGTCAGAAGTTTTCCATAACAGCATTGTACACAACAATTTGTGATTAATTTTTGTAAAATAATTATAAAATACTTTAGAATTTTGTAGATATGTTTAAAATACTTTAGATATTTCTAGAAAACTTTCGGATATATGTAAAAATGTAAAATGTATGGATAAAATTCTTGAACTAAAAAAATTTAAAGAAAATAATTCTAGCCTCAAATACTTGAAGGCTAGTAACTATCAATACCCATCAAGAATTCTAAATAATAACTAATACCAAAAATCTAAAGTTATATTAATCTTTCAATAAGAGCTTACTATTTTACATACAATTCTTTCTTCTAAGTCAAATTAATTTTATATACTAATAATTATTTATCAACATTACTACTTAATTATATTACCACAACAAATCATTAATCATATATTTACTTACTCTAAATAAAACCAATACAAATTTATTCTCATTATCATAAAGTTTCGATGAATAATGCTTGTGGTTAAACAAAATATTTTTGGGATTTATTAAATTGATGAAGAAGACTATTTCTATTATCATGAGATGATAGGGTAGACTTGAAAAAAAAAAAAAAAAAAAACTGTATTCTCATATGATTGATTTAATGGGTAACATAAGTGGGTTTGAAATATAAATCTAACAGCTTTTATTTTTTTTATTAGTTTTTGAAATAACTTATTAATCATATATAATCTTATATGTATACTTCATTTTTAAGGGCTACAAAAATATTCACTTATAAGAATAAAAATGGTTCTCTAAATAAAATTCCTAGACAACTCACCAACATTAATTAGTCGCACTAAAAGATCAATCTTGACCTTTGACTTTAATTTGCATAGACACAAAAATGACACGCGCACGTGTACAACACACCACTTATCAATATTATATTATTGACCTTTTCAAGGGCAACTAACTGTAATTTGACTGAAACGGATGCTCAAATTTAATATAAACTATTTAATCGGATCTTCGGCTACCAATTTAGTGTCTCAAATTAACAAATAAACAAATGAGATAATGTTTCAAAAAAATAATAAACAAATGAGATACGTTACGTTGTTATGTCTTTTTCCTTTTTTTTTTATTGTGTTGTGTAGCAGTTCACATTTTTCAAAATTTTGATGTAATATAAAAAAAAATACAAACTTTTATATGGGTTGAGAATATTTTCTTTTGTTTTTGAGATGGGGGTTGAGAATTTATTCAACAGTGATATAAATGTCATTTTTGTTTAAGGCAAATAGAAATATAGTACCATGGATTTCTTATAGGGATGAACAAGTAACAAATTAACTCTATAGATGACTATTAGCTAAGAGGATTCTTTTTTTTAAAAAAAAATATTAATAATGACAAACCCATGTAACGAATGCTGGATTTTTTTATCTACCCATGTAAAAAGAAAAAAAAAATGACAGCTAATTCAATACAAATTAAATCTTTTTTTTTTCTTTGAAGAAAGGCATTTGTATTAATGAGAAAGTTAGACGAAATAGGTCCGAAAATAATAATTTTGTGTGAAAGAAAAAATAATAATTTTAAGGTAACATATATATTTTAACAACTATAAATATTATCCTTTATTAAAAATACTTTTATAATACTTAAATTAATTAATAATTTTAAACACTATTTATTAAATCAAATTCGTGCCAATCTAAAGGCGGTTTGTACGGTTGTAACCTTTAGAAAGAAAGAAAGATAGATTATTATTTTAATTGTTAGAAAAAGAATAACATAACCAGAACCGACTGACAGTGGCATATTTGTTATTTTAATTGTTAGAAAAAGAATAACATCTCACGTTTTTGATGTAAAACCATGAACCCACTGACAGTGGCATATTTGTGTGTAAATTCAACTCTTTCTCCGAGTTTCATTAATTCAAGTGAAATTAATTAAGTTTTGTGGCCTATCTTATTTCAAAGGCTGAACACGTGTAAATTTTAACACTCAATTAGCTGCCACCCACCTGTAACAAAAATAGAGTCTACACTCACCCATTCCATATAATTTTTTTGTTATATTTCTTTAATATTTTAATTTAACGGTACAAAAATGCACTGACATTTCCATTTGGATTGATGCTAAAATATTATTTTTAATGATAACATCGTTATTTTAATAATACTCGAGAAATGATAAATGGGAGAGATGTTATCGTAAGAGAATAGCTAAAATTAAAATTGGTGTTTAGTATAATTTTTTAGTTTTATTATGTACTGAGTTTTATATAATTTAAGAATATAATTTTACAAAATATTACTATTTAGTGAAATACCACTTATTAAAAGTATTATATAACATAACAAATCATTAAAAGTATTATTTTTTATTATTGTTAGGGATAAAAATGGTCTGAAGGAGCTTGCTCTTTGCAACAGTCTTGGTACTGCTACGATGTTTAATCTGTGTGTATTCTTCATGTGTATGGTAACTGGAGGATTGTTTGAAGGTTCGGAAGAGGGTGTTGATGGCATTGTTTCATTGACCAGCAAATTGAGAATGAGCTCTGAGGAGGATTGGGAGGAGAATGAGGCGGCTATGTCGTCGTTTGGTGCTCTGTCACTGATAGGTCGTATGATTGCGAAAAGGGAGATCAAGGAATAGTTATTTGCAACGATATTCGGTCGAATGTGGAAAGATATAGTCGGTTGGGAGGTGAAGATATAACAGGAAGATGGGGATGACTCGTTTGTGGGAATTACATTTAAGAAAAGTGAGGAGGCTTCATGAGTGCTGAGTAAACAACCTTGGATCTTCAATGAAGGTCTCCTCTTGTTGGAAAAATGGCAGAGTTCGGGATAATGGAGGGATGCAAAACTCGATAAGATGTGTTGTTGGGTAAAATTGAAAGGTTTTCCTTTAAAAGCTTTTACTCGTAATAATGTCACTCGGATAGGGAAAATGGCTGGTGAAATCAAGGAACTACGTTGGAGTAATGGGAATCAAATGTTTCTTAATGGTTATGTGCGTATGCGAATTGGCTTTCCACTGAACAAGAGCATTTTTGTTAGAAGATATGTACCGTGTGGTGGAAAAAAACATTGGATTCAATTTAAATTTGAGAGATTACTAGTGCAGTGGAGATGGAAAGATCAGAAAATGGTCAGTTGGTTCCTAAGTATGGTTCGTGGCTTCCAATGTATAAGGATGAAGTCTATTACGATGAGGAGTCACATGTCTTCCACTAGTACTAAATGCAGATAAACTCAGAAGCAACTGTAGACACTGGTATAACCAAAATATCTCTGACAACTTGCTGCAATATAGGATACCTAGGACCATTTATCTTCCACCATCCTAAAATATCAAATTCTCCATTCCTTGGCAAAATAGTTTCCTCTAAGTAAAAATCTAGCTCGGACTTATAAGTGCCCACATTTGATGTACTACTAACGAATGCATCATAGCCAGTCAATTCATCAACATCCATACCGATTTTAAACCTATTCAATGAGGAATTAAGATGAGTTTTTTTACCAGTTTGTATTCTTTGACCAAATCATAACTCAATTTTCTTATTCGTTCAATTTGAGTTGGTGACTCATCACCATTATAAATTTGGAGAAAGTAATATACAATTATTTCATCTTAAATCTTGGATCCAAAATAGTTGCTATGGCTAGAATTCCATGTATGGAAGACCAATATTGGTCAAATTTCTCAATCATATGTTTATAGCCATGATATCTCTGCATATGAAGATCTAAGGCATTCCCTAAGCAACAATCGGATTTCACAAATTTCAGGAAAAAAAATATTAGCAGTAAGATATTTTATCCCTAAAAACATCTCAGTAATATTGTAAAACAATTTTAACTTTTCACACATTACTTTTGCTGAAAGCCAATCTCGATCACTAGGCGCTTGTTTGTAATTTTTCTCAGTGTGTATTAGACGGTTAAAGACATCCTTATACACAATGGCACTCATAAGCATCAAATAAGTAGAATTCCACCTAGTTTTACAATCAAGAAGCAACTTTCTCTTACTTGTAAAAGATAATCCACCCTTAGCCTCTTCTAATTTTTCAACTCTTTTAGGTGTTGCAGTCCAATATACACTATCACGAATAGTTTCTATTCCACCTTGAATTGCACCTAATCCTTGTTGAACAATCAAATTCAAGATATGTGCACAACATTTCATATGAAGTAATTCTCCTTTCAACAATAAATTACAATTTCTCAACTTTTCTTTCATCTTATCCATCATGAAAATATTAACAGTACACTTATCTAAAGTCAAGTTAGATGATTTACAATCAATGGACCATGCAACTAGACACTCTATTAATTCTTTTGTTAATGTTTTAGCAGTATGAGGGTATAATGACGATAAAGAATATAATTAGTATAAAAATAATAAATTATAAGTGAAAATTCAATTTCTTTTAAGAAATTACTAGTTACCTTATAATTCGGCTTCGCAAAATCCACGAGTCATCAATGTAGTGTACAATTACAACCATGTATCCTCTTTTTTGATTAGTGGTTGTCCACATATCAGTTGTGATTGCAATTCTTCCTTGATTGGTACTCAAAACATTCTTTTATCTTGGTCTTCTCACTTTCATATATCTTTACGATATCACTTCTAATAGTAAGTCGAGATACATGTTGAATAATGGTTGAATTGAATTCACAAAACTTCTAAACCCAACATGTTCCACCATATTAAGAGAGTACTCATGCAAAATTATCATTTAGCAAGTTCTTCCCTTGAAAATTGTTGATCAAATGTGTAAGCCAAGTATAGTGGATCCATCTTTTTTCTTTATAGGATTCAAGATGGATTGTTTTATGTCTCGATGTTTTTTAAGAGGACATATTCTAAAATGTTCATACAAGTGTGTAGTACCATTTCTGCTTCCTCCTCCTAATTTCTTGTCACAATAATTGCAGATAAAATTTGCCACGTGTACAAGTGTGTACACGTTGGCAATTCACTGTGGCACTTAACTGTAATTTTTCGACGGAGAAGTACAAAGCAAAACAAAATGGAAGTTTAGGTAGTTTTGCCCCCAATAAATCAATTTTTGTAGTTAAGAGTTACAGAATTTAAAATTTAAATGGTTTAACCGCCAAAATATCTTTTTAAATATTAAAGTTTGACAAAAACTGAACAAATTGGGTCCTTCAATTGCTTGAGTTTACCCATATGACAAAAGAGTTTGACTTTGGAAATCAATTAATGCTTACAAGTTTCAATACAGTTTTTATTCTCATTTATGATAGCTTAGTATTTTCTTTCTATAAAAAGAAATAATAATATATTATTATTGAGCCGACTTATTCGTATAGTATTAATTGTTATTATTCTTTAAAATAATGATAAAATATATTATTGAATCTTTGACTTGAAATACATTCTTATTTCTTTTGTTATTTTTTTTTTGAGAGAAAGGGAGCCCGCTAAGGAGAAAGGAAATCCACTAGATTGCAGGGGTCATCGCCAATCCAAACAGCTACTTCATCTGAACCTGAAGCCCAATGTGCCAATCTATCAGCTAGGGAGTTTGCAGTACGATTGATGTGGAAGATATGAGCTTCAGGAAGAAGAGACAAAGTTTCCTTGATTTGCCGAATGAGATCTCCAAACACTGAGATATCGTCTTTGTGATGACAAATAGCGTCCGTTACAGCTTTACAGTCCGATTCTACTTCTTGAACCAGAAAGTGCTCGTCTATACACCAGCGAAGCAGAGAGAGGAGAGCCTTAGCTTCTAAAGTGGCGACAGAACCACCTCCATGATAGGGTTGGGCGAGGGCTGCAACCACCAAACCTTCACTATTCCGGATTACTCCACCAAAACCCACTTTTCCGCCATTCTTGGGAACTGCTGCATCAACATTGAGCTTGAGAGTGCCAGGCGCTGGGGGAATCCAGGAAGCAGGGGCAGGGGTCGTAATGGGCCGACCTAGGGGAGAAGAGGCTGACGAAGTCAAGTTGTAATCTGCTAAAAAGCTTTGAGCCAGACTGACAATTGAATGTGTTTGATCGGATGGTTGACCTTTGAGAGCTTTATTCCTGTTAAACCAAATAAACCAAGAGATACACAGAAAAAGAGCAACATCGTTCTTGGGGAAAGATGTGTAAATTTGGTGAGCTAAATCATGAAACAAAATTTCAGAAGAGCAGGAAAAAATATAAGGTTGAAATTGCGTACCTTTCCAGACTCTTCGGACATTCTGACAGTAGAACAACGCATGAGACACCGATTCTTCGTGGTTTCCACAACGGTTACAGCCCGGGGATTGGATGATTTTCCTAATAGCTAAGTTTTTAGCAGTGGGGAGTGTTAGGTTGGTGGCACGGAAAGCAAAGTGTTTCACCTTGGGAGGAATCGAAAGATGCCAAAGGTTTTTCCACCAAGGCGAGGGAGAGGAGGAGGAGGGAATATCAAGAGAGCTAGCAGAAGAAAAACTAAGGTGATAGCCGGATTTGACTGAGAAGATCCCAGAAGTTGAATGTTCCCAGATCAGGTCATCCTGGGTTGGGGTAAGGGGGAGAGGAATAGAAAGGATAATATGGGCCACATGGGGGGGAAAACAACGATGAATTTCAGCAGTATCCAGGATAAAGAAGGGGTGATGAGAGAGGCAACTCTGTCAGGGACAGGGGATAAAGGGGTGATTTGTCGACATCCCGGAATCCAATAATCTGTGGTGGTGCAAGTGTTCTGTCCATTGCCAATTTTAGAGATGAGGCCTTTTCGGAGCAGCTCTTTTCCCCAGCAAATGCTACGCCAAACGAAAGACGGAGAATGCCCCGTGGAGCTACTAAGGAAGGAAGACTGAGGGTAGTATCGGGCAGATAAAATTCTGGAGACAGTGGAGTTTGGTTGCTTTAGGATGCGCCAGGCTTGTTTAGCAAGCATGGCTTGGTTGAAATGGACCAGGGAACGAAAACCAAGCCCGCCATCTTTCTTAGAACGACAGAGCTTGTTCCAGCTTTGCCAGTGGGTTTTGGGACGGTTGTTTTCATTAGTTCCCCACCAAAAATTTGCCGTGGTTGATTCGAGGGAGCGGCAAGTGGCGACTGAAATACGGAAGCAAGCCATGCTGTAGGTAGGAATGGCTTGAATGACCGATTTTAAGAGAATCTCTTTTCCTCCTTTGGAGAAAACTTTATTCCGCCAATTATGAAGATGGCCCCAAACTTTGTCATGAAGGTAATGAAACAGTTGCTTTTTTGTTCGACCTATTTGTTGAGGAAGACCCAGATATTTTTCAAAAGATGGGCGAACTGGAATCCGCATGAAGTCAGAAATCAAGGTTTGGTCTCTCAGTTCTACATTGGGCGAGAAGTACAGAGAGGATTTTTGGAAGTTAACTTTTTGCCCAGTGGCTCTTTCGTACACGTCCAAAACCTCCTTGATGACGTTACAAGATCTAATGGAAGCTTGACAGAAAAGAAAACTGTCGTCCGCAAAAAGAAGGTGGGAGATGGCCGGGGCCCGCCTTGCTACTTTAAAACCAGGGAGGGACTTATCACGCTCTTTTTGACGCAGGAGAGAAGAGAATCCTTCTGCACAAAGAAGGAAAAGGTAGGGCGAGAGAGGATCACCTTGGCGTATTCCTCTAGAGGGGGAAACACGGCCCGCAATTTTGCCGTTTAAGTTGAATTGAAATGTAGCCGTGGAGATGCAAGAGAGCACCAGGTTAGGGAATCTGGGAGGAAATTGGAATTTACGAAGAATAGCATCAATGAAGGGCCACTCCACTCTGTCAAAAGCTTTTGCCATATCAAGCTTGACCGCCATCCAACCTTTTTTACCCCTAGTTTTCAGCTTGATGGAATGCGCAACTTCCTGGGCAATAATAATGTTATCCGAAATGAGTCTACCCGGAAGAAAAGCGCTTTGATTGGGGGAGATCAAAGTATTGAGAACAGGTTTAAGCCGATTGGCGAGAGTCTTGGAGATAACTTTGTAAATGACATTGCAGAGACTGATCGGCCGGAAATCAGACAGGGAAGAAGGTCGTTTGACCTTGGGGATAAGGGTGATGAGAGTTGCGTTCAGAGGGGTGATGTCCCCATTCCCATTAAGAAAGCTTGTAGCTGCTTTGAGAACGTCATGCCTGACAGAGGTCCAGTTGGATTTGTAGAAATTAGAGTTGAAACCATCAGGACCAGGGGCTTTATCTGAAGGAAGTCGGAAAAAAGTTTTTTCAATTTCGTCCAAGGAAAACTCCTCAGCAAGGAAAGATTTGTCCACCTCAGAGAGGGAGATTGTGATGCCTTGTAGGGCTTGATGGAAATCCTCCTCGGAGGGGTTTGTGGACGAGAAGAGCTGGTTAAAATGGGATTCCATTTCGCGGGTGATGCCCTCATCATCAGAGACAATACCTCCATTAGCAAGGTGGAGCTTATTAATTTTGTTTATTTTCTTTCTGTGGGAGGCATGTCGATGAAAGAATTTGGTGTTCTTATCACCCTGGGCTAACCACTGGGTCCTAGCTCTCTGCTTCCAATAGGTTTCCTCTTTGTACAGAAGAGAGTCAAGCCTGGATTGGAGCTCCTTTATATTCCTGATGGTAATGTCATCCCAAACGGAAGCAGATCGGGAAATTTCCAGGTCTCTCTCTAGCCTGGTAATGTGCTTTTTATAATTAAAGTCCTTTTTATGGTTCCAATTGTTAAGCATCTCAGCACAAGAGGCTTGAGTCGAGACAAGCTTGAGGATGGGATCATGCTGGTTCGGGTGACTAATCCAAGATCGATCAAAAACTTGGTTCCAATTTGGATCCTTGAGCCAAACATTCTCGAAGTGAAAACGTTTGTTTTTATTATTAAGGCAAGTGCCCGGAGGATTAGAAGTGTTGATTTCAAGGGCACGGTGGTCAGAGCCGAAGAATCCCAAATGGGCAAGGGTGGCATCAGGGAAGATATCTACCCAGTGGTTATTGACAATGCCCCAGTCTAATCTTTCTTGAATGTTTTTTGGGGATGCAACATTATTATTCCACGTGAGTAAGGGCCCAGTAGGGTCAAGAGGGGAGAGATTAAAAGAGTCAAGAAAATGTCTGAATTCCGAGGAAGGGCCCCTATCGGGATTTCCCCCTTGTTTATCGTAAGAAAAGAGAAAAGCATTAAAATCCCCAATAATAAGCCACGGGTCCCGAGGGTTACCCCTACCAATTCGGTTAAGAATATTCCACGTATGAGACTTGAGAGAATCAACCGGGGAGCCGTAAAAACAAGTAAGATGGAAAGAAACATTAGTAATAGAACACGAAACATAGCAATCAAAATGACTGATAGATTGAGAAAGCAAAGTGACAATTACATCATTAGTCCAAAATAAAAGCAAGCCCCCACTTCTACCTAACCTAGGCATTTCCGAACCCGAGTCAAAATGGAGCTTGTGCTTAAGATTGTCAACAGCATTCTTAGCCATCCTAGATTCCATAATAAAAAGCAAAGTGGGATTACAAAGATAAACTGAACGGGAGAGATTACGGAATGCACGATCACTCCCAATACCACGTGCATTCCAGCTGACAAGTTTCATGGCGGCGGGCAGGCCCGCTCGGCGGCAAGGCCTGCGCTTCCAGATGTAATCTCTGTGGCTTGAGGGGTGTCGGAGCGGGAACGCTTGATTTGGTGACGAAGCTCTCCATTAACCATTTCAGTTTGCCTTTTGAATTTTTCTTTTGAGTCAGGCTTGCTTCTCTTCCTTGAGGCCTTTGAACCTGTGGGAGTGGCAGTTCCCGGTTGATAGGCGAGGTTCATGGCTTCGAGTCTCTTGCTGGTGTCAAGGAGAGGAATGTTCTCAGGCAAAGGCACATGGCAATATTTTGAGCTAGTGGAGTTGGAGCCACTGGAGTGTTGGGAGGTAATGGCTTGGTTCGGTGTGGAAGTTGGTGAGGCTTTTTGGACACTAGTGTTGCTCATAGTGGCGTTAAGAAGGGCAGTGTGCGTTGGAGTGGTGGTGTCGGGTGGGGGGGGGGGGCTGTGATGGGTGAGGGGTTGGTGTGTTGGCCATGGGATCGGGTTGGTTCCAATGAGAGTAATTTGGTGGAAGGGTGGATGGGCCCGATTTGAAGAGACCCACTTGCAGAGTTTGGCCTTGAGCCGGACCGACTTCTTGGGAGCCATAGGTAGGGAAAGGAGGCATACTCTCCGGGGGGGCAACACAGACAGAACTAGCTGGATTAGTGGTCATGAAGGAAGCAACCAGAGGGTTGACAAAGTTACTCTGTTCAGGGCAAAGCAAAGCATTAGTGGAAACTTTAACTTTTCCAGAAATGGTTTTGATGTCATACCTGAGCTCCGGGGGGAAAGGAGCTTCATCGCAAGCTTTCATGTAATCCATACAGCCTTTATTGTAACTATGCCCCATTCGGCCACAGAAAAAGCAAATGTCAGGGAGGTTTTCGTATTTCAGCTCCAGCCAAACAACTTTGTTAATACCAGAGAAGTGAATGGGTATGCCACGAGGCAGAGGTTGCGCCACATCGAACATGACACGGAGCCTAAAGTAGGGACCCCATGTCTCACGAAGAGAAGGCTTATAAAGTTCCAACATGTGGCCGAGAGACGATGAAACAAGAGCCGCCAATTCTTCGGATCTTTTGAGAAACGGGGTATTGAACACTTGAACCCAGAGAGGAATTTTGAGTAAACTATCCCCATTGAGGACATCCAAAGAGTTGGGGATATCCATAAGGATAGCTTGGTTGAGATAGGTCCATGGTTGTTGCAACAAAACCCGACGCCTATCTCCATCACAACCAAACTCCACAAGAAAAAGGCCATGTGGGCGCTCGGTGATAATTACGGGGCTTCGAGAGATATGATTCCAATTCTTTGTCATTTTTTCGATGAAGTTCTTTCGGTTAAAGGACTTGACTGTGTGCACTTTGGCAACGAGGAAAAGGGGGGCTTGTTGTATCTTGGTTTGAGGTGTGGTTGCAGGAGTGATTTCATGAAGAGTTTGAACAGTACACTCGGTCTCTGTGAGGTTGAGAGCAACAGAGAGAGAATTTGTTAGATCATCCATAGGATAGGAAGCTAAAATGTAGTGAGAAACCTCAAACAGTAAAGGACCTGGCAGAGTGTGGAATATAGAAAGTGATTGAATAAATATTAAGAGACACAAAAATTTGTATGGGAAAAGGATTATAACCGCTCGGTTAGTCAAGGAAGGGAATTTTCTGGGAAGAGAAAAGCTATGAAAAATAGACACTGCTCAGGGAAAGTAGTAATAATAAACCAAGAAACAACTCCAAAAATAACACATACACAGAGAAAGGGATTGCCCGAAATGGTACTCTGATAGTATTACAACTTATGAAGAGAAAGTAGAACTAAACTAGAATTATGGGTCCACGGGTGGAGAGGGTAACGAGAAGACGCGAGAAAATTTTGCAAAGGGGACAATCGGTTGATACTCCTATTAGAACATAACCTAATGATCAAAGAGTTTTGCAGAGAGGGTAAGCTAGATATGACTAAATCGCACACATCAAAGCTTCTCCTAGGCTTAACTATATATAGGCAAATACCCACGGTAGAAGAGTAATGCAAGGCAGTAGCAGTCAAATCGATAGTATTAAATACTGGGAAAATTTTCTGTATCAAAAATTGGGATATAGCAATAGACTAAACACCTTTGCAGGCCACATTAAATGGTAAATTCAAACTCAAAATGGCAAAAGGGAATAAGAACCTGCTGTCGACAGATTTAGGGGGGTTCCCATTACCCCAAATCCTTTGTAAGGTACAAAAATCAGGGTATAATTTAATGGGCAAACCAAACATATATTTGTGTTGTTCTATAAAAAACCATTTCTTCTGAAATGATTTGACAGTGAATAGGGATAAATGTAGGAGGAGATCAGTACCTGTAAGAGGCTCATTAAACACGGTACGATTCAAAGGGAATGGGAGAAGGCCGGAGTTAATGGTGACGCGACTGGAGTGGTTGGGCACCTGCAGAGGAACACGGATTGCTCGGCTCGGACGAGTCGAGCTGTGTTGTGTCTCAGTAGAGGAGGAGTCGGAGCCACCATGATCGAGCGATCTGGAGCTGGGCATGGGTTTCACCTTGTGGAAACGTTCAGAAGACCAGTGTGAACATGCAGGGGAAGAAGATGAAACTTTGTTCATACTGAGAAGTCGAGAGAGAGAGTCTGGAAGGACCTTCCCATTCTTATTTCATTTAGTTTATATATATATATTTTTTTTTTGCTAATTGATTAAAATTATACATGATTAATAAAGTAGTAATTTATAAATAGTAGTAACATTTTCTTAAATTAGAATAGCTCATCAATGAAAAGATATATTTTGCCAAACTATAAGCTGTTATCGCAAGCCACATAAGACGAAACTACTCCAAAAAAATTTAGACAATAAAACTAAAACTTCCTTAAACAACACCTCCAGCTAATTAAAGAACACTCTTCCTTTATTGATAGCTTCAAGAGGCATTTGAAATAAACAACTAATTGGACAAAAACTACCTACAAAATAAATAGATTTATAAAGTAGATTAGCACACTATACAATAATACTATGAATTTTAAATTATTATTTTAAGAAGAAATTTTTTATCTTTGAAGCTTTTTTCCCTCAGCATGTTATCCTTGTATCGTAACTAAATTGTTATTTTCAACTAATGCGATTAAGTCTTCCAAGATAAAAATATACTTGTCAATTAAACCTGCACCATACATAAAATTTGAGAGATTAATTAAACTTAACTAATCAAATCCCCACTAAAATTAACTATTTTAATTACCAAAAAAATAACAAAACTCAATTAATTAAATGATATAAAATAATTGAAAGAAAATTCCTCCAAAATTATTTGAATATAACTAAAAGGAAGATTTAAAGCTTATCTGTGAAAATCGATAATAGCACTATTTGAGGTTGTATATATGAGCAAACGAGTCAAAAACATACTGCAAACTAGCCAAAATATAGTATACCAGGCCAAATAAAATAACATAAACTAGCCAAAAAAAAGTGAAACACTATATCCAAATATAGTAGAGATCTAATATTAAATTAAAAATAAAACAATAAAACTCTTACTATACCTTAATTAAAAAAAATATATATCAAAAGTATTTCTAATAGAGACACCTTAAATAAATTTGGATTTAAAAGAAAAATAAGTAAGTATATTATTTTCTATATTTTGTAGATGAGAAAAGCTAAAAGACACTAGTGGTACTTAGTATCCTCTTATGTGTTACTATCGTTATTGGTCCAACTAAGTATCAGACCTCTTATAATTTAATATAATAACTTTTAGGGAGTATCGCTAATTAATCGTAAGGTGGCATATCTAGATGTATTATGCACCACTGGTGTCCAATAGTAATATTTTTTGTAGATTCAGCATTGTTAATGGTCACCAATTAATAGTGGTTAATATGTGAGATCCGATATTTAATTACACTACTAGTAATATAATACCAAGAAAGATACTAGACACTAATAATACTTTTTTTTTTTTTTTGGAATATGATTGTTTAGTTTAAATTTACTAAGAAAAATCTTAATTTTTATGGGAAAAGTAAACTAGATGTGTGGGGGCAATTATTAAAACACAAGTTTTTATTAAAATGATGAGAGAATGTGCTCTTGTATGTCATAAAAATTATAAAATGATAGTAAGTCTTTAGCAACTAATTATTTATTATTATTAATACTTTTTTTTTTCTTGAATTATTAACAATACTTGTTATATAATTTTTTTTTTGCTAAGAATACTTGTTATATAGTTGTTCAAGGGAAAAAAGAGAAGACGTGAAAAGAAAATACTTTAATTTATACAATTACATTCCAATAGAGTTATCAATAATAATATTCAATTAAAATGTAATTTACAAAATTATTTAAAAATATTATAATGGGTACAGCAAGTAATAAGATCATACTTTCATTTCAAAATCAAAAAAAAAAAAGAAAAAGATCATACTTGTATATTTAAGAATTATACATATGTTTTACTTTGAAAAGTCAACATCAGCATGTATGAGAGTTTGTCAATATTTTTGGTGTAGAAAGTGTTAATGGCTATGTACAAAAATATGGGAAAATAAAGATAAGTTTTGATATATATGGCATAAAAACTTAATTACACTAAATATGGCATTTTTTTAAAAAACTTACAAATATGGGAAAAAGTCTTGAGTAATGCCATAAAAAACTTAAAATTTGTGTTTCTTTTTATTTTTTTTTTTAAAAAAAAATAAAATACTAAAATAAATAAAAAATGATCTCAACTATAAATATTATTTTTTTTTTACAGAAATTAAACTTGTTTTTTTTTTTATTTAAACTACTATTTTTTTTTCTTTGTTTTTTTGTTAAAAACTAATTATTTCATTAAAAGCAGCAGAAAAAAAAAAAAAAAAAAAAAAAACCAGTTTCATCAACATCATCCTGAAGAAAAAATAATATAAAAAATTATAATCTAAAGATAATATAAACTTTAAAAATCAGTTTCATCAACATTGAAAGAAACTATTAATTTCATTAAAAGAATAAAAAAAATAGTTTCATTATGTTATTAGAATTTTTTTTCAAGTTACTTTTTTATTATTTTGTTTCTAGGTTGGAAACTTACACTTATATTTTGTTATTAAATTATTGGTAGGCATTATGTGTTGTTTTGATTATATTTGTGATTAGTATTTTTTTTTTGTATATTTGTGTGTGTGTATGTTTTTATTTGATTGTCTGATGAAACTGGTTTCAATTAACTTTATTATTAACATTCGTATTTTGTTATGATTTTTTATAACGTCAAAACTGGTTTCACATGTCGAAACTGGTTTCACATGTTTTAACTATTCTGTAATGGGGTTGCTCAATTTTTATGATATTATTATATATTTTTTCGTTTGTATAAAACCAGTTTTATTATTGTATGATATTTGAACAACAATTTTTATTTTATTTTAATTAATCAGTTTCTGACATACATATTATTTTATTATTTTCATAACTGGTTTTTTTAAGTAATTAATTTTTTTTTATTGTTGTTCATAATTGAGTTTTATTCAATTTTTTATTAATTTATCTCAAGAAACTGGTTTTTATTTGTTTGTTTTTATTTTGGTTGTTTTACTAACTGGTTTCTCACATTCCACTATTTTTTTTTTGTTATTATTTTATGGTTTTTATTGCACTTTTGTCTCTTTAATTTTCTTTGTTTCTTTTTTTTCTCTTTGATTTTAATTTGTGATTCTCTTTGTTATATTTGCTGCATATTGTATGTTTAAATTAACTCTAATTTTTGAGCAAGCAAATAAAAAATTAAATGCCAAAATAAAGAATGAAGTTAGAAGTTTGATTATTAGGTATTGATATAAATTTTATATGTTCGAAACTGGTTTTTAAATTTAGTATCGTTAATTTGTAAAAGTTTAGTTATTAGGCATTGTGTATTTTTTATTATGTTATTGTTGAAACTATTTTTTTTTTTGCCTCTTTTAATGAAATAATTCGTTTATTTTAATATTGATGAAACTGGTTTTTAAAGTTAGTATCGTCTTTAGATTGTAATTTTTTTCATTATCTTGTTGATGAAACTATTTTTTGTATTCTTTAAATGAAATTATTAGTTTCTTTCAATGTTGATGAAACTAGTTTTTAAAGTTTGGATTCTTTTTAGATTACGATTTTTTATATTGTTTTTTTTTTCAGGATGATATTGATGAAACTGGTTTTTTTTTTCTGCTGTTTTTAATGGAATAATTAGTTTTTAACAAAAAAAAAACGAATAGTAGTTTAAATAAAAAAACAAGTTTAATTTTTGTAAAAAAAAAATGAAATATAAAAATGTACACTTATTATATATATTAAGAGAAAAAAATTAGGTTGAGAAAAAAATTGAAAAAAAAAAGAGAGACACAAAGAGAAATTAGAAAAAAAAATAGAGACAGATAAGCGAAAGAAAGAAAAAAAAAAAGTAGCAACTGACTTAAAAGTTGAAAAGAAAAAAGAGAGCCAAAATTGACTAAAAAATATATAAAAAAGACAAAAAAAAAAAAAAAACTTTTTGAAGTTTCAATAAGTAAAAAAGAAAAAAAAAATTAATAAAAGTATAAAAGTAAAATGTTCTTGTCAAATTAAAACTGTAATGTTTGAAAAAAAATGTAGTATTTGGTGTAAATTTTTCAAATAAAAAGAAACCTTAAAATGTAAGTGTAAAATAAATTAAAAAAATAAATAAAACTAATTAAGCTAAAAACAAAAACATAAAATATGGGATTGGATAATAAGTTTATAAAAATATGGCATATCAAATACCATAAAAAACTTAAATGTGAAAAAATGCCATAGAAAAGTGGCAAACCTAAAAATGCCATATTTTTCTAACTTTGTTATGAAATCCCATATTTCATGTAATTTTCCCAAGTTTTAAATTCAGGATCTTCGTAACGACGTCGTAAAGAGAGGGAAAGTTGTGGTGTTGTGTTGGATTGAGCCGATGATGCAACACGGACTAGTGTCAATGGGCTTTCGAGCACTTTGAAAGGCCCACCAAGGTGTGCTTTAAGTTGAAACTTCAGCGAGCTTCAGAATCCATGGGCTAGTGTTAGTGGGCTTTCGAAAACTTGCAACAAGTGGGCTCGGGGATGAGGCCCACCATTCCGCATTTAGAATCCATAGGCTTTTCAACATCATCTGCCGAATTGTTCTTTGAATTTTGTTTTATACGGCATATGTGGCATAAATTACAAAAAATACGGCATTTGTTGACCATATTGAGAAACATTAATTTTTGGAATTTTTTCATAAATTTTTAATTATTTATATTTTTACTATTTAATTTTTTTTTATTTACAGTGTTATAAAATTAATTTTTCAAATATACTATTTTAAAATTTTAAAATTACAAAGTTCTAATTTTCTCACTAGAAAAAAATAGTGTGGGAAAATAATGAAAAAACAACATGACATCAAATAAAATATGCAAATCAACTAGATGTAAACTATAAACAAAATTTAAAAGGGATAAACCGAGAAATACCTCTTTTTTGTATTCATCAATAAAAAATACCCTCATGTTATATTTTAGTAATATCTACTCACTTTTATGAGTAGGTTGCTTAATATGCCCTTGCTCTCTACTTAAGTGTAGTATATGATTTACATTAATCTAAGGATATAATATGAACATCATTTGTAAAAGTGAATATAATTTAAAAAAAATATAGAAATGAAAGTAAAAATTAAAATAAATAAAATAAAATAGATATACAATGCAATTTTATCAATTCAAAACAACCAAAAATATAACATTGAAAAGCAATGATAGAATCATAAGATATCAACCCCATTATAATATACAAATCAATGAAAGAAAGACTCAGACTAAATTACAAGAATATTAAGAAACAACATCGAAAAGTTTATCATTATATTTAAAACTATGTCAAAATTAGACTATAATTTTACATGGATAATTGCAGAGAAGCCCAATATCATCTACTCAATAACAAAAAAATCAATCACATATGCATGTTTACTTTAATATAGGATAAGAGCATCTCTAATGGGGAGTACTAAATAAGTGGTGTATTGCTATATTTTATCACACTTAAGAAAAATACTACTTTAATGGTGTTCTAAAAAGTGTGTCAAATCATCTCAAAAAAAAAGTGTGCCAAATTTGGCACATGCTAAAAATTGTGTCAAATTTAACACAAGATATAACATTGTACGAAATTTGACCCACAATAAATTCTACCTTTTTTTATTTACTATAGTGCCACTAATTATTATGATTCATTAACTTTTACATAATTTTATTTTAATTATTTACTATATTACCATTTTTTAAGCAATATAAAAACAAAAAATAATGATGTTTGCATATTTTCAATACAATATTAATGATGATCGATATAATTACATTTTTTTACATCTTTACATTAGAGCTTGATTGTAAATACTGGGCTAAATATAACACCAACGTAATTTTTGTGCCAAATTTAGCACAAATTTTACATTTTGCATTTGGAGATGGTCTAATAAAATAAGAGTAAATATTATTTTAAACCTTGTATTTTTTTAAAAGTTATTAATTAGATTATTTATTTTGTTAAATGACAAAATGAACCATATGTTTTCTAAAATAGTAAAAATAGGACCCTAACCTCAATTTTTTAACAACTAGTTTTATCATAACATCCCTAGATCGGATTATTATAAAGTTCTATTTTGACAAAAAATCAGTTCAGAATCCTATTTGTACAATTTTAGAAAGTATAAGGTACATTGTGTCATTTAGCAAAATAGAGGGTCCAATAAACACAAGGTCTAAAATAGTATTTACCCATAAAACAACTACAGATAACTTATTTAACTTAATGCAGTAACAAAACATATATACATATGTTGTACGCATATTTCGAGCAGATAATATAGGTGCTTAAATATATGGCACATGTAACATTCTACTAGATTAGACGTGTTATCATGATTTCTTAATATTGTGCACTCCTTTGCTAATCAAAGGGTTCATAAAAAAAACGTGAATAATTAAAATTTTCTTAATTAGCCTTTAAACTTAAATAAATAAAAGTTTTACATGATCATGGATTCTGTCTTTAAAATTTACAGCTGTAATACAATATATATAGCTACAAAAATTGTCACCCAAGGATTATAAAAATAAAGCCTATTGTCTCGAACACTCCAGGTTTAATCGCCCCGATATGTACAATCTTTATTACTCAAGCTCATTGCAGTTCAGCCTTTGCCTTGCCCTTACCTACACATATAAATAATATTTGTAAGTCGACAGACTCAATAAGAAAAGTATAATCATAACATAAATTAGATTATAACTAAGTGTCCATACATCCAATCATAACCCTATCCCGCGTCCCACACGTACTAAGTCTAGAACGTTCGTACAATAGTACTATTAACCGTAATATCAGCCTACGGTACTCTAGTTGTACCAATGTGATAACGTCAATCAGTATCACGCCAAACATATATCCATCGGCATTCAATGCAACTCTATATACACCAATACTGCCATTACTGATATGTTAACTATCAGACATATATTCATAACATGTACGTTGATCCGTAATTGATAAGATTCTAATCGTCTTTCTCATAACTCCTGAAATGATGAGTAGCTTGGGTAACAAAACTAGATCAAGCTTTTACTCACAGGACTACAGCTTCTCGGAAAAGAGGGAAAATATGATGCAATAGTAGCACTTTTAGATTATCAGGATGGAATGTGACTTTATGCTTTTTTCTTGCGATCTTTTTCCCTTTATCTTGAACCACGTGATCAAATATTTTTGCAGTAGGAGCTTGAGACTCAAAGTCAATCACCTTCTCAGCAATAGAAGAATCAAGAGGAGAAGAAGACTTAGACTTATACTCAGGTTTTTTTTATTTTAGAGCTTTAGGTTGCTGTGGGTAGCCTTCAGCATCAGGAGCTGCTCACTTCCTTTCCTTTTTTACTTGAAGAGAAGGATTGTTGAGTGCCTCCTCAAAATCTATTTTCGGGTCGATATCTGCAAAGGCAAACAACACAAGTTAAATAAATTATAAAAAGGGACCTGATTGTTGGATTTACCACAATCGGACTTTGCTATGGTGGAGGGGAAAAAGGACTTGATTCCAGATATTGGACCGTCAATTGTCCAAATGTTAGAGGTTTCTCATTCTTGGCTTTTTAAGTCTCAAAGACCCCACCTCTTCCCTAAGCCAACTCCTTTAAGCTGGCTCAATAACGACTCTAAAGCCCAAAAAAGGTTCCTGCATTTTTATTGCCCTGACTTTGAGGATCTCTATAAGGCCCAAGCCTCTTTAATCTCCAACCCACCAGATCTATCAGAGATGATTTTGTATCTGTTGGGGCAACAAGAAACACAAATCTCACACTTGGTACCATCCTTATCCTGCGGTGTCTCAGTATCCTGAGTTTGAGGGGAAGGTGTTTGACTTTAAACAAATGGTGGTGGAAGAGTTAAATGGAGAAAATCATTTCTGTATTGGTGCGAGAGATAGCTGTTAGGCTAAAATTAGTCTAAGTTTCGGGTCATATTTTCGGTTAGTTTTCACTCTTTGTTTTTAGTTTAGGGCTATTTTACACTTGATTCTTTTGTTTCAGGTCCTCGGGTGTTTAAACAATGTATGTACAAGAATTGAGGACGCGCGGTGAATGAATCGAGAAGAAAAACCAAAAATTGTGTCGCTGCCTAATCCAGTCGCGACGGGCAATATCCCAGTCGCAACGGGGACTGGCAGAGAAAATTTCGAAAAAATGATGCTTAACCCCGTCGGGACAGGGGCATTGCCAGTCGCGACGGGGACCCAGTGACGGGATTTTTGGGCAGTTTCGTAATTTCACGAATTTTAAAGATGAGACTTGGTTTAAATAGAGAGAGTTCGTGAAAATTAGGGTTCATTCAGATTTGGAGCCCTAGAAACAAAGGAGGAGGCTAGAAGAGCGGCTTGTGGCGACCCGGATCAATTGCTTCAACTAGTTCTTTCTCTTCTCTTTAATTTTTCTATGCTATTTTCTGTTTCAATGTTAATTATGGATTTGATTATGGATGTTTTGAACTAAACTCCTATTTAGGGAGGATGATGAATGTTGTTTTAAGTTTTTCCTAGTTAATGAATAATTGCCATTCCTCCATCTTGATTGTGAAATTATCTATATTTGTGCTTAATTCCATGTGTAAGATTGATCACCTTTTACATGTTTTATGATCTCAATTTAAAATCTGAAAAGTGAGAATTGAGAATGCTAAAATTGGATAATCTAAGTTGTGATGTGAAACGAAAGTATTTGCATAGCCTTTGTGACATTTAGATTATTGCTTAATGCTGATTTCATGTTAGTTTAATTAAGAGATTAATTAAAGAGCATGTGATTTAGAACCTAGAACATCTGAAAAGAGCTAGGTTAATTTATAATCTGTCATTCACTTCAAGAAAAGGATAGCAATTAGGCATTAACAATTGGGTAAACAAACAACACGATTCTCCTCCCTATTATCTCATCTTGCTCAACTTTCAACTGTGTTATTTAAGTTTTCTGAATTACTTTCATTCTTTTTAAATCATAAATACTTTTGATTTGCCAAATAGAATTATAAGTATAGTTTATTAGTAATTAATCCAATTCCCTGTGGTTCGACCTCAATTGCGTGAGTATATTGCTTGATTGCATGCACTTGTGTAGTATTTAATAATTTTCGCAACAATAGCCCATAGTTCTCGAGACAAAGGGGCGGGCGAAGGAAATCTAAAGGAAAGGAAAAGGAGGCTTCCACTGTTAGAAGAACTTCGGGGGTTAAGACGAGAAGAGGAAGCAAAAAAGAAGTAACTTTGATTGAGAATCTGAAGGAGTTACCAGGTAATCTTGAAGTAGCATTGGCCAATTGTGTTGAGATTCCAATACTGAGTGAACATAATTTTGGCAATGGCGAGGAGGCAGCCACAAGCATGCCCCCCCACCTTCGCCATGAGGTGCCTTTCCTAGAACTGTCATGGGCTACGTAGGCCTACGATAGAAAGAACCCTTCGAGGTTTAATCCGTGAGTCAAATGTAGATGTGTTGTTCCTGGCTGAAACTAAAGTGGGAATGGAGTTTATGAATGTCATCATGAATAGGTTGGGCTTCGTTAATGTTGTGGGAATAGGCAGTAGTTTTTGTTTGGCTTGGAGGCAAGGGATTGTGATTCATGTTAGGAAGATCTTAGACTCGGGGATCCATGTAGTAGTTCTGGAGGCTCGCGGTTTCTGTCAGTGGCATTTGTTTTGTATTTATGGAACTCCTTATGCAGAGCTAAAGGAAGAGTTTTGGGACCGGTTTACGACGAAAGTGGCTAATTGTGCAGACTCTTGGGTGGTTATTGGGGACCTCAACGTGATTTTGGATGACACAGAAAAGGTAGGTGGCAGTACGTTTTTGGCAAGGGAGGGCAATTTGTTAAGCAATTTCTTGTTTGATACTCTTGGCGTGGACTTGGGTTATCAAGGAGTGAAATGCACTTGGCATAACTCGAGAAGGGAGAAGCAACGTAGTCGCAAGAGATTGGACAGGGCCTTGGCTGATGCTTCTTGGTGCTTGGCCTATCCAAATTCCAAAGTTTCAAATTTGCCTATTGTGGGTTTAGACCATTCGCTGTTATTGCTGGAAGTATGGGGAGAATTGGAAAAGCTATTTTACCGTTTAGGTTCTTAAAAGTCTAGACTTCTAGCCCTGAATGCGAGATGGTGGTGGAGAAATCCTGGAAAAACAGTTTTCATGGCAATAGTGATGTTATACTCTCTAAAAAGCTTCGTGTCACAAAAGAAGATATTAAATCCTAGAATCGCAATTCATTTGGGTTCTGCGATGTTAAGCTGCAAAAGCTCAATTAGGAGTTGGTACTCGTTCAAAATGCCCAAATGTCCCCTAAAAACATGGAGTTGGAAGCGAGTATTCATCAGCTGGAGATTCTGGAGTTGGAACATAAAATGGAACGGATTTGGAAGCAAAAGTCCAGGGAAAATTGGCTTCGTTTTGGGGATGGCAATACAAAGTTTTTTCATGCATCGATTGTGATTAGAAGAAGAAGAAATTCGATTAATGGTGTTAAGGATGATGAAGGGAAGAGGCTGCATAACCATGACAACATAGGGGATTTCCTCAGGAAATTTTTTTGTGAAGTCTTTGAGTCACAACACCCTGATATTGGCAGTGAGATGGAGACTCTGCTCACAGAGGTTATCACGGATGCTGAGAATGAATTGTTATGCAGAACCCCAAGCTGTGAAGAAATTCTAGGAGTGGTGTTCGAGATTCATCCTCTAAAGGCCCCTGGATCGAACGGTTTCTTGAGAATTTTTTACAAGAAATATTGGAGAATTGTGGGTCCGCATGTCTGTGAGATGGTGAAAGATTACTTTACTTTTAAGAAGATTAATAAAAGACTTAACCACATGTTCCTGTGTTTAGTACCAAAACATGTGAATGCCACTAGGTTTGACCAATTTTGGCCAATAACTTAATGCAATATTTGTTATAAGATTATCTCGAGAATATTGACAGATCAACTTAAATGAATTATTGACAAGCTGGTGTCACTGTAGCTTTCATACCTGGGAGGTGGATAGTTGAATGTTCTCTTTTGGCTCAAGAAGTTTTACACTCTTTCAAAACTAGGAAAGGGAAAACTGGGATTATGGCGGTTAAGTCGGATATGAGTAAAGCGTATGATCGCCTAGAATGGAGTTTTTTTATTGCGGGTGCTGAAAGCAAACGGGTTTCACGAACATGCCTACACTCTCATTATGAATTGTGTCACATCAGTTTCATACTCAATTTTGCTCAATGGTGTGCCCTTGGCTCCCTTCAATCCTAACCATGGCTTGAGGCAAGGAGACCCTTTGTCTTCGTATCTGTTCATTCTTTGCATTGAAGTGCTTTCCAAACTTATCCTGCAAGCAGAAGCTTCGGGAGATTTGACTAGTGTGCGGGTTGCTCAAAATGCCTCACCAATTACACATTTTTTTTTATACAGATGATGCCATATTCTTCTGCCATGCTACAAATCAAAATGCTGGGGCACTTATGAAATGTGTAAGGAAATATGAATTGTGGCCTGGACAGCGTGTTAATGCCAATAAAAGTGGAGTTGTCTTCTCTCCTAACACTCCTCAATGTGGTAAGGGGGACATAAAATAGACACTTGGTATGAATTGCCTTACATCAAAAGAAAAATACCTTGGGAACCCGTTCTTTTTTACGGCTAGAAAACAAGAGGGTTTTAATTTTCTCAAGGAAAAAACTATGTCTAGATTGGAAGGTTGGAAAGCTAAATGCTTGTCCCAAGCAGGAAGAACTATTTTGGTTGGATCGATTTTACAGAGCATTTCAAATTACTATATGTCTACGGCTAAAGTGCCTAAGTCTACATGTGAAGAACTTGACAAGATGCTAGCTCATTTCTGGTGGGTTGGTAAGGCTGAAAAGATGCGCTACTACGCACTTAAGAGTTGGAATGATATTTGTCAACCGAAGAGGAGCGGAGGCCTGGGGTTTAGGAAGTTTTTTGACATGAATTTAGCCTTGGTGGCTAAAATGTTCTGGATGATTCTTCAGGGGGAGGAAAAGATCTGGGTACATACTTTGATCTCTAAATACTGCCATCATTCAGATGCGTGGTCTGTTGAAAAATGTACTAGAGATTCACACTGTTGGCAGAGTCTTTTGGAGGCTTGCCAAATCTATCGAGAAGGGGCAGAGCTCTTAATTGGTAAAGGTAGTATTGAATTGTCGGATAGGCCTTAGATACCGGCGAAAACAATGGAAGAGGTAAAAAGCAATTTTAAGTATAATCGAACGCACGCTTTTTGAAAGGTCTCAGATATGTATCTGGAAGGTAGTAGAGTCTGGAATGAGGATATAATCAAGGCTTGCTTTAACGATGAAGTGGAAACTTTGATTCTTAACATCAGACCTTTGGTGGAGGACAAAGATGTACTCTTTTGGAAGGCTTCCAAATCAGGTAAGTTCTCCGTGAAAAGTGCTTATTGGGTGAGTAAAAATTTCAGATTCAAGGAGCCAAACAGGGTGTGGCCGAGCTTTGGAAGTTTGATATGCATCCATGTTTAAAGCTACTGCTATGGAAAATGTGGTCTAATGTCCTCCCGGTTAAAGCTAGATTGGGTTTCTTTGGTTAGGATGAAAACTGTTGTGCATTTTGTGAAATGGAAATGGAGTCAGCAGCCCATGTTTTCTGTCAATGTAATTTCACTAGAGGTCTTTTGTTTCAAAGTCGATGGGGCTTCAGGGTGGACTGTATGCATTGGAATGCAGTTACTAATTTTTGATTATGGCGGGTAAAGCTAAAGGACAGGGAACTGAAGCTGGATGTGGCTTGTCTGTGTGATGTCCTCTGGTTTTAGAGGAATAGAATCGTGTTTGATGGTACTGGCTGCAACGTGGAGCGTACTGTAAAAGAAATTAGTGTGCGTTATGTGGAAATAGAGACAAGGTGGTCAGCAATGGAACCATGCGAACTTCGTATGATGGATAGTCACCTGTCGGAATTGGTGAGCCTTGAAGATCTTTGTTGTCTCCAAACTAATGCGTCAGTGGTTCATGATGCAGCTGGTTTGGAAGGGGTGATGATTTTGTTGGGGGGGGGGGGGGTTGGGTTGCGAAGAATTTTGTTAAGGTAACAGTAGTCCTGAAAGGGGAATTGCTTGCTATATCCTACTGGCTCTCCGTAAAGCCAAGGATCGAAACTTGGTGAAGATTCACATTCAAACTGATTCACATGTGGTAGTTCAGGCCCTTAAGACAGGTACTCTGCCTTATGGCTGGGGCACTTATTCTATCTTTTAGTCTTGTTTATGTCTCTCTAAGTGTTTTGATGTTATGTTTTTTTCTCACATTTCTCTTGATGTGAATGTTGTGGCCGATGCCTTAGCGGGTTGGACTAGGTGTGCTAAGGTGCAATCGGTGGGTTGTTTTATGGAAGTGACCCCCTTTGTGGCTACTAGTTTGGTGTAGCTTGTTTCTTGTTTTCCAACAAAGCTTACTTAATTATTAAAAAAAAGTATAGATAGTGCAATAACACCGTTGGTGCTTTATACTCCAAAATAAAATATTCATTAAATAACTATATAAATATATTTATAGTAAGTAAATGGTTGCAAACCTCTCCCACGCCATCATTATAAAATTTGTGTTACTTAACAACACATGCACTTTCAAAAAAAAAAAAAATAAATAAATAAAAAGAGAGAAAAAACACATGCATGCACCATGAATTAAACCGGTCTTTATTATTGTATATATTATGTTTAAAATTAATGGTGGGTTTAACAGAGCACATTTGTCCTTTTTTACTATAAACAAATCCTCAAATTTGAGAGAGAAAGAAAAGTGGTTCTGAATATATCTTAAATAGATATCTTACACAGCTTTTTCTGTTTTTAATACATAATAAATTAATTAACCTAATCCAAAAGCTATGACCAAAAGCAAAAGCTCAAGAGTACGAAAATTCCAAATATATATTTATTAGTACTTTGCTTTTTCACAAATATATAATAATATTTAGTCCTTAATTACTTTTTCTGTTTGTAGAAGGGGGACCAATTAAGCTAAGGCCAGCCTGAATTTTTAAATAGTAAGATAATTAGTAACGAGAATGGCATTATGATATTTGTCCTATTCTTGAAATGGATCTTTCAAAAAAAAAAAAAAAAAAAAAATATGGAAATCGGAATAATTAGTGTATATTATTCTTATTTAATTCAAATTCTTATTGTAAAAAAATATAGTTAGTTTTATCAAATTATCTCTTGATCAAGTTTTTATTAAATTTTATTTTGAAAAAAAAATTAATTTATAAACTATTTTAAAAAATATAAGATTTAATTTATCAATTAACAAAATAAAAATCTAATTATTAATATTTATAAAATACAATAGGCCAGTTTGGCATAGCTGTGCTGTGGGAAAAAGTAGCTGTAATTGTGATGTAGGAAAAACAGCTGTACCAGAACGGTAGAAAAAAGCTGAGCTGAGTATTTAGTAAATAATAAATTTTAAAGTGCTGCAAATTGTTAAAATTCTATAATAATAATAATAATAATAATAATAATAATAATAATAATAATAATAATAATAATAATAATTCCTTCAATAATAATAATAATAATAATAATAATAATAATAATAATATTTTAATCTAATTTATTAAAATCACAAATATATATAAAATTTTTATTTTTTTATATATTTTTAATTATTCTTTTATAGTATAAATTTATATGTATTTGATAAAAATAATTTTTAATATTATTAAGTTATATTTTTATCAATTGTAAAAAAATTATAGATTATAAGAAATTTAGGTTGATATGGTTTGTTAATAATAAAAATATAAATATAAATATAAAATAATTTTTAAAATAAAATTAAAAATTAAAAATTAAAAATTTAAATATTATTTATCTTAAATATGTTTTCTTTCAAAAAAAAAAAATAAGTTTATTTTTTGTAATATATGATAAATAATTAAATAAATTTTTAGTAAAAAATAATTTATTATAATCTTTTAATCAAAATAGTTTTTTTTTTTTTTTTTAAAGTTGGATTGTACCAGGTTTAGTTTTTAACTGTAACTTTTCTATAAATTCTTCAATAAGCTATTTTTTAATTACTTACCAAACACTTTTTTGTCACAGTTTTTTTGAGAAACAGCTTTTAACTTTTTGAAAAACTGTGCTAAACTGGTCCAATATCTAAGTTAGTAATTACTTATTTATATAAGATATAACAATGAAAAAAGTAAGTAGTCAGTCCCACTCTTTACCTATTAATTAAAAGTTTAACCTAACTATATCTATGTTATTATATAGAGCATGATTATTTGGCTATTTTAAGAAGAGAATGGTAAAATGCATTACTGATGCTTAACACTTTATTTGTTGTCATATCGTTATTAGTGTGATTAAGTATCGGGCATAATTTAAGAAAATAACTTTTAGGGAATATATATTACTAACTAATTGTAGAGTGCCACTTACAGGAAGTGCTTGGCACTAGGGGTATTTGTTGGGATCACATCCAATGATTTTAGGCCTATCCAGATCCGATCCAGTTATATATTGGATGTTAGATTTTACCATCCGATCCGATCTAATTAATTTCGTCATCCAATCGATCCAATATCCATTAGATGTTGGATTGGATCGATTCTATCCATTGGATATATTTCATATATATTTATTGGTTTAATTTGGATTTATCTAATATTTTATACCTAGTATTTTTTGGATCGGATCGGATCGAATCCATCCAATATTTTAGGTCCAGTATGTATTGGATTGGATTGGATTCATTCATTCCAAGAAAAAAAGAGTAAAATTTTAATGTTAATTTTCATATATACATATAGATTTGACGTATAACAATATAAAATCTAATTACTCATCCAAACTAAATAAAAATACTAATTAATTCGATTGGATGTTGGATGTATTGGAGTTTTAGACACCCCATCTACTATCCGATCCGATCTAATTAGATATTTAAAAATAACATCCAATCCGATCCGATCACAATTACATATTCAATATTTGATATGGTCGGTTAAAATTGGATCGATCAGTTCTTATTGGATTTGATCGATTTATGCATACCTTTATTCGGCACCAGTAGTGTCCAATAGCAATGCTCTTACATGCTCAATATCATAGTGATGTGGCACACATTTCGTAGTAGTAATTTTTTATATTATTAATTTATTAAATTAAGTTGTGTAGGCTCAATATTAAAATATACTAATAACAATATAAATCTATTTGCGGTGCTTCACATCTTAATCTTAATGTATTCCCTCCATTATCATTTTTCTATTATATAAGTTTAAACTATTTAATCAATACGTAGCTTTAAAGTGGTGGTGGTGCATATGGTATATGGTAGTAGTTGCATGCCAATGTAAATTTCTTCGAAAATAAACTCACTACATATAATAATACTATATATATATAATATTCATGTATAATAATGCACTTCAATTACTTTGTCTCTCTCTTAGATCATCTCTCTCTATATAAAGAGATTCAAAACTCTCTTAAAGATATCATATAGCTTTTCTGCATTTGTTAGAGTATTTTTATATATATATATATAACCAGCCTCATCAAATCGACCAATAATCCAAAATATCATTATCTCTTAATATTATAGGTAAATTAAAGTATATAACTATAATATTATTATTAGTGTATATGTAATTTAGTTGGTTGATATAAGTGTTTGTATTGGTTGTACAGGAATTATTAAAAATAAAATATTATTAAAAGTGCCTATCTAACGGCAATTCTTGGTTTAACAGAATATACTTAAAAATAAAAGAATATTCTGTTAAATTTAACGATGTTAATAGGTTTGATCTCCCGTTAACAAATAAATAAATCCAATAATTAAACCAAAAAATTAAACAATCTTCTTTTTAAATTTAAAAAAAAAAAATCAGCTTAGCCACATATAACTCTAACAAACCCATATTTCCAATTTTTAAAATTTTTTTTCGTTTAATCGTTTTCTCACTCTCAGTTGGAGTCGACGATTGAAAACCATTTGGGTTCTTACGATTTGTTCTACGATTGATAACCATTGCTTGTCATTAGAGGATCATAATCATGAATATGGTTTGGGTTCTTAATCTGTACTTTCGTTTACAAAGAATAACAATTGGAGGCATGGAAGAAGAAAAAAATTTCTCATTCGGAGTCGATGATTGAAAACTATTTGGGTTCTTAATCGGATCAAGCTCTCTAACTCTTCACCCGATCAAGCTTGGTTTCAGTGTTTTTTTTTTAACTTCTTTAACCCGATCAATTTGGGGAGGAGAAGGGAGTGTTTAATTATGTTTTCTGGGTTTAGAGATCTGTAGTTTGAGTAATTTTTCTTGTGAGAATTTGGAGTAATTATGAGATTCTGTTATGGTTTGTAGGGTGGTGCTTGCGCCCATGACTAGATGCAGAGCTTTGAATGAAATCCACGGGCCGACTTTGGCTGAGTACTACACGCAAAGATCCACCCAAGGTGGATTCCTCATCATTGAAGGGACTCTGGTCTCCAACACCGCACCACCGCACCAGCATTCATTAAAGCCATATATATTGCGATATGAGATTTTGCAAAGATATAGTTTCATTAAACTCATATATGTTATTGTTGTTGTTTTTAATTATTAGATATATATATTATATACAGCTCTGATTTTTGTATCAACCATGCACTCTTGGTGTTTGATGAAAAGACGAAATGGGTTTATATATATATTTTTGAATGAGCAATAATTGAGAGTAGACCTCTCCGCATTCATTTTACAATTTTTTTGATAGACCTCAGTTTGTTTATAAAAGGAGGGGGCGAATATGATAAAATAGTCTATTAATATCAGTCTTATTTTTTATATATACTCTGGTCTCTCAGCATTCATTTTAATTGTGCATAGGCACCACCGCACCAGCTCCAATGGCGGAAATCACTTCACCAGAAAGGATCACTCTGTTTTCCCCTTACAACATGGCCAACTTCAGTCTCTCTCACAGGTAATTCACCCGATCAAGCTTGGTTTCAGTATTTTTTTAGCTTCTTTAATTTTTAAGCCCATATGAATTTAATAAATGTAATCACTATATCATGACTACATTACACATTGTATTTATTTATATGTAATATATATATTGGTGCAGACAATAGTATACTTACATTGTACAAGAGTTAAAGTGGTACATTTATTGGTGGAAAATCATATATCCTCCGGCCTTTAGCCTTTTATTGTGTACAAAAAGATACCACAATAATATGCCTCTAAACATAACGATGGGAAGTGATCAATAATATCAGATTTGCCTATAATTTGCCTTTTGACGTGAACGTTAGCTTTCTTCTATCTGACATCAGAGGTTGCTGACTTTTTTTGTAATCTAAGCAATACCAACGATTTCAATGGCCTTCTTTTCCAAGTTTCCTCCTCTTTCTTTATTTCTTTTTTTTTTTTTGTATTCATTTCATATGTTTCTTTTCTTCATTCTTTGCTTTTAGTTTTTTCAATTGCTTATATGCTTTCTTTTGATGATTGATTCTGATCTTTTGATATTAATATTATTAGGTTAGATTAGATTAACTCTAATTGTTGGGATTTGAGTACATAATCATGACAAGTGCATATACTATTATTGGTATGTTTTCTTTTGATAATTAGTTGATATATTATATTTTAGTGAAAAAGAAAATACTATTTTTGGGATTTAGGTGGATAATGCTGACAATTGCATATCTAATTTTCAGATTTGCCTATAATTTACCCTCTAAACAGTAATGCCCATATTTTTTTCTCATTCTTCTACTGAATTAATTTCACTACTATATGCATTATCATTGGTTTGCGACACTTGTTGTTGTTGTTGTATTTGTGATAGAGGAAGGCTTGGTATATAGCAAGCTACGCCGCCACTACTAGGAATACGTGCATAATCTTGTTCAGTTAGTGTAGTTGCATTTTAATCATCATCATCTAGAGTAATGCCAATATTTTTTTCACATTCTTCTACTGATTTAAATTCACTACTATATGCCTAATCATTGGTTTGCGTCACTTGTTGTTGTTGTGGTTGTGATAGAGTAAGGCTTAGAATATATGCTTCATCCTTGTTGTGTTTGTTATTGGTTTCATCACATTGATCCAACAATGTCAATTGTAGAAATTCTTGTAATCTTCCTTCTCTTTGCAATATGTTGATATATTGTGCTTCTTTGCAGCATTCATTTTGTATGTAGATCCAAAACGAACAATGAGTTCAAAGTACAATCAATACACCAATTCAAGCAGCTGAACCAATAAAAGAGTAGGGAGAAGTTTCACTATACTCTTTTTAGTTTTTCAAATAATATTCCATATATTAAGACTTTTTTAATAATTTTTTCTTTTATTTTAAGATCGAACATTTTCTTTAATTTTAGTTACATAATGTTTATTTTAAATTTTGCAAAACTTATATCTTGTTCCTCTAAATTCTCTATAAGTAAATAATAAGTATTATTTTGTTATGACTTAAATATACCCAATTATATTTTACTAACCAAATATGACAGCACATATTACTTGAATAAAACAAATCATTCGCATGATCATACATTTAGATACAATCTAAATAAAATAACAAAGAACTAAACTCTAAATAAAACTAATATTTACGTGCCTCGGCACGTAACTTTAACTAGTATATATATATATATATCTATTGAAATGTCAAGTTCTCATTATAGAACATCAGCATCTCCAGAAGAAGATATTGTTACTGCGTCTTCCACAGCAACACAACCCTTACCTAAGCTTCCTCATCGAAATCTACTTAACACAGGCACGTATATAAATATATATATTTTGTATTCATTATTATTAGTAGATATGAATTAATTTTCTTTAAATTGATTAATTTGTTCAATTAAATCATTACATCTATCATGAGATGTATGTATATATTTAAAATAAAAACTAAAAATTTTCAATACTAATGAAAGTCACTGCTTGTTCGAGTCACGTGGCTGTATAATATTGTTAGAACTTTGCCAGGTTCTAAACAACTTTATACAACCGCGTGGTTTGAGATTATAAATCTCAATCAAAATCTATAACTCAAGTATAAAGAAGGAGAAAATAAAATAATTTGAGTTTATGAGAAAAAATAATAATAAGGATTCACAATGAATCTGATATATATATATCTTTATACTAGCAAAAAGTTACGTGCGAGGCACGTATATTAGTGTTTAAGAAAGTTTAATAATTTAAATATGTTCTTAAGTTAATCAAAAAATAAACTAAAAATTGATGTTCAAATACTTAAGAAAACACAACTTAATTGTTGTGTGTAAGATAAAAAAGAAAATTAAAAATCAATCTCTAAATTGTTGATAATTGAAGATAACATTTGTTTAAAAATTATAGATAAGAAAATAATGATACTTATGGGTAGATTTTAATCTTCTTTTGCTTCGACAGAGACAATAGTGTAATTTTTATATTTTACACTTTTCATTCTAGTCGAATCCGCATATAATTGAGTTGTCCATTTTTTCGTTGATAAATTGAATATGGTAGTGTCGAGTCACGTAAATATTAATAAAAAGAATAAAATATAATATCTTACCAATTTTGTGTTGTTATAAGGATGTCTAAAAATACAATTAAAACTTTTAACTTTTTATAGAACGACAAAAGTAATTAAAATTCATGATACAATCAACTTGTTTTGGAATAATTTAGTGCTCGAATAATTTAGAACTATAAACTGATGAAGTTAGAGCAGTCAGTATTATTAAATACAGTAATACTCATTGTTCTTTGAAGAGCTTTGCGAGGTGAAAAGACAAGTAGGTGCTTATGTCTAATATATTATATACAGAAATCATTATTCAGTTTTAAAAAAGAGATAGAAAAATAAAGAAAAAAAAATTATACCTTAAGAATTATAAGATGTTCAGAACCTTCATTATCTCATTTCTTCCAAACACAATCTTGACTTTATTGTTCTTTGTTTATTTTTTCTTAATGAAATAAAGAAAAGTAAAATGCATGAACCTGCGTATTCCTTTTGCATCACAGGTAGTTAGATTAAAATATATAAATAAGATCCAAAGATTGGGTAGATCGATGTCATGTAAAATCTGGAATGTTGAGTTAATATTAAAAAAACACATAAGAATCAAATGTAAAATTAGGACTTAAAAGGAACAATCACATAATATCTAGCTAAGAAGGTTATACGTAATGGGGAAGCTCATCTAACTTTCTCGCACTAAATTAAACAAGACATATATTTCAACTTCTATTGTCAGAAATGCGAGTCAAGTGACCATTTCTGAAAATATACACATAATACATTTATAATACATAATACAATAACCACAAACATTATTTGTTGATCGTTGAAGTTGATAGATAGACATTGTATTAAAAGGAATACTGAAAAGTGAACCTTCTGCATTCTCTATGTTATAAAAATAGTAGACAATATGGGAAGTTAATCCAGCTTGAGAGGAGTTCGAACAGAAGGGACAGTTCCAGAAAAATTAAGATTTTTCCTTTTGTAGTTAAATTTTTCCCTTTTAAGAAGATAACATACTCTATTTATTGGTTGTATGTCCTTTGTTACCAGAGTTAAAGACTTGGTTCCTATTCTATTAATTCGGCAGTGGAACAAATCGACACCTGCATCTGATAATCACACCCATTCAATTCTTCAGAAAATTTGAAACTCATCGACAAATTCAGTGACATGGTAAAAAAACTATTCCAGACAAAGCACAGTTTCATCGCATTAAAACAATGAGCACACTTAAGAAACAAAGCCATATTGTGACTCAATTGACAAGAAGAATCCAAGTAGTAAATTGACATTATAATTAATATTAATATAAAACAAATAAAACAAAGTGTATATTAAAAAAAAGGGGAAAAAGTACCATTAGTTTCTGGTTCTGCAATAGCTCCTACTTTGAAAAGGTATGCAGCCTAATACAAAAGAATCAGTAATTAGACAAATAAAACAGATAAGATAGCAAAATCATCATTAACCAAGTACTTGTGAAAATATGAGTTACTCGAATTTGTTGTGCATGAGCTCTTATCTTCCTCAGTATTTGCTTCTTCTCTTCTTCCTTTTTCAAATCTAGTGTATACCGGAACCTACGAGAAGCATTCAGCACAAGCCCCGCTTGCTAAACAAAATTTAATATTAGGTGAAGGAAAAACACAAATCTCAAAAAGCAAAAAGATACAATGAAGATGAATGAAGTTGAAACGAATGAATGAATGAAGAAAAAGATACCCTCCATCGGCGGAGACGATCGGCAGAAGCATTTTTGTCGCAGGTGAGGTCTAAACTAATGCAAATATCAAAATTTGAAAATACATTTTTATTATTATAACAAAATATCTTAGAATAAATTATTTTTTATTAAAATAAAATATTTTAAAAATGTTAAAATAAATCACTCCCATGAATTTCTCATAAACTAAGAATTCAGTTATATAGGCACACTTTATATAGAATAGATATATAAAGTGCCTATTTAACGGTATTTCTTAGTTTAACAGAATATACTTAAAAATAAAAAAAATATTCTGTTAAATTTAACGATTAGGTTTGATCTCCCGTTAACAAATAAACCCAATAATTAAACTCAAGAAATTAAACAATCTTTTAAATATTAATAATCTCTTTTTAAATTAAAAAAATGATCTTAGCCACATATCTCTCTAACAAACTTATCTTGGGAGAATATTAATAATTTTTTTATTTATTTTTTAAAAAAGAAAAATATAGATAAAATGTCTAGAAAAGATAATATAAATGTGAGACTGTACATGAGTTGTCCCTTGTGTAATTACCTAGAAAAGATAAAATGTATAGATAAATATATATATGTGAGACTGTACATGTAAGAGAATTTAATTAAAAAAAAATAATATAAATAATTACAGAATGGGCAACTCATTGCTATCGGGGAAGAAGAAGATTGATTGTGTTCGCTTAAAGATTTTTAGGCATGGGCTTAAAAAAATAAAAAGAAGATGAAATGATTTACCTTATATGTTTGTGCTTATTTTTAGTTTTATTTTTAATTTTACCACCAAGAGGAGAAAGTTGAAAAATATTAGAATCTGAAAATATTATTGGTACTTATTAGTAATTTGCAAAGAATGTAAAAATCTATAAATATATAGTTGTGTAGCTATTATTAGATATGAAATAAGATAATAGAACTTTTTTCAATTAGAAGATTAATGTACATTTTACTATTAATAACATACATTATTATAACACAACTATGTTTTACTTACTAAATATACTGACACATATTTTATTTTTATAAAACAAATCGTTCAAATAATTATACTATTTTAATTATTAATTCAAATAAAAAACTAAAATATTAAATAAAATTAACACTACGTGGCTTGACATGTAACAATCACCTAGTATATATATATGTATTTAAAAAAAGAAAGATAAAATCTTGATGAAGTACAAAAGTTACAAGCATGATTCATCTCCCAATTTAAGTTTTTTTGGTATTTAACACTATGTCAGTCCATTCATTCCTTTTAGGGCATTTTACAATTTTGTATACATTATTTTAATTAATTACAAAATATGTGCAAAAAAACTTATTATCATTTTCTCTTACACTTTTATATATAATTAAAAACTTTTTTTCAATTTTTATTATAATATATATATATGGTAATAATTATTGATTAGTATATATATGGTAATATTGGTTATGTTTATTTTTATGTTTACAATTATAATAAACATACTAATAATATAAAACATTTTATATATGTGTTTATTGGCTATGTTATTATATATAGATTTTGACGACAAAAAACTTGATCAATAATTTTTTAAAGTTAATACACATATTTTTCTCTTAATTTTTCTTTTATATTGTAATTACAGTTACTTTAATTTTCTTTTTCTAAACATGATTTAGTATGATTTATTGTTATTGTTATTATATTTAATAATTTTTCAGTGTTTTGATTTTATATATTATTTTTTTAGTGTACCTCAATTTAGTTATAATCTTTCAATTAAAATATAATTTACTTATTCTTAAATGTATTTTTTTTTCTTCTAGTATACTTCTATTTAGTTATAGTCATCTTGTGACCTCTAAGAGAAAATATTAGATAAGCTGTGCAATTTCACATTGCTTAAAGAAAGTCAAGTGTGATGATTCTGAGATTGTGTAAGTATATGTGATTACACAGTTGAAGTGCTTAAATAAGTTGATTGGTACCACCTATATCAACAAGATGCATCATATTTTTTGGTAGCTCATCACGTAGGAACTCCACACGGTGACCTCTTGTGAAGTTTTTTCATGGAGTGTGCGAGTTAAAACAAGGGACGCATGAAACACTCGTATTGGTTTACAGGAAGCATTCAAAAGTGACACTTTTAGTACATGATAACATTTTAGCTCCAACATATAAATTTTTTGTGATTAAGTGTATGATTTTTAGTCACAATAAAAAATTACTTGTGACTAAAATATAACATTTAAAATACAAGTTATCACTAATTTAGTTTTAGTCACATAATTTTAAGGATGATTAGGTTAGGTTTGGTGGCCAGGAATGATTACCTGATTAGAGCTTTAAACTCTGAATTTGTATGTATTGATGATCTTTGATGATCCTTAATTGGGCTTTGTGGCTTCTTCTTTTTTCTTAATTAATTAACAGAAAATTGGTCAACGTGCAATTCACTTTACCATGCGGCATTGAAAGGAGATTGTAAAATGGGTAAAAAAATCTTAGAGGAGCAACAACCTCAAAATCGACATGAAATAGTAAACTCAGCCATTACAAATTCAACTTGGGAAACTGCTCTTCATGTGGCCGCAGGAGCCAACCAAACTGAGTTTGTACAAATGTTGATCGACCATCCAGATATTGACTTGACTTTTCAAGACATACATGGCAACACTGCCTTTTCTTCAGCCATTGCTGGTGGTGCTATAAAAATCGTTAAGAAATTTCTCACTCTCCCAAATAATAATATTATTTATTTTGTAACAACTCGAGATGAGAAAGGTATGTCACCATTATACATTGCTTCATGGTTTGGACAACCTCAAATAGCTTCACTGTTGTATCAACATACCATAATTAACAATAATGTTGGTTTGGAAAATGGAGAGTACTTTGGAATATTTTTCAATTGTATCCATAACGATATCTACGGTAAGTATAATATATATACATTTAACTTATTATTTATATATTTAATTGTGATATTGTTTAATTTATTTCATTTTTGTGCAGACTTAGCCTTGAAAATGATTGAAAGTAGAGGTCATATTGTTCACCAACTCGATTCAAACGGTAGAACTGCTTTGCATATATTGTCTCGAAAGCGACCTATGGAATTTAAATTTGATCCACAAGCTATTGGAACATGGAGTAAGTTTATATTTTTATATATATATATATATATATACTTATAATATGAATACAAAAAATTTATTACAGTGTGTGCAATGTATATATATCGTTGTTGTAATATTTAATCTCCTGAATTTTTATTTAATAGATAATATAAAAAATTATTAATCAATTATATAGGTTGAATTTGCATTCAAGAAAACTAAATCCGTGCTTAGGGTTACTCAATCTCAAAACACAAATTTTTTATACAATATATTATTTAGTTGAAAAAAATAGTAATTTTGTGAAATAAGACGAATAAAATAATCTAATCCGACTTTAGATACAAAAAGAAAAAAGAATCTTGAGCCCAATTTAAGGCTCACTTTGTAATTATAAGGTATCATGTTGATATACCAAAGAAAATAAAATTAAAAGGAATTAATTTTCATTTGTCTATTGAAACTAAGAGCAATATAATTATGTATCACTGGTGGCCTTGCAAATAGTTGAAGAAATCATTGTAGTGATTTAATCTTAACATATATTTTTAATTGGGTTTTTGTTACTATATTTCTGTGTCTATATATATAGGTCGAGTTTGGTCGAAAATTTCATTTCAATCAGCACGACGACGACGTGATGAAATGCCAGCTCTGAGATTGGCAAAAGAAATATGGAAGAGAATTTTGGAACGACATAGCTATGAGTACAATGTAATTCGAAGCATAATTAGAAATCCATTCAACTTAGTGATTGAAGCTGCAAAGAATGGAAATTTTGATCTTTTGGTAGTGCTTCTTAGCATGAGTCCGGAATTGATTTGGGAAAAAGATGATGAAAACAACACCATATTTCACATTGCAATTTTGAATCGTCATGTGAAAATATTCAAATTAATACATGAAATAAATGTATTGAAAAGTGTTGTACGAAGTCATGAAGATGAAGCAACACACAACAACATATTACACCTTGTTGCCAAAAAACCACAACAAAGTAGATTGGATTCCATGCTTGGAGTAGCCTTACAAATGCGACACGAACTCTTGTGGTATCAGGTAATTAATTAATTAATAAATTTACTTTAATTATTATATTATTAAAATATTTTACAATATATTTCTTTTAAAAGAATAGATTAATGTATTTTTATCTATTTTGATATTTGAAATAATTAATTAGTTAAATTCTATAAATTCGCTATATATGGGAATTATTTCAAAAATACTGAAAAATTATGAATTCTATTTTTTTTATATATAATTTTTATGATTTTCTTTTCTTACAGATAATTTTTTTTTTTTAAAACAGACAATTATTTTTTAGTTTTTCTAAAAAATACAAATATTTATTTGTTTTAATAACATTGAAAAAAATCCAACTTTGTAAAAGTATAAATAAAAAAAAATACTTAAAAAAAATTCCATTTTTAAGTATGTTGTGTAAATTTCTAAAGGAGTTTTTATACTATATACTGAAATTTCATTTTTTTTTCTTTTTTATTGTGGAGTGAAATTTTTTTCAAAAATCCTGTGTAAGTTTTATGAACTGTTACTGTGTTAAATTTTTACTGTTGTTTCACAATTATTTTTTACTTATTCTATTGTTGTTTTTAATTGTTCTGTTTTGTTGTTTTACAGTTGTTTTAGGTTGTTTTATAAAAAGAAAATATTTTTTATAAAAAATTCTGTGGGACCGTAAAATTGTAAGTTTTTACCCAAAATTCAATATTTTTTGTAAAAACTCCATTTCTTAATTATATATTCTTTGGGCCTTTGGTAAATTAATGGGGTTTATATGGTGGGCCTAATTGACAAAATTTTACAAATAATATTTTTTTGGGAGAAGTTGAAAAATGCCTCTTTTTTGTATCTATTAATCAAAAATACCCTCATATTATTTTTTTTATTAAAATATACTCACTTTTTTGAGTGGAGTACCTAATATACCCTCACTTTCTACTTAAGTGTAGCATATAAGTTACATAACCTAAGGGGTCTTATGGGAATATCATCCATAAAAGTGGTTATATCTAAAAAAATATGAAAATGGAGATAAAAATTAAAACAAATAAAGTAAAATAGGTATACAATATAATTTTCTCTATTTTTTTTGGAGGAAATTACACTCTCCTTTTTATATTGTCCCAATTTTGCCCCTGTCACTTCAAGATACTCTCCATGTGACTCTCTTATGTCAGGGTATTTTAGTTACAATACATATAAAAAGAGGTATGTTTCAATTAAATATAAAATTAGAGGTACATTTGATTAATTGATTAATAAAAGTGGTATTTTTCAACTTATTCCTTTTTTTTTTTCCGCTTACATTGTTTATATGTTTTGGTCCTTGCTGTGAAGGTGTAGGCACAAATGTTTCAAATCTTTTGATTCCACAAAAAGTACTACATACTTTAATTACTTAATTAATTAATTGTCAATATTATTAGTGCTTTACGTGAATTTTTGAATGTTTGTGTTTTGTTTATAACGTTTCTATGTATAATGATTTATTACTTGTATTTATTCATAAATATTATTATTTTTTGTTACATAATAAAAAATGATCGTAACACACTCAAATATCTTTTGATATAGGAGGTGGAGGATATCTTAGCCCCTTCGCTAAGAAACAAAAGAAACATATTTCATCAAACACCGAAAGATATTTTCATCGAAGAACATACCGAAATGATGAATGATACCGAAAAATGGATGAAGAAAAATTCAAATACTTGTCTAATTGTCGCAACAATTATTCTAACGGTTACATTTCCAACGGCTTTCGATATCCTAGATCAAGGTAGTTATAATAGTATTAGACATAGCAAGAGTATTATTAGTCATAGTAGTGACCACCATACAATGATTTCTATGACACTTCTAACTATAACAAATGCCATAGCCATGTCATTTTCATCAACAGCCATATTGCTATTCTTGTCTATAATGATATCACGTTTCACTGAGAAAGAATTGGTTAGGAGATTGCCATGGACATTTGTAGTTGGACTCTCTTTGCTTTTCATCTCTGTCACTTCCATGATGCTCTCATTTTGTTTTTCCTCTTTTTTACACAATGCTTCATTAAGGCTACCAATTATATACTCTTCTCTTCAACTTCTTCCAATAGCTTTGTTTTTCTATCTTATCTTTCCTGTCCTTCGTGATACACTACATTCCACATTCTTTTTCCAAAATGACTTCAAATCAACAAATCATGTATTACAACATTATCAAAGGTAATAAAGCTTTATTATTAATATTTTGTCATTTTTATTACCTAGCTAGCTATAGCAAGAACATGTAATGGTTTGCTATGTACTTGATTTAGATAGTTTGCTTGTTTCTTGTCAATGATATCATTTTATGTTGTTTTCACTTTTATAAATATTAATATTACATGGTCTACCTCGGTTCTAGTAAGCGAGTGTAACTTAGTTATGCTTTATACACAACTTTTTACATATATAATTTATACATTATACTCTTATTATTTATCAGGCCTCATCTGATTTTGTTTTTGTTGACATAACTCTTAATATATATTCACACAACTCATTTAATATATTAAAATATATAGAATAGAAACTTTAGAGTATTAACTCTGATACAAGCTAGCTTCTATCAAGCTAACTACGTACATAGCATATAAAGGCGCAACAACGCTTAGCTCTAAGTGCAGGGTACACTTTCTTACCAAAATTTTAGTGTAAGTGAAGAATTCAAACTCACAGACAATCTCAATCAAGTGGCGGTAGTTTAAGTTACAAATCTAAGTATGAATACGATAAGATTAATCCATAATCACATAAAATATTTATGAATAATTGAGGCTCATAAACTGGACCAATGATAGAGCTCTTCAAGAGTTTTCTAATAGTATAAAGAACGTCCAAAACAGAGTTGGAGTCAAAATTTATGGTCAAAACAAGTTTTATAAAATTCTGGCTTTGCTGAACATATCGGGCTGCGACTTCCAAGAACAATACCATGACTCCTAGGTTAGAAACCCAAAAAAACTAAATTTTGAGCTCCAAAAAAGCATCAAACTTAATACGACCAATATACAATATCTTTCTTAGTCAAATAAAAGTATTATGAAATGGTTTATGAGCCCAGAAAGAGTGTAATGCTCACATAAAATATAATAGTTATTTTCATACTCCAATTAACACAAAAATCAAAGCTTTAAACTACTGTATTTATACTAGGGCCAGCAAAACGGGTCAGACACGATACTACAGAAATTAAGTTTCTTTTAATCTCTAAAACATGTCTCACCTGATGAATTTTCATAATAGTTCCTTCTACTAACTGTAATTGAACTGATCCAATGCTAATTATTGAGCATGATTTGTTATCCCAAAGCCTTACAGTTCCTCCATTTATTTTCTTGTAATTAAGAAATTATTTTTTATTTGGACAAATGTGAAATGAGCATCCAAAATTAATTGCCCAGTTAGTTTTCACAGAACTTTTGGCCACCACCATTACATCAGTACTTTCATATCCATCATCAGAAGCCACATATGCAATTCCATACCTTTTGTGATCTCCTTTCTTAAGTTGTGGACAATCCCTTTTCAGATGTGAAGTCTTATGACAAATGTAACACCTTTTCTTGTACTTTGACAGATATTTTCCTTTGTTTCAAGCTTCCATGGTTCTTGTTCTCTCTTTAATTAAATATTCCTCGAGATACCAGTAGGCCATCTGCAGAGTTATCCTCCTTTAGTTCTTCTCAATACTAATTAATTAAACTCACTTTAATGTTTTATTAGTTGAATCAAGAGAAGAAGAATATGGTAGAGGGCCACTATGAAAAACAGGTACTTTTAGTAATAATTTTATAGTCATAATATAATTTTTTGTGATTAAATGTAATTTTTAGTCACAATAAAAAATTACTTGTAACTAAAATATAGTATTTAGATACAAATTATCACTAATTTAGTTTTAGTCACAATTAAAAAAATAACAAGTATTGTTTAGGGTTTAGAATTTAGGGTTTAGGGTTTATGGTTTATAGTGGTTTTGACAAGGATAACATGCTCAAAACCAGGGGTATGGACGGTGTGGTAGATGGACTTTGTTGATTGGATGGTGAGTTGGGAACAGGGATTGGGAATGTTGATGGATTAGGTGAAGGGGTGTGTTATGTGAGGATGCAGAGTTGGTACCATTATTCAGGTCATAGACACTAGAAGCTAGTGTAAGAATAGATGGGATTTGAGCAGGGATGTGCCATTCTTGAGGAGTAATAGTTTCTGGTTCATTATAGGCTTTGTTGTATGGGAATTTGATGTTCATCCAAAATGACATCTTTGGATATCCTACCATTAGATGCAAGACACTTGTATCCCTTGTGGTTCAAACTATAGCCTAGGAAGGTGCAAGGTTCAGACCGGAATCGCATATATCTTATGTTTGTTTTATGGTTTGATGTTAGGAAAGCAATTGCAACCAAAGGTTTTAAACCAGGAATAATCAGGTTATTTGTGAAACATAATTTCTAAAGTGGTTTTGTGATTTAGAACAAGGGTAGGTAACCTATTGTGTATGAACACATCTGTCATAAAGGCCTCATCTTAAAATTTCAGAGGCATAGAGGATTGAGCAAGAAAAGTGAGTCCATTCTCAACTATATGCCTATGTTTTCTCTCAGATAAGCTATTTTGTTCATGAGTAGTTGGACAGGGATGCCTATGTAATACCCCAAGCTGTTGCGGAAACTTAGGAAAGGTTCTAAACTCCCCACCCAAGTCAGTTTGCACCATTTTAATTTGAGTCCCTTGATGTAATTCAGCTTCAGCTTTGAACATTTGAAACACCTTTAGAGTTTTAGATTTGTCTTTGAGCATATATATCCATACAAACCTATAGAGTATACATCCATGAAATGAATGCAATACTTGTACCCATTGTGAGAGATAGTATGGGAAGGGCCCCATAAATCTGAGACCACAAGCAGTAAAGGAGCTGTGTACTCAGTGCTAGAAACCTTAGGAAATGGTAGTTTATGAATTTTACTTAAACAAGAGGCAGGACAAACAGTTTGAGACATTTTATAAATTTTGTTGTGACTAAAAGTAAGATTTTTTGTAGTGTTATTAAGAATCTTAATTATCCATTGTGATAGTATACTACGGCTATTGCAAATGTTTAGAACTATTAGTACAATAATAAGAGAAGATGAATACGTTGTATAATACGTACTGTTAGAGAGTTTCTCTCAGCATGAGCTGTTAGAGTCGATCATGTTTGCACTAAGGATACTCTTCTCCTTGTTTGTTAGTTCTAAGCTTTCTTTAACAAGCATCTATGAGAGTAATAAGGTAATAAATTATATAAGACATGAGAATTTATAGTGGTTCATCCGCTTTTGTTGGTAATATTGGACTAGTTCACTTTATTACTACAAAATTCACTTTTGGTGTCGGATCTAGTATCGATTAAATATAGGTGTGTTCATAAAAAGCTGATCCAATCCAGTCAGCATGATCTAATCAAGTCCAATCCGCAAAGTGCAGATATCCACACTTTTGCGGATTGGATTGGATTAGAAATTCAAAATTCGTATTTGTGCAGATTGAATGTTAATTAACATGTAAAAGTAATCGATCTAATTCAATCCAATCAGATCATACATATTTATAAAAAAAATTATATACAAATTACATTTTAATGTAAAGAAAATAGTAATTTAAAAGTCTGATGTATATAATACAATTATATTTCAAACAGAATAGATTAAATGTATATTCTATTCTTATATATAATTTTTTTTCTACATACAATTTGAAACAAAATTAAATATTTCTTTATACATACAATTGTAATTTTTAAAAAAATATTCCGACATGTAATTTTTGGCTTGAAGATTGAGACAGAGATATAAACATGATGTTCACTGTATCAGTCCCACAGAAACGATGATATGGACCAATTAAGTGTATCCCAGTGTAATATGGGACGTACACTGTTCACTCGATGTACTTTGTCAATTCACACAACACTAAAATATTATTTTAAAATGAAGGACTGCTTGTGACATGACATGATACACTTCCCAACGAAACAATCAGCCATGCCCTATTATGTTGTACAAATTAGGCTTTGAAATTGGGGTTTTTTTTGGCACCAAGATTGATCAAGTTAAAGGTGAAAGTGAAAAAGTTTTTTTAAAAAAATATTCATTTTACCACCACTAACTCATTTCGAACATCCTATATATAAACAGGTCCCCCATTTCCTTGTGAGTAACACACATTATCTCCACTATAGTTAGAACAAATAAAAAAAAAATTGTATACTTCACAAATTATAGTACATCCAACATGGTGGCTGGTGGTGGAGAAGAAAATAATAAAAAATGAAACAATGTCGCACAATAATCGCATAATGTCGCACAAGAAAAAACAATGTCGCACAATAATCGCACAAGCACAAAATAATATCGCACAATGTCGCACAACAAACACAACAAGAAAATAATAAAAAAAAATAAAAGTATTATCGCATAATGATGTAAAAATATCGCACACAAATCACAAAATCGCACAACATCGCACAAAATCGCGAGAACATCGTTTAATTTCGCCAAAAAGAATGAAAGTCATCCCTGACCTCTGATTTCTATTGGCAGCGCACAAAAAATCGCACTATGGTGTACAAAATCGCAAAAATTCGAAAAATCCAGAAAAAAAAACCAGCGTTTGGGTACGAACTCTACTTTCATTTCAGATCACAAAAACGACATAATACAACGAATAATGTGTAGATCCATGCAATATAATAAAACTCAACAATATTTTGTATAAAAAAACACTTACCCATTACTTTTAGGGTGAGAAAAATGAAGATTTTTGTGAGAAAAATAAAACTTTTGGAGGTCTGCCTGCGTGGTTGTGGTCCGACGTGGTTGAGGCGCGGCTAAGGTCGTCGTGGGTGGTGGTCCGGTTGGTTTTGATGGGTGGTGGGTGGTGGTGGCTGAGGGAAAACGAGAGAATGAGAGAGAGAGAAATGAAGGTGAGGTTTTTTGGTTTTGATAGAAGGGTATTTTAGGGTTAAGAAAGAATTAGAAGTATAGTTAAAAAATGTGTAGTGAGGGGGAATATTTTAAAACCATGTGTAAACTTTTAGCATAAAATATCAAATTTCCCAAATCAAACTCTCTCTCTCTCTCTCTCTTCATTAAAGAGATATTTTCTAGCTATTTGAAGCGATTTTCAGAGTTTCAATTAATTGTCTAGAAGATCCCCTTAGCATGAAGAAAACTACATATATATCATCCACAAGAAAGATCAGTATATTCAATAAAATTATATAATGATACTTCTTCAAAATTATGAAAAGTAACTGGTGCACTATTAAATAATGTTGACAACATACGGGAAGTATTAAACTTCCTCATTCTTATTATTTACATTGTTTATTTTTGGTTAATTCTGAACTAAATATATATATATATATTTATATAGAATATTACTCGATGGTTATTATTTATTGATGATATTCTTAAATAAATTTAACTATAAATTTTAATTTTAAAATTATTAAACTATTAGATTTTAAACCAAACAGAAATTTAGATTTCTATACGTAATTCAACTACTTAATTACAAAAAAAATTATAAAAAAATATCTCTTCTTACACTATATATATTAAAAATATGTTTATATACAAAATATTTAAGTCAAAATTCAACTATTTTTATTTTTATTTTTTTGCAATTTTTTTATTTTTTTTTTCAACCGATAGAACATCCTTCGCCTATATAATATAAAAATACGAAAATTTTCTAATTAGATATAGAAAAATTAAATATAAAAACTTAAATTTTTCTAATACTATTTATTTATGAGCAATATTCATTAAAAGTGTATTCATATATATATATATATATATATATATATATAATTGTTAAATTAATCAGATATTTCCTTTGAGATATTTACCTCAGCTTGGACACCTCAGCAGTGAGCGTACCATGAGCTGTCAATTTGTTGAATTCTAGAATCCCCTAATATCTTGGGATTCCTTTTGTATTCAGCCAATCATTGGCAAAAGGAATATTTTATTGTTAGGAAAAGATCCCTTTCCTTGTACTATATATATGCTAATATCTTTACTGTACATTCATTGAGGAATATACAATCAATACAATTCACACCAGATTTTACGCCCTGTTTTCTCTCTGTTTTTGCCTTTATCATTTGCTTCCTAATTTAGCTTGGTATCAGAGCCAATGGCTTCTCCTGGTGATTCCTCAGTCAACAACGCCAGATCACAAGCTGTCGACGCTCCTCCTCCAGCTCCAGCTCCGGCGCCAGCTGCTCCAGCGCTTCCTGCACCTCTGCTGCAACCTCTTGCCCCCATTACCATTCGCCTGGACAGAGACAACTACCCTTACTGGCGTTCCCAAGTTGTCCCAGCTGTGCGCGCTCATGACCTCGATGGTTTTCTCTTCGGAACCAGGCCATGTCCTCCCCAATTTCTTGATGCTCCTGATGAACAAAACCCCAACATGTTACAGCAGGTAAATCCTCTTTTTACCGTTTGGGTTCGTACTGATCAGGCCATATTAAGCTGGCTTCTAAACTCGATTTCAGAAGCCATGCTTGGCCATGTTCTTCGTTGTCGCATCTCTAATGAGTTATGGTCCCTTCTTGAAACTCTTTTCACCACTCAATCTCGTGCCCGTACACTTCAACTGAGGTTCCAACTTCAGTCTCTAAAGAAGGGGTCCTTGACCATTCATGATTATATTCTTAAAATGAAAACCTTGGCTGACGGTCTTAACTCTGCAGGACAAGTTTTTACTGATGATGATCTTATACTTTATATATTGGGAGGCCTTGGCCCAGAATATGACTCTGTGGTCATAAATCTTACATCTCGAGCAGACCAACTAACTCTCTCCGAAGTGCAATTTCTTTTGCAAAGCCAAGAAATGCGCATTGATCAAATGAACTCAACCGTGGCTTCAGATTTGAACGCCCCCTCTGCTAACTTTGCTGCTAGAGGCAAGAGGCCCTTCATACCATCTAACTCAGGAAGAGGCTCTGGTTTTCGTGGCCGTGGTCGCGGACGAGGTCGTGGAAATCAAAACCGTATGGTGTGTCAACTCTGCAACAAACCTGGGCATTCTGTTGTCAAATGTTACTATCGCTTTGATGTTAGCTTCACTCCAGCTGCTGGTTCCCAGAATATTTCTCAAAACAGCAGTCCAAACCAGCAGCATAACAACAACAATACTAATCAGCAGGCGTTTGTAGCCAACTCATCTCATCACCCTCGTCCCGATGACACAAACTGGTATGTGGATAGTGGTGCCACTAACCACATCACGGACAATGCCAACAACATCCAAACCCCTGCCGAATACAATGGTAAGAGTCGATTAATTGTTGGTAATGGACAGTCCCTTGCTATTTCTCACATTGGCAGTTCAGTCATTAAATCTCCTGGTATTTCCAAACTTGTTAAGTTAAATACAGTGTTATGTGTGCCTAAAATTTCCAAAAATCTTTTGAGTGTTTCTCAACTAACTAAAGATAATAATGCTTATGCCAAGTTTTATGCTAATGATTGTGTTTTGAAGGACATGGATTCGAAGAGGGTTCTTCTTCAAGGGAAGCTTAGCAATGGGCTCTATCAACTTACCACACCAGCAACATGTTCTGCTAGTTACTCACCAATCTGCTTGTCTACTCAAAAGTCTAGTGTCAACAGTCCTAATATTAGTCCTAATTTAGAGTCTATCGAGTCTTGTTTTCAAGTTTCCACTAGTGAATCAAGTTTGTGGCATCATAGGCTAGGCCATCCTTCCCTTAATGTACTCAAACATGTTTTAATCAATGAAAAGAAGTCTTTACCTTCTAATTTACAATTTTGCTCTAGCTGCCAACTTGGTAAATCTCATCATAAACCTTATCCAACAACTCTAAAGGAATCAAAGCAGCCTCTTGAACTGGTGCATTCGGACATATGGGGTCCTGCACCCACTATGTCTAGGCATGGCTATCGTTATTACATCCATTTTTTGGATGACTTTAGTCGCTACACTTGGATTTTCCCACTTAAAACCAAAGATGAGGCTCTATCTACCTTCAAAGCCTTTCGAATGCAGGTTGAAAAGCAATTAAACACCACCATAAAAACTGTCCAAACCGATTGGGGAGGAGAGTATAGAAAATTTGAACCTTATCTTCAATCTATAGGTGTAAAGTTTAGGCATCCTTGCCCTCACACTCATCAACAAAATGGAAAAGCTGAACGAAAACACCGTCATATAGTTGAAACCGGTCTTACTCTCCTTGCTCACTCAAGCATGCCCCAAAGATTTTGGTGGGAGGCTTTTCAAACAGCCACCTTTCTCATCAACCACCTTGCCACACCAGTCCTAAGTTATAAATGTCCAATTCAAAAATTATTTGGTCTTGTTCCAAATTATAAGTTCCTAAAGGTCTTTGGGTGCGCATGTTACCCATATCTTAGGCCTTACAACACAAACAAGTTGCAATTTCGGTCAGCCAAATGTGTTTTCATTGGCTATAGTCCAAGACACAAAGGATATATGTGTCTTCATACTTCGGGTCGAGTCTACATTGCTAGTAGTGTAACTTTTGATGAATCCGACTTTCCTTTTGCCAATGGCTTCACATATCCCACTGCACACACCGATTCCTCTCTCTCACCTAGTCAATATCCCCAATGGTTGCCATATTTGTCTACAGTGACTTCAGAACATGCTCCTGGTGTAGTTGTTGTTGATAACACTCATTTGCAGGCTTCTCAACAAGATGAACACTCCTCGGGTTCACCTGTTACTCATCCACGCAACTCTATTAGCTCTTCATCAACTCCATCACAACAAACCAGCCCCCTCTCTGTCAAATCATATCCAACCATTCCTCTTCATATTGACCTGCCACTTTCACCTATTTCTCACACCAGACAGCCACTTCAGCAGTCCCCAATTCAGCACCAAACCAGTCCAATTACTTGCCCTCCACCTCGTCCAATCCAGCCCTCCCACCCCATGATCACTAGAGCCAAGGCAGGTGTTCGCAAACCTCGTATTTTTACTGCCTTTTCACCCTCACCTTTGGCCTTAATGACTGAATTGGAACCTGAAAATGTGCACCAGGCTTTAAAAAATCCGAAGTGGAAGTCGGCCATGGACACCGAATTTTATGCTCTCTTAAAAAATAAAACTTGGATCCTTGTGCCTCGCTGTCCAGGTATGAGTGTCATTGATAATAGATGGGTATATCGTGTCAAGCTCAACAAAGATGGGACAGTTCAACGTCTCAAAGCTCGCCTTGTTGCCAAAGGCTTTCAACAACAACCTGGCATTGATTTTTATGAGACTTTTAGTCCGGTTGTCAAGAGTTCCACCATTCGAGTTATTCTTCATCTTGCTGCCTCTAATCAATGGGATATTCAGCAGGTTGATATTGATAATGCCTTTCTAAATGGCACACTCTCCGAAACTGTCTACATGGAGCAACCTGCCGGTTACATTAGCACTTCACATCCCAATCATGTCTGCAAGTTGCAGAAAGCTTTGTATGGCCTTCGTCAAGCACCACGGGCCTGGTTTGATCGCTTGCAGCAAGTTCTCTCCTCCATTGGCTTTTGCAGCTCTGTTTCAGATCCTTCCCTCTTCTTTTACAAACACGGTGATGCTGAACTATATCTCCTAGTTTATGTTGACGATATTCTGCTCACAGGTAACAACACTCTTACTGTTCGCGGTATCATTGCAAAACTTCAGCACTTCTTCTCTCTTAAAACACTTGGCTCAGTAAATTACTTCCTTGGTTTCGAAATCACTCGGGGGGCCTATGGTATTCATCTTTCACAAAGCAAGTACACGATTGATTTGCTCAACAAAACTCACATGCTGCACTCTAAGCCAAGTCCCACTCCTATTTCTCAAAGTGACAAACTCAGCATAAATGACAGCAAGGCTTTCGATCAACCAAGTTTCTTTCGAAGTGTCATGGGAGGCCTTCAATACTTAACTCTAAGTCGCCCCGACATTGCCTTTACAGTCAATAAGTTAAGTCAATTTATGCATAGTCCAACCCAACATCACTGGAATGTTTGCAAACGTCTCCTTAGATATTTAAAAGGCACAATCGGACAAGGTATTATCTTCAAGCCATCAAAGGATTGGAATGTGGAATGCTTCAGTGATGCTGATTGGGCCGGGTCTATTGATGATCGAAAGTCGACCACTGGTTACTGCGTTTACATTGGAGGAAATCTAATAACTTGGTGTTCAAAGAAGCAAAAAGCTGTGGCAAAATCCTTAACAGAGGCAGAGTACAGGGCCCTCTCACAAACTGCCACAGAAGTCGCTTGGCTTCATTCACTCTTCACAGAACTCGGGATTAAGCATAAGATACCTGCTGTCATTTGGTGTGATAATGCTGGTGCTAATCAACTCTCCTCAAATCCCATATTTCACAGCCGCACAAAACACATAGAGGTGGATGTGCATTATGTTAGAGAACTCATCAAACAAGGCATTGTTGAAGTTAGACATATTCCTACCTCAGAGCAGACCGCAGACATCTTTACCAAGCCGTTGTCAACGAGTCAATTCTCATACTTGAAAAACAAGCTTGCCATTGTTGATCAACCAAGTCAAGCTTGAGGGAGCGTGTTAAATTAATCAGATATTTCCTTTGAGATATTTACCTCAGCTTGGACACCTCAGCAGTGAGCGTACCATGAGCTGTCAATTTGTTGAATTCTAGAATCCCCTAATATCTTGGGATTCCTTTTGTATTCAGCCAATCATTGGCAAAAGGAATATTTTATTATTAGGAAAAGATCCCTTTCCTTGTACTATATATATGCTAATATCTTTACTGTACATTCATTGAGGAATATACAATCAATACAATTCACACCAGATTTTACGCCCTGTTTTCTCTCTGTTTTGGCCTTTATCATTTGCTTCCTAATTTAGCTATAATTATATGATTAGGTTAAGTTAACTATATATGGTCTTTGTTTTTATGAGAAGAAAGAAAGAAAGAAAGAAAGAAGAACAGAGAACCAGAGCAAGGATTTGTTATTTCTGCTCTGATTAAATGTTTACAAATGAGGAAATGAGCTTATATAGCTCTGTTCATACAAAGTAAATCAATTGGAGAATTAACCAACTATTAACAGAATGATTAGCTACATAATCAAGATTTACAACCCAATAACTAATCCTAACTAACTTAGTCCAGGTGTTCTAAAAGTTTTTGCATGCAAAGAAGTACGAGGTTAATTTGAATTGTATTATTTTATTAATTAATTAGGTAATTCTGAATCAAGTTGGAGGAGAACATTTTGCTGCAAAGGATATAAAGTGGTGTGTGTGACTCAATTTCAAAAAAAATGCCTATGAGCTTAAGCAAATATCTTAAAAATATAGTTAAGCAAAATAAAATAGCCAAAATTAAACAGAAGAAGAAAGAAAATGCAATTAAGTAAAACTCAACATGTATCTATAGAAAAAATAGGGTTAGGTTGGGTTAAAGTTATGTGATTTCTAATATTATTCTTTTCATATATATATATATATATACACTAGAATCTCTATTTAAGAATAACCTCTAATTTGTTATAAAAAAAATTAAATTCCAATTTGGACCTATTATAAATAAGAATAACCTCTAAATTGTAATTAGTTGTACAATTTCTAAGTCTCGTATTAATAAAGTATACCTCTATATAAGAATAATTACATCTTAATAAAATATATACATATATTTTATAAAATTATTTATGTAGAATTAGTAATTTTATTCCAAATTATAATACATGTATAAATATTATATTTACTCAAAAATAATTCTATTATGATATAATATTAATGATTGTTTAATGTCATTATTGTTACATTGATATTTTTTTATATTTTGATTTTTTTTTCTAGTGTAACTCTATTTAATTATAACCTCTTAATTAGAATATAATTTCCTTAGTCCCAAGTGTATTCTTGAATAAAGGTTCTACTGTATATATATATACATATATATACTAGTAGAATGCTACGTGCGAGGCACGTATATATACTAAGTTTTATGCTAGATGTGTTTTGCTTTAGTTAAAAATAATACATTAAATAATTAAAAAAAATATTATTAATTATTGTTTGAGATTATTCATATGTATATGCAATTAATGTAAATAATATTGTTAATAATTAAAAGTAAATGTTGAATACAAATATGAATGTTTAAAAAATCTTGATAATCTAACTGCAATTTGTTCTTAAGTTAATTCAAAAATAAATCAAAAATCAATGTTCGAAAAAAAAAAGCATATACACAATTTAAATTTGAGTTAAATAAAAAAGATATTAAAATTTAAACTCTAAATTGTTGATAGGTAAAGATAGCACATGTCTAAAAGTTGTAAAAAAGAAAAATAAGGATACTCTTAATGGTTGAGTTTTAATTTTCTTTTGCGAGACAACAGTGTAATATTTGTATTTTGCACTTTTCATTCTATCTGGATATGCATATAATTGAATTATTCATTTTTCTGTGGATAATTTGTATATGATAGTGTCGACAAAATTATTATTTTTCATGTAAGATGGTAAGATATATTGTAAATAATTAATTTAATATATAAAATCTACTTATGATAGTCAAGTATATTTATTTGATTTATTTAAAATTATATTGTGTACATTTTTTTCATGATATTTGCAAATTGTTAAAAATATAAAAAAAATATTGTGTACATTTTTAAAAATTAAGGAAAACACTCTATAAAATAAAGTAATAAAAGAAAAACTATTGTTTATTATGTTTGTAAAAATTAAATTATATAAATTTTTGTTACAATTATTTAGAAAATAAAAATTAAACAAATAAAAATATAAATAAAGTGAAAGAAAGAGAGCTAGACACTAATGCACTTGCCAATCTCACCTATTAAGTCAAAAGAAAACTCCTTAGTTTTGACATAAGCCTAATTTAAAATGCATCATGCATTTAATATTCTTATTAGATATCACAATGTGCTCGTTTGGTACGTGGTATTAGGTCGTAATGTATTGTATTGTATTATATTAAATTGGATTATATATCATATTTTCATATAATACTATGTTAAATTTTAATTTATACTAAAATATTATATATTTATGTACTCATACAAGTCAATACCACATATAATTTTACATAAAAATATTGCATGAAATATAATTTAATATAATACTATACAATACAATATGGCGTAATACGGCGTACCAAACGAGCCAAATATTTATGTAATATCTTAATTGTCTACCACATTTATTTATTTATATAGTAATAGGCATATAAATTTATTCAGGCTCATCTAAGTATTAACTTAAAAATAAACAAAATAAAACAAAGTTTTCTAGTTTAAGTAAGTCCACAAAATAATTATTTTTTTATTCTTTCTTTTATTTATTTTATATAATAAAAAATTAGTTTTGAGATAAATAAATATCTAAATTATTTTAATAATATTATTTTTAAGGAAAGATAGAGACGTACTTAATTGATTGAAGATCATGAAACGAAGGTCTATAATTCTAAATCAACACCTAAATAATAATATTAAATTATATAAAAATAATTATATAAGCTGTTAAATTATATATTAATATTAATAACATATAAAGGCAGAGATACCTATGTGTTTATAATTCTACTAATTTCTCACATTGCAGAATGATACATATTCTTCTTTGGCCATCTTTAGAAAATATTAATATCACCATGAATGATGTCATTCGACAGTAAAAGATTAAGTTTTACCTAACTTAATTGAATATAAAAGCAATAAATCCTGGGAATTAATAAAAAATGACAATACATATAACAACACTTATAATCTAAATTTTTCATTGAAGTGGTGAACGACGAATATTGCTTCATCTGTCTATGGTGGTTTGATATCAACATGATTCTTTTATTGAAGTGGTAAACCACAAATAATAAAACGAATGTCCAAATATTAATGGAGATTTAAAAGATTGCCTTGACTAATTAGAAGAAAACAATTCTAAGTAAAATTAATCATATTTAATCTGCTTAAATTTATAAAAAAAATCATTTAATTTGCTGAAAAGAAAAGCAATTATAGAAGAAGAAAATTAAGGGAAACAATTATGGCAGAAAACTGAAAAATGACAACAGCACCTGATCACCCTTATTTCTTTATCCTTTGGCCCAACGATAAAAAATGACAACAGCGGGAACCTAAGAAGCAACGTTCTCATCCGCGAATCCCAATATCCACATTGGCTAGCCGCTATCTTCTTCCTTTATGCGGCCATGTCCCTTTTCATGGAAAGAACATTAATTAGGTAAGGGTATTTGCTGTAAAAATTTATATATTTTCTTGGTAAGGAAAAACATGTTTTTTTTTATATGCTATGGATGCTTAGTTGAGTGAAGTCTGACTATTATCAAACAACATAATAACAATAATATATAACAAAATCTATCAATTATTTTTGTTAATGTTGTGAATTTCGTGTGCTTATTTGAACTAATGATTTTTTCTATGGTAATTGGGAAACGGTGTAGATTGCAAATGTGAAAATGGTTAATTTCGTGAACATCATATTCCATGTCCAATTCATTATATGGATGCTTTTGGTTTTCATGTTCAATTACTATTCTTCTCATGGGCTGATATAAAATATATATATATATAAAAAATAAGTTATTATTTTATTATTATACTGTTATTTTTGAATAAATTTTTTTTTTAAAAAAAAAATCCCCCACTAATTTCTCATAAACCAAGAATTCAATTATATTTTTGAATAATTTTTTTTTTTTTAAAAAAAAGTCACCCACTAATTTCTCATAAACCAAGAATTTAGTTATATAGCCACATTTTATATAGAATAGATATGTATATAAACAAAATGTCATTTTTATCAGTTAGTTTGTTATTGCACTGGTAAAAGTAATTTTTACCAATGCATCTCGCAAATGATTTCACAAAATGTAGTGTCTCAAGGTCAAGGATGACCAAATATAATTGTTTCATGATCGATGTTTATACAATTGTTTAATTGTGATTAAAATTAAATTTGCGACAAATTGTATTTAAATACTATATTTTTATTCACAAGTAAGTCACAAAAATTTATGTTGTGATTAGAAGATATTAATAAATGTAATTTTTTTTTATAGTAAATCTATCCCTTTGTTCTTCCAAACCCGTCTAGTACTATTGCCTTTAAACGGATCCCAACAAAGGATTATAGCAAACATAGCAAACCTGTCCTGCATTGTACCTTTTTTTTTTGAAAATAAGCGTAAATTATATTAGATAGAACTAGACCTCATGGTCGTTACATAAAATGTTTTCCGGAACAGAATTGATCGGGATCGATCCAAACACTTGGTGGGTAAAAGCCCACTTAGCGACATTGTGTGCCGCATAGTTACAGTTCCTACTAACGTTAGAAAAATTACAACACATTAAAGAAGGAGAAGACTTAGAACAGAAGGAGACAAAGTTCTCTAGAGCCCAATGAGACGCCTTCCCATTGAGAGCGTTGATCACTAGTCTCGAGTCACTCTCCACAATAACATAATTATACTTTAAATCTAAAGCAACCGACACCGCCAAGCAACAGGCCGCCGCTTCTCCGCAAAGAGCTTCCGAGAAATCCAATCGAGCCGTGTGAATAGAAACCACCCTCCCCAGATGATTCCTAGCAACAACAGCTGTGCACATACTCTCCAAACCCACGCGAACATCACAGTTTAATTTTATCCAGTCCAGAGGTGGAGGCATCCAGCTGTCCTTCCTAGGCGGAGAAGGACTAGGCAAGAGAGAAGTATGTGCATCTGCAAAAGAAGAACAAATATGGTCAATACATTTAAGAACATTAGGAATGCAATTATTGTGTTTGACGTCGTTGCGCATTCTCCATATATTGTCCACTACAAGCGAGGCATAAAGGAAGACATCCTCCACTCGGAGACCCCGTTTATTAAGGCTCCAAATGAACTTCACCCAATCCCAAACCCGAACACCAGTGTCACACACAGGGAAGATCCCCCACGGAGAAGAACGCCATAAGTGCATCGCCACATCGCAAGTAAGAAACAAATGTTCCATAGTTTCCTCACCCATACCACACAACGGACAGCTGGTATCATCAATCTAAAGTCTTCTTTTAATCACTGCTCTAACAGGGAGAGCTTGGGAAAGGATGCATGCACCACCAGAGAACCTTATGGCGCTCCATGATTTTACTATTCCAAAGCGCAGGGGCAACATTACACTGGGGAGCTCTCTCCAAAGCCTGGGACAGATAAGCCGATTTACTAGAAAACCACCCATTACTTTCCAAGGTCCACATCCAACTATCTTGACCCGAACCAGGGGGGTACCATTTTTCAGAATTGCTAACACCGTCTCCTGGTCAAACAGATATTTTAGCTTAGGGATGTCCCACCCTCCCGAAGGCAACATTAGATCAGCGACACAACTATTATCCATAGCAACACTTTGGTTTGGTTTCGGGACGAAACCTTTCAAGTGAGGGATCCACGGGTCCCTCCAGATGCTAGTGTCTCTTCCATCAGCCACCCTTTTGCAGGCCCCTTTCCGGAGGATTGCACTAGCTTTAACGACATTCTTCCAGAACCAGGAGTCAGAATCTTTGTACTTGCAATAGATGAAGTCCTTACCCCTTAGGTATTTGGCCTTAAGGATCTTGCAACATAAAGACTGACTCCCTGTCAGTAAATTCCAACCCCACTTAGCCAAAAAAGCGAGGTTCATCTCTTTGGTTTTCCGAAATCCCAGTCCCCCTAAAGACTTGGGGAGACACAGTTTATCCCACGCTTTGAGATAAAGGCCATGGTTCCCTTTCTCAAAGCCCCACCAGAAATCGCGGATCAAACCATCAATCCTATTCACAAGCCGGTTCGACAACTTGGTGGTTTGCATGGCATAGATGGGCATGGACAAACCCACAGATTTGATTAGGGTAGCCCTTCCCGCTTTAGATAAAGTTTTAGCCTTCCACCCCTGAAGTTTAGATGTTAGATTGTCAAGAATGAAATTAAAGTCAGTATCTTTTTGCCTTGATCTGAACAGCGGCAAACCCAGATACTTAAGAACCCCCTTAGGGGTACCAATACCAAGAGCTTCCTTAATTCCTCTCCTCATACCAATCGGGGTATTTTTACTGAAGAAAATTGACGTCTTAAGCTTGTTGACCTTCTGCCCAGACCACGAGCAAAACTTGTCCAAACAATCCCAAAAGGATTTAGCTTCATTTAGGTTAGCCCGGCCCACTAATATGAGGTCATCAGCAAAGAAAATATGGGATAGCACCGGACCCCCCTACTTAGCTTAATCCCATGGATAGTCCCCTTCCCAATCGCTTCTTCTAGAAGTCTTGAGAGAACTTCAGCTGCACAGATGAAAAGGTAGGGGGATAACGGGTCACCCTGACGAATACCGCACGAGGGTGTGATCTTCCCCACCGGCCCACCATTAAGACAAAAATTAAGGGAGGTAGTGGAAATACATTGAGCGACCCATCTGCAAAGTTTTTGAGGGAACCCAAAACAGCCAAGGACATGGTCAATAAAATTCCAACTTAGCCTATCATAAGCTTTGACCAAGTCAATCTTAATCGCAAAGAAACCCTCTTTTCCTCTCTTCTTATTGAAAGAGTGGATAATCTCTTGCACTAACACATTATTATCTTGAATATTCCTTCCTGGGACAAAAGCAGCTTGAGTTGGACAGATGATCGAGGGAAGAATAGGCTTGATTCTATTTGCAATGATTTTGGAAATGACCTTATAAGTCACATTGCAAAGAGAAATGGGCCTAAAATGATTCGGTCTCTTCGAGTTTTGCACCTTAGGAATTAGCACAACATTCGTGGAATTCACACCCTTATGCATTCTACCTTTGTCAAAGAAGTCAACAACAGCATCACAGAAATCATTCCCAACAGACTCCCAGTAGTGTTTGAAAAATAAGACAGACATTCCATCAGGGCCAGGGGCTTTATGATTGCTCATGGCAAAGAGAGTACTTCTTATTTCTTCACGGGATGGGGCCTCAACCACCCCAACCTGGTCCTCAAGAGAAATCCTTTCCCTAAATAAATGTCCACAATTCAGAGACCATTCATTGGTAGAATCAGAGAAAATATCCTTAAAAAAATCCAAGAATTCCTGACCAATTAATTCCCTCTCATTTATCCAAACATTATGTTTGTTCAAGATGCAATCAATGGCATTCCTTCTTCCTCTAATAGCTGCAGAGAGGAAGAAAAATTTGGAGCACTTGTCTCCATCCTTAAGCCAGTCAATTCTCGCCCTTTGTTTCCAGTAAATAGCTTTCCTGGCTCTAGCTTCATTTAGGTTCCGTCTGATGTCACACTCCAAACTCCAATCTCGAGAGCCAGCAGGCATCCTCTGAATTCTATCAAGCTCCATCTCCAAATCTTTGATACCCTCATTGATTTTCCCAAACTGTGTTCTCTTCCACTGAAGGAGCGCCACTCTAGTAGCTCCTATCTTTTTGAAAACTCGGGCAGGAGCCCATTGATGGCACACTGAATCCCAGGCGTTGGCAACAACAAGCTTACTTCTAACATCCCTCGTCCAACTTTCCTCAAACTTGAAACACTTCTTAAACTTAGGCACAGACCCTACCGTATCAAGACACAACGGTCTATGATCAGAAGTACTCGTCTGGAACGAGCAGAGACTAGCTTTTGGGAAAAGCTGAAGCCAAGTTGCATTCATAATTCCTTTATCCAGGGCCGATTTCACATGGCTTTCTCCCGACCGGTGGTTGTCCCAAGTCATCATGTCCCCTTGGATGTGCATATTAATTAGGCCACGGGACTCCACCAGGTTTGAAATGAAAGGGATAAAGGGGTCTCTACCCGACGACCCCTCTCTCTCAGAGTAATTAAGGACAAAATTGGTATCACCAAATATCAACCAAGGACCTCCGTATCTATCCCCTAACGCCATGATCTCATTCCAAAAATGCTTCTTTGCATGGTTGTAGGGCGGACCATACACACACGAGAGAAGCCACGGGTTGGTAGGGGGGTCCGAATAGACTATGCCCGATATATGATTACGAGAGCACGCGATACATTCAAAAGAAAAACCAACCTTCCAAGCTAAAATAATTCCGCCAGCAATACCAATGGGCGGCACAGAGATATGAAAGTAAAAGTGAAAAGCTTTCAGAATACGTACCAGGGGATTGGCATCCACCTTGAGCTCAGTCAAAAACACAAAATCCAGAGAGCGCGATCTGAGCAGGGACTTCAGCTCCAGAACTGTAGATATAAGTAATTAAAAGAGTTTTTTTTTTACTAAATTTAACTCATTTGTCATATTATGCATTAGAGATAGTGTAAAATAAACGAGTTGTAACTATCAATTCCCATTATTCAAACTTACTTTTCATTTTCTATTATTATTGTTTAATTTTTGTTTTCTTTGGGGTACAACAACTGTACAAGTACAACAAATAATTTGTCCTTATATTGTTTGTGTTGAATAGAATAATTAACATTGCATGTGATTTATAATTTCAAAATTCTCTACGTACTTTTAAAGTGCTCACGTCATGACGTCTGTATTAGGTCTACAATAATCTCAAATTTGTATATATAATACCATGCATGGGTACAATTTTAATATATACTTCACATATCATGTTTACTAATAATTAAACAATGGGAATTAATAATAAAATTATCATTACTTAAATTTGTTTTTTTTGTATATATCACACTAAAAAACTGTTATTTTTAATGATAAATTTTCAGTCACAACATTTTTTTTTTGACTAAATGTGACTTTTAGTCACAACAAAATGTTACTTGTGACTAAAACGTAGTATTTAGTTACAATTTGTCACTAATTTAGTTTTAGTCACAACAAGTATTGTGACTGAAAATACATTTAGTCACAATAAATTGTAATTTTTGTGACTAATATTACCTTTAGCTACAGACCTTTTAGTCACAATATAAGAATGATAATTTATAATTAGTCACAATTTTTTCACTTTTAGTCATAAGTTTTATTGTGATTAAAAGTAAGATTTTTTGTAGTGAACAATTACTTTTAGTGATAATTTTTTAGTCACAATATAATTTTTTTGGTGACTAAATGACTTTTAGTCATAACAAAATGTTACTTGTGACTAAAAATACAATCTATATAATTACACGGAAGGACTCATATAATTATGCTACAATCTATATAGTTATTTAAAACTTATATGCGCGTGCTTAATTATCGTTTTACAATTTTCATATTTTAGAGTTTATAATCAGCATACATGTTGGTAAGTTAAGTTTCAATTTTGAGCAAAAAAAAAAAATCAAATCAAATATGTAAATTTTATGGCAAATAATATTTTAGATTTTATATTTTGTAAAAATCACTAATTAGGTTATATGTTTTGTTAAATAATAAAATAAATCTTGTATTTTTTAAATTAATACAAAATAGTACCACTATGAATTAATTTTTTTATCAAAATAAAACTTAACAATAATTCAATGTAGATGTGCCAATGTTATATATTTTTTTACAATTAAATGAAATTTATTTGCCTAATGAAACTTTCAACTAACATAAAAAAAAATTAGCATAAAATTTAGTATGCGTACCTCGCACGTAACTTTTTGCTAGTATATATATATATATTATAAGCAAAAGTACGAGTTGGCGAGAACATGTAATCGTACTCACTTGGAATGACTTTTGTACTAGATCACATGACACTTTGCTTTATTTAAGTGCTTCTATACTTACTCAAAACCCTCATGTAGAAGTTACTATTGTTACATGTACGTCCTTTTCAGAACACTTCATAATTAATTACTTTACCAAAATCATTTATATAAATACAGAAGAAGATATTTAAGAAAAAAGAAAAAGATGAAAGTATATAGTCATTACATTATTATTATACATTCAATTTGGGCCAAGTCCCAAGATCATAGTACAGTACACTCATTACATTAATATATATTTTGTAGAAACTAAAATACAAAATAAAAACATGCAAAATAATAAGCTCCATGCATGCATGCATGGTCATTATTAATTAATATATATAATAATTATTCATAATTCATCTAGATCTCTCCAGTAGTATTAATATTATTTTCATTATGGCTTGTTCTTATTTCTTCATTCTCATAGCAATCAAGTACTCTCTTTCTAGGCTTGAACTTGGATTGAGAGAAGAATATCATATTAGTCAAATCAATGAAAATTGAAGACTACACAAGACAAGGAAACAAAATTATTGGCAAAAACTCTAAATGGCATGCACAAATTCGTATCGCTAAAGATTTCGCAAAACTCGTCATTAATCATGAAAATCACAGAAATATTGTAATGTGAAAGGATTACACTTATAAATGCCAATGGCAATGGTCGAAACAAGTCATCTTTGGAGAATCGAGAGATTATGATGAACAAATTTAGCGTTATCACGATTGAAGAAAATGACATGGCAATGATATTTGATATCAAAAGAAAATATTTTTTAGTATGAATGATGATGATGAGTTTGATTTTTCATCCTTGGAGATGTCAGAATTTTCTTGGAAGATTATCGTAACAACTATGCCACAAGTAGACTTGTATTCTTTTTCATCCATTTTTCTGATTATTTCATCAAATTATTATGTTTTATGGTGAACAAGTCTTGTGGTGTTTCACCCATTGAATTCATTTTGATAAAAATTTTAAATTAAATTACAAAATTTTACCGACGAATTATTGTCCTGGTAAAAGTCAAATATCTATCTATCAAAAGTGATTTTTACAAGCACGTTAATGCGCTGACAAAAGTAAGATTTTCTCAGTGCACATTTGCACTGGCAAAGTAAGACTTTTCAGCGTACATTTGCGCTGACGAAAGTTAGACTTTTCCTAGTGTACATTTGGGCTGGCAAAAATTGAAGTTTTGCCTGTGCATTAATGTGCTGGGAAAAGTCATTTTCGCCAGCAATTTTTATTTTGCGT